>NC_141874.1:128418104-128721135 GCF_056163025.1 Triticum urartu
AAGCGACTAGCATAAATGGTGGCTAACATACACAAATGAGAGTGAGAAGAGAAGGCAAAGCACGGTCGAACAACTATGATCAAGAAGTGATCCTAGAACAACCTACGTCAAGCATAACTCCAACACCGTGTTCACTTCCCCGGACCCCGCCGAGAAGAGACCATCACGGTAACACACGCGGTTGATGTATTTTAATTAAGGTCAACTTCAGGTTTTCTACAACCGGACATTAACAAATTCCCATCTGCCCATAACCGCGGGCACGGCTTTCAAAAGTTCAAATCCCTGCAGGGGTGTACCAACTTAGCCCATCATAAGCTCTCACGGTCAACGATGGATATTCCTTCTCCCAAGACATTCCGATCAGACTCGGCATCCAGGTTACAAGACATCCTCGACAATGGTAAAACAAGTCCAGCAACACCGCCCGAATGTGCCGACAAATCCCGATAGGAGCTGCACATATCTCGTTCTCAGGGCACACTCAGATAGGTCAAGCTACGAGTAAAACCAACCCTCAAGTTGCCCCGAGGTGGCCCCGCAGGCTGCCCATTTCGGACCAACACTCAGAGGAGCACTGGCCCGGGGGGGTTAAATAAAGATGACCCTTGAGTCTGCAGAACCCAAGGGAAAAAAGTCTAGGTGGCGAATGGTAAAACCAATGTTGGGCATTGCTGGAGGAGTTTTATTCAAGGCGAACTATCAAGGGGTTCCCATTATAACCCAACCGCGTAAGGAACGCAAAATCCGGGAACATAACACCAATATGACAGAAACTAGGGCGGCAAGAGTGGAACAAAACACCAGGCATAAGGCCGAGCCTTCCACCCTTTACCAAGTATATAGATGCATTAATTAAATAAGAGATATTGTGATATCCCAACAAAATATCCATGTTCCAACAAGGAACGAACTCCAATCTTCACCTGCAACTAACAACGCTATAAGAGGGGCTGAGCAAAGTGGTAACATAGCCAAACAACGGTTTGCTAGGTCAAAGGTGGGTTAGAGGCTTGGTTCAACAATATGGGTGGCATGATAAGAAAGTGGTAGGTATCGCAGCATAGGCATAGCAAAAGAGCGAGCAACTAAGCAAGCAAAGATAGAAGTGATTTCGAGGGTATGGTCATTTTGCCTGAGATCCCGCAAGGAAGAAGAACGAGTCCATGAAGAAGATAAACAGACGTAGCCAGCGGATCCTCACAAACACGACGTTATCGGAACCAACCCGAAGAAGCAACACCGGAAAGAGGCAAACAACATAGTAAACAGGATACGAGCCGGATCTGGTTGGCCCATCAGTGCACAGGAGGGGCTGGGGGGTCTCTCACCATGGGCCTCGGCCTAGCTGGATGGAGCAGTGGCCGGCTGGTGCGCTGGGCCTTGGCGCTGAATGTGGCCCAGGCACGCAGGAGGCAGGCTGTCTGGAGCTGGGCTCGTCCTACTCCTCGATCCCGCCTGGATCGAGCGAGGGGGTGCGGGGGCCGTGGTCAACGTGCAGGGCGCGCTCAAGACAAACAGGGGGCAGTCGAGGCAGGGGCCGCGGGCGCAAGAACTTGGTGCTGCCGTGGATGCAGGCGAGGAGGACGACTCCGGCGGGGTCAGCAGGGCAAGGACGATGGAGACCGGACGCGGGAGCAGGCGAGGGGATTAGCTGGGTTCAGATCCGGTGGCCGGCACCTTGTTGTGAAGCAGAGGAAGCCATGGACTTGGTTTCTCTAGTGATGCGGCGGCGACGGGGAGGCAGCAGCAGAGGGCAACGGGGTCCTGACGAGGACGGAGTTCTCCGGCGACGACGAACTGCAGAAGGCGGCCTTGATGCAGGAGAGAGGTGGAGGCGTGGATTCAGTGAGGCGGCGGAGTCCCTTCGGCGGCCATGGCGCCTGGCATGCTCCCTGTTGCAGCAGTATAGAGATAAAGAGAGAGATGTGAGAGGAGGGAGTAGACGGAAGGGAAGGAGAAGAAGGGGCACAGGAGGGGCTCGGGTTGGCCGGTCGATGATCCCAAGGTGGGAGGAGGCTGCAGGCTTCGGTGGTTGGCTAGGCAAGGGGATCGAGGGAGATCGGGCGAGGGGCTCCCGAGGAAGAGGACTTGGTGGAGAGTGCGGCGACGGGTGAAGGGACAAGCCTCCTAATTTCTAGGGTTGGACAATATATATACACCAGGTGGATTAGGTTAGGGGCTACCTCATCCCTACGATCGTAATCGGACGGTCGCGAATAAAATAGTTAGGGAGCCCAATTAACAAAATGGAGATGTTTTGCAGATGTTTGGGATGATCTGGACACAACGGTAGCGACAGACCGGGTCGGGTCCGAGATAGCTTTTCGGACGCGCGCGCGAGGGGGGTTGATGCACTGAGCAGAGAGGGTTTCGGACCGTGCGATCGCATCGGACAACTCCGGAAGCGAAGAGGGGAAAGAGGATGGACTAGGTGGGTTGTGGCGAGACTGCGAGGGGGAGAAGAGAGAGAGAGAGCCCGGCATCAGTTTCCGGAGACCGAAAACATTCGACGTTAGACTAGCTATACTGCCGCTATAGTTATCCGTTGGGGCATCAAACAATCTCCGAATGCGATGAAACTTGACAGGCGGTCTATATACACTATAATAAGACCGCACGCCAACTTTCATTCCATTGCGAGAATATTTTCTGGCCACTTATAAAATAATATTTCGGACATGCCACGGGCGCGTGCAAGGGTGTCTGGACTCAGAACGGACAACGGAAGGAACGAGGAGACCGGGAAGGATGCAAGTTTTGAAAACATGATGATGCTATGCACATGATGACATGATGAAATGCAACACGCAAGCAAATGACATGGCAACGACAGCGAATAACTCGAAGACACCTGGCACATCGGTCTCGGGGCGTTACAACACTCCACCACTACGAGAGGATCTCGTCCCGAGATCTAGAATGGCACCGGAGGGAAAACGGAGGAGGAAGAGGAAGAGAGGAGGTAAAACTAAGTTGCTCCTTTGACAAAAGAGTGAAACCAAAGAACCTTGAAACGGTTAAGCCATCTCGAGAAAAGAATACAATGGAGATGAACGAAGTTGAAAGCACTCCATTAGGAAAGAGGAACAAGGAACAACAAATTCCGGCAACACTCCGATTGAAAAGTGATACAAGACTTGATAAGACGAAAAGAAGTTGAGGAAAGGGCACAACACTCTGGTTAAAAACAAGATAGAGAGGGAAAAGAATGGTATAATTTGGGCAGCACTTTGACTAAAAATGGAAGGAACTGAACATGATCTTGACAAACAAGATGATGGGTTGAAGAGAGCAACATCACAATGCCTCTGGAACAAAAGTAAGAATGGAATCAAAAGAATGGAGGAGAAAACAACATCTTCTACCTCAAAAGAGCTTGAAAAGCATCTTTAGGAGAATAGTCGAACGGAGTTGTTGGAACACCAACAACAAAAAGATAAGCTTGTAGTGGGCTTATGGAGAACATCTCAACTATGAGGTGAAATTCTGCCACTAACGAAAAATCAATATATTGGACTGATATGAACAAGGAGATGAGAAGCTTATTTCACCGGAAGGATAAATGAAGAACTTGGTTCATATATAAGCACCATAAAAGTACAATCCTTAGGGAAAGCTTCAGGTGAAATATAACCCAAGAATACTTCAATGAAGAGATTGATGGATTTAAGATATCTCATGCTTAACAACCTGTGAATCATGAAACATGAACCCCAATTATCAAGAATGACATAGTACCCCCTCCAATGATACGAAAGAAAGAATTGCACTCTGGATTGCAAGATGAAGAATGCATGAGCTCCTCTGAAAAGAATCTGGATGAACACTTCGAGAAAGAATTCACTCCTTGATGAACCACCATGTAGGACCTTTATGAAGAACTCCGGTAACAAAAGGATGATCAAACGAAAGAAAAAAGAAGTTGAAAACATAAAGTGAAACCTTGTAATGATTTAAGATGGACTTCGTGATGAGATAAAGTGGAAAACTGGAACTCCGGAAAAGAAAGAAGGACAAATGAGATCAAGAATTTGATGAACCTCCGGAATAAGGAATTTAGTTCACTCGATGAAACAAGAATAAGAATTACATTATGCTCATCCTTCACCAATTAAGTTGATGACAATCAACGGATTTGGCATATTACTTATTCTCATAGAAAAGATTAAGAGAGATATAACATAAACTTGAGAATGTCTTCAACGAACCACCGGAAGGATTGAAAAGAACAAAAGAATTGATATGATAAACGAAGGAAGAGAATCCTGAATGAAACACCGTTAGAATTAAAATGGCCGAAGAAAAAATAAAGGAACACCGGGAAGAATTTGAGAACAAATGAAGATACTTCAGGGGAATTTAGATAAAAGAGAACGAAGAGATCACTAACTGATTAGAGAATATTGAATGATGCACCGGTAAGATTAAAGAATGATAGCTGAAAGCTGCGAATGAATAAACCTGAATTGATGGACTCCGGATAATCAAACTGAGAAGACTCTTGAAATACTCCGGATGGATGAAAAGAATTCTCACAATTGAAAATAATTATGAGAGGATGGCAACAAGCTAGCACCATGAATCTTGAAGAGAATGGAGCAAGATTAAGGAGAAACTCTTCTTCGGTCTTCAAAATCTGAGAATGATGATGAGAAACACCACCAAATTGTTGAGATACTCCGGGATGAAAAATGGAAAGGTTGAGCCAACGATGAAAGAATTTGAAAGATCTTGGAGAAAAGGCATTTGACTGATGATAACTCATTCTTACGTCAAGCTTTAGAAGATTTGAGAATATCTCCGGGAGAATAAGAAGAGTCAGGTAAGATCCTGGAAAAAGACCTGTGGGTTAGGGCCCGCTCAAAAGAAACACCGTTGAACGATTACTTGAAAAGAGAGATTGCACCGGTTGAATTAAATGGCTTGAATAAGATAACAACCTTGAAAGAGCTTGAACGAATGCAGAGTGGAAACACGAATCTTCGAGATATCTTGAGCACTCCGGAACAAATGAATAGCGAAGAGTGGATGATTATGAGGTGCATCGGTATGATAAAACTTCTGAAACAAGGAAAGGATATGATCAACACCAAAATCTTGAATTGAATCCACCGGAGAAGAAAAGAATGGAGAATGATGAACTTGAAGCTCCGTTAGGATCTTCGTGAGAATCACCGGATAAGAATATTGACGGAAAAAAGGATGGAGAGACTTCACAAGAATAAAAGGATACTTGATTAAGACATCGGATTCCTTGAAGAAAAAGGGTGGGTGGGAGGGAAAAACAAAGGTAACTTGGAACGGATGAAGCAAACACGATGAGAAGACTTGGAGTTGATCTTGCGGATGAGACAAATGATAGGAACAGCTTGAAGAGAATCGCACCGGTTGACAAGGATTGACATGACAAACTCGATGATCGAGAAGGATTAGTATTCACATAGGAACATGAGAACACCATTTGGGGAAGGTATGGAATCAAACTTGACATTGAAGCAACTCGAATACCACAACTCAAACAAAACAAAGGATTGGCTTGCGAAATAAGCCGGAACAAACATATGATAGAGATTTCGTCCAAAGTTTTTGTGGTGGGGCCTACACGGGCTCGATCGTACAGCACCATCATGTACAAGGTAGTGCACATGACATACGAAGCGTCCCCGAGTCGGCATAGACAAGGACTCTTTAAGACACAACGAGACCACTGTAAAACCAACCGTGGATAGGCGTACCACTAGACGTCGAACCCCAATTTCATATCATATATCCGTCGGATAGAAATCCTAAGAGCTACTAGAATTCCCACTTATAAACTCCCGAAATTTTCCGGTTATGCAATCAGGTGTTGGGGATACAGGGGAAGCATAATATCTCACCCAAAACTAGCAAATCCTACATCCAGCTGTATCCATCCTTCAACACATAACCAAGAAACCTTCGGAAATCATTTACCTCACCCTTCGAAAAGCATCCGTTATACGAGTTATGGCAATACTCACAAACTCCCGCCCCAGTAATGGGTGGCGTCGAGGTTATATCACCAACAACTGCATAAAAGAGATTTTCGATGTCGGCGAAACTAAACTCAGGTATTCCAGAACTGCAACGATAAAATTGTGACGACAACACCTTGGAGCTCAAGTCCCCGGGACACTACCACAACCCCTAAATTTCAGAAGGCACCAAGAACAATGTTCTCGTCACAAAACCATCAGAACGATTCCAAGAAACCCGCGTGATCCTAAAAAAAATTAGTGAAATTTGAGAAGAGAAGAGTCAAAACTCTACGTCGGGATGCCTCACCAGAGTGACGAAGGGACTGGGGAGTAAAAAGAATTCCTAACTCTCCGATATATAATTCCTAAATGACTCAAAACATTTTTTTAGACTCAACAACGCCAACGATTCGATCAAGCAGGGGGCTCCTAAGGTCGGGGAAGGCTCTGATACCAACTTGTAACACCCTCGATGCGGCTATATCTCCCACGTGTCGAAGCACGACTTAGAGGCATAACCGCATTGAAAGCAATGTCGCAAGTCAGGTAATCTTCACACAACTCATGTAATATATAAGGGAAAGAGATACATGGTTGGCTTACAATCGCCACTTCACACAATTACATGAATAAAGCATTACATCATCCAGATACAATCAAGGTCCGACTACGGAACCAAAATAAAAGAAGACTACCCCAAAAACTACACAGATCCCCGATCGACCCCAACTGGGCTCCACTACTGATCAACTAGAACGAAACAACATAAAGGTCAAGATCTTCATCGAGCTCCTCCTTGAGCTCGGTTGCGTCACCTGCACGGTATCATCAACACCTGCAAGCTGGTTTTGGAAGTATCTATGAGTCACAGGGACTCGGAAATCTCACACCCTCGCGATCAAGACTATTTAAGCTTATAGGAAGGGTAAAAGGCATGAGGTGGAGCTGCAGCAAGAGACTAGCATAAATGGTGGCTAACATACGCAAATGAGAGCGAGAAGAGAAGGCAAAGCACGGTCGAAAAACTATGATCAAGAAGTGATCCTAGAACAACCTACGTCAAGCATAACTCCAACACCGTGTTCACTTCCCCGGACCCCGCCGAGAAGAGACCATCACGGTAACACACGCGGTTGATGTATTTTAATTAAGGTCAACTTCAGGTTTTCTACAACCAGACATTAACAAATTCCCATCTGCCCATAACCGCGGGCACGGCTTTCAAAAGTTCAAATCCCTGCAGGGGTGTCCCAACTTAGCCCATCACAAGCTCTCACGGTCAACAAAGGATATTCCTTCTCCCAAGACATTCCGATCAGACTCGGCATCCAGGTTACAAGACATCCTCGACAATGGTAAAAAAAGTCCAGCAACACCGCCCGAATGTGCCGACAAATCCTGATAGGAGCTGCACATATCTCGTTCTCAGGGCACACTCAGATAGGTCAAGCTACGAGTAAAACCAACCCTCGAGTTGCCCCGAGGTGGCCCCGCAGGCTGCTCATTTCGGACCAACACTCAGAGGAGCACTGGCGGGGGGGTTAAATAAAGATGACCCTTGAGTCTGCAGAACCCAAGGGAAAAAAGGCTAGGTGGCGAATGGTAAAACCAATGTTGGGCATTGCTGGAGGAGTTTTATTCAAGGCGAACTGTCAAGGGGTTCCCATTATAACCCAACCGCGTAAGGAAAGCAAAATCCGGGAACATAACACCGATATGACAGAAACTAGGGCGGCAAGAATGGAACAAAACACCAGGCATAAGGCCGAGCCTTCCACCCTTTACCAAGTATATAGATGCATTAATTAAATAAGAGATATTGTGATATCCCAACAAAATATCCATGTTCCAACAAGGAATGAACTCCAATCTTCACCTGCAACTAACAACACTATAAGAGGGGCTGAGCAAAGCGGTAACATAGCCAAACAACGGTTTGCTAGGTCAAAGGTGGGTTAGAGGCTTGGTTCAACAATATGGGTGGCATGATAAGAAAGTGGTAGGTATCGCAGCATAGGCATAGCAAAAGAGCGAGCAACTAAGCAAGCAAAGATAGAAGTGATTTCGAGGGTATGGTCATCTTGCCTGAGATCCCGCAAGGAAGAAGAACGAGTCCATGAAGAAGATAAACGGACGTAGCCAACGGATCCTCACAAACACAACGTTATCGGAACCAATCCGAAGAAGCAACACCGGAAAGAGGCAAACAACATAGTAAACAACCATCACAAAATCATGGCATGATGCACAACCAAGTATGATGCATGTCCGGTTTAATGAGGCATGGCATGGCAATATGCACAAGCAATCCTACAAATTAAGTGGAGCTCAATATGCAACGGAGTTGCATATTGAATAAAACACCACATGACTTATTTAGTTCTCTCTCGTTTATGAACTCAACAATATTAAATGTTTTTAGCATGGCAAGAGGTGAAGCATAAAGAAACTATCTATCTAGGCAAGTTTAAATGAGGCCGGAAATAACAAACGACAATTCCGGTAAATCCCCATATGCATATTTTAAGATTTGGTACTGTTTTGCCCTAAACCATATTTTATAGTTACTAACCATGCAAGATGATGCCACCATGTTAAACTAGGCAAAATTCTACCACATTTACATATAAAGTTTATTAAATTTGGAGCCACGGTTAATTAGTTATGAATTAAAACATTTTAGCAAGTTATTTAAGCAAAATTTAACAAACAACATTTTAAACATTTTAAACATAGATGAAAGTGGAAAATTATTAATCTACACAAAATTCTAAGAAAGTTTCATATATAACTTATTTTAAACCGATGCACGGTTTGTGAGATATTAAATGCATGAACATGAGGGTCTTTTCTGCAAAACTGACGTTCTCTGGGAAAAATAGGAAAATGTTCTATGTAGAAAAAAATAGGATACAGGCCGGATCTGGTTGGCCCATCAGTGCACAAGAGGGGTTGGGGGGTCTCTCACCATGGGCCTCGGCCCAGCTGGATGGAGCAGTGGCCAGCTGGTGCGCTGGGCCTTGGCGCCGAATGCGGCCCAGGCACGTAGGAGGCAGGCTGTCTGGAGCTGGGCTCGTCCCGCTCCTCGATCCTGCCTGGATCGAGCGAGGGGGTGCGGGGGCCGCGGTCAACGCGCAGGGCGCGCTCGAGACGAACAGGGGGCAGTCGAGGCAGGGGCCACGGGCGCAAGAACTTGGTGTTGCCGTGGATGCAGGCGAGGAGGACGACTTCGGCGGGGTCAGCAGGGCGAGGACGACGGTGGCCGGACGCGGGAGCGGGCGAGGGGATCAGCTGGGTTTGGATCCGGTGGCCGGCGCCTTGTTGTGAAGTAGAGGAAGCCATGGACTTGGTTTCTCTAGTGATGCGGCGGCGACGGGGAGGCAGCAGCGGAGGGCGACGGGGTCCTGACGAGGACGGAGTTCTCCGGCGACGACGAACTGCATAAGGCGGCCTTGAGGCAGGAGAGAGGTGGAGGCGTGGATTCGGTGAGGCGGCGGAGTCCCTTCGGCGGCCATGGCGCCTGGCATGCTCCATGTTGCAGCAGTACAGAGAGAAAGAGCTAGATGTGAGAGGAGGGAGTAGATGGCAGGGAAGGAGAAGAAGGGGCGCAGGAGGGGCTCGGGTTGGTCGGCCGATGATCCCAAGGTGGGAGGAGGCTGCAGGCTTTAGTGGTTGGCTGGGCGAGGGGATCGAGGGAGATCGGGCGAGGGGCTCCCAAGGAAGAGGACTTGGTGGAGAGTGCGGCGGCGGGTGAAGGGACAAGCCTCCTAATTTCTAGGGTTGGACAATATATATACACCAGGTGGATTAGTTTAGGGGCTACCTCATCCCTACGATCGTAATCGGACGGTCGCGAATAAAATAGTTAGGGAGCCCAATTAACAAAATGGAGATGTTTTGCAGATGTTTGGGGATGATCCGAACACAACGGTAGCGACAGCCCGGGACGCGCGCGCGAGGGGGGTTGATGCACTGAGCAGAGAGGGTTTCGGACCGTGCGATCGCATCGGACAACTCCGGAAGCGAAGAGGGGAAAGAGGATGGAGTAGGTGGGCTGTGGCGAGACTGTGAGGGGGAGAAGAGAGAGAGAGCGCGGCATCTATTTCCGGAGACCAAAAACGTTCGACGTTAGACCGGCTATACTGCCGCTATAGTTATCCGTTGGGGCATCAAACGATCTCCGAATGCGATGAAACTTGACAGGCGGTCTATCTATACTATAATAAGACCGCACGCCAACTTTCATTCCATTCCGAGAACATTTTTCGGCCACTTATAAAATAATATTTCGGACATGCCGCGGGCGCGTGCAAGGGTGTCTGGACTCAGAACGGAGAACGGAAGGAATGAGGAGACCGGAACGGATGCAAGTTTTGAAAACATGATGATTCTATGCACATGATGAGATGATGAAATGCAATACGCAAGCAAATGACATGGCAACGACAGTGAATAACTCGAAGACACCTGGCACATCGGTCTCGGGGCATTACAAACGCCCACGGTTTCAATAATACTTGTGTTTCCGATTCTAACATGATAGCACTTGTTCCAAAATGACTCTGTTGATTGTTAATGTGTGCGCCTTCGCAAATCGGACAGCAAAATTACCATGTTGGTGCCATGTCATGACACCAAGCCATGTTTCATGATTTTCATGCGTGTTTCGGATTTACAGGAATTAAAAAACCAAGTTTCTCAATGTTTCCAGCCGAGCCATGACGCCCAAATGTTTGAATTTCATTCCCATTTCTAGCATGGGACCTATAAATTTACCCGAGGACACACATGTGATTTTTCAACTAGCTTTGGTGCACTAGAGCATGTGCTTGTATTTAAAATTTGAATTATGCACACAAAGGTGACACGTTCCCTCTCAGAACCACGAGCCTTCTTGAGAGAAGCTCCGGTTTGCAAGAAACTTATACCAAAAGTTGTTCCTATTCTGCAATTTTTTTTACCACAGCATGGTAGTACCATGACATGACACCATGCCAAGTTTAATGATTTTCAGGCACGTTTTGGATTTACAGGAATTTTAAAACCAAGCTTCTCAATGTTCTCGGCTGAACCACGATGCCCAGATGTTTGAATTTCATTCCTATTTCTTGCATGTGACCTAGAAATTCACCCGAGGACACACATGTGATTTTTCAATCAACTTTGGTGCATGGGAGCATGTACTTGTAGTTAAAATTTGAATTATGCACATTAAATGACCAGAAACTCAATTAATGTATAAAAAGGCCAAACAAACCCAGAATAATTCCAAAATTTAACAGGGCACTCATATAGTTCTATGTTGCCTCTGTAAAGAAAATCTGGGGGAGGCAGCGTATATTAGAAATGCCATTAGACATTGTTATTTTCACGTCAAACCCGTTGACCATGTTACATGACAAAAATAAGTCGATTCTCACAATGATAAGTTAATGGTCTCCAGCACAACACACCCCTCAAATAAAACTAAGCACCCTGGAATTCTTTGACAACTAAACTGCTGGCTATATGATGTTGGCCATATATATTGTATGTATATAATGTGAAGAAACGAATGGTAGTACTATACCTACTAAAATATGAAACGTACGAAATATAACGAGAAGAAACATAACATAGTTCTGCTGGAGGCTCAACACAACACACCTCTCAAATAAAACTAAGCACACCTAAAATTAAACTAAGCAACTAATCCGGTAGACGCTTCATTAGAACCACCATGAGAAACGACACTGCCACCTTACTCGGACTCCTCATCCACGTCCTCGACTTCGTCCTTGTCCCTCTTCCTATTGGCCGATACTTCTTTGCTTGAACCGCACACTTGGCTCTTGCTCTTCATCCAACCATTGTAGATATTGAAACAAAGGTAGCCATCCATTGCAGCGTAGTGGATGTGGTCTATATCTAGTACATTCCACTCCCATGCATGATGAAACCTGAACGGAGGTTTCTTCAGTGTACCATACGAAGGATGAACCATGGCTCCTGCCAGGGTCAGCATTAAGGCTGATCACGGGAGGGCACCAGCCGTTTCTTCTAGAGGTCGAAGGGGTCGCCTAAAATGAGGCCTATCCGACCCAGGATTTCCTTGTCGTTGCTAAAGTCTATAGTAACAAATTTGACTCGGCCGTCCTTGAGGAAATTCTTAAAATCCTGGCACTCAACGTCGGCATCGGATATGTGGTAGACCAAGCATAAGTCATGCACACAAATCTGGATCGCAGTGGGCTTCTTCTTCTGTGCCTCCTTTAGATTCTTCTCGCTTCCCAAGACTGTGGTGTACTCAACATCTAGCCCAGCGACCCATCATTTAAGTTTTCGAACATGCATTTGAAGCGAGCAAGGCATTCTTTCACCTTTGAGGAAGAACGGGTGTAGATGACATCGAACTCATCGCCGGTGATGGTTCTAACCTTGTACTCACCGCCGATCATGGAGATTTGGGACGCCATGGATTTGGGAGGAGGGTTAGGATTAGTGGAACTGCCGTAATGTGAAAGGACGGGACGACTAGGAGCGGTTTATCGATTGTAAAAATGTTGAGTGGGGGGCGCATGTGAATGGCAGGGTAGTGGCTTTCCTGGTGGATAAATGGATTCATGCACAGTACTATGGGGGCCCAATTAGATGTCATGTCTACTCGGCGCCCAATTAAATGGCTTTCGATGTCATGTCAAGCGTCGGGAAAATTACAGGTGATACGAAGCTTTCCATTCTCCCATGATACGGACTTCCGAGAGCCCTTGGATCTAAGATCGAACGGTTGCATGGCATGATTCTAGACCTATGGGTGAATATCCTATCCTGGAGGGTTATTCTGCAAATTTTTAGCAACTTAGCATGCTACCGTTTGATATCAGATCCAAGGGCTGCTAGCAGCCTGTATCATGGTCGCGCCTACCACGACCGTCGCCACACTCGCGTGGCCGTGCCCTTGGAGATTTAACATGGTGCGTTAGGCTATCTGATGTTGGCATGTCATACATAGTCATCACTTAGTCACTCATACAACAAGGTTAGCTATAAGGTTGGCTATAAGAGTTTTTTTTGTTTACTTCTCTCTATCTCTTTCTTCATAGTATTTATTGCATTTGCCGAGGAGTGAGCTCTTCCAATGAAATGGTGCTTAGATGAGTTGCTATGGGCATTAAATGGCTTAGCAACTCAAGTCCCCAATGCATAGGTGCTTAGTTTTTTGTTGCTAAGTTTGCTTCATCTAGGTACACGCGCTTATCACCGTTTCTTCCTGGGGTCACCAAACTACTTTGTCTCTTCTTAATTAACTTGCCACATCAAACTTTATGCCTATGTGGCAGGCTTAGCACCTGTAGGATCAAGTACAATAGTGGGCTATAATCCCGCTTTACATGGCATTTTTGCATATCTGGGGAAAGAGGCAAGGAAAAGTGGAGGAGTGGGCTCTCAAGCAAGAGCCAGCCTCTACATGGTGGAGCATCGGGAGAGGCACCTGTATGGAGGTGTGATGACCCACAAGTGTAGGGGATCTATTGTAGTCCTTTCGATAAGTAAGGGTGTCGAACCCAATGAGTAGCAGAAGGAAATGATAAGCAGTTTTCAGTAAGGTATTCTCTGCAAGCACTGAGATTATCGGTAACAGATAGTTTTATGATAAGGTAATTTGTAACGAGTAGCAAGTAATAAAAGTAAATAAGGTGCAGCAAGATGGCCCAATCCTTTTGGTAGCAAAGGACAAGCCTGGACAAACTCTTATATGAAGTAAAGCGCTCCCGAGGACACATGGGAATTATCGTCAAGCTAGTTTTCATCACGTTCATATGATTCGCGTTCGGTACTTTGATAGTTTGATATGTGGGTGGACCGGTGCTTGGGTACTGTCCTTACTTGGACAAGCATCCCAATTATGATTAACTCCTATTGCAAGCATCTGCAACTACAACATAAGTATTAAGGTAAACTTAACCATAGCATGAAACATATGGATCCAAATCAGCCCCTTACGAAGCAACGCATAAACTAGGGTTTAAGCTTCTGTCACTCTACCAACCCATCATCTACTTATTACTTCCCAATGCCTCCCTCTAGGCCCAAACAATGGTGAAGTGTCATGTAGTCGACGTTCACATGACACCACTAGAGGGATGACAACATACATCTCATCAAAATATCGAACGAATACCAAATTCACATGACTACTAATAGCAAGACTTCTCCCATGTCCTCAGGAACAAACGTAACTACTCACAAAGCATATTCATGTTCATAATCAGAGGGGTATTAATATGCATAATGGATCTGAACATATGATCTTCCACCAAGTAAACCAACTAGCATCAACTACAAGGAGTAATCAACACTACTAGCAACCCACAGGTACCAATCTGAGGTTTGGATACAAAGATTGGATACAAGAGATGAACTAGGGTTTGAGATGAGATGGTGCTGGTGAAGATGTTGATGGAGATTGACCCACTCGCGATGAGAGGATCGTTGGTGATGATGATGGTGATGATTTCCCCCTCCCGGAGGGAAGTTTCCCCGGCAAAACAGCTCCGCCGGAGCCCTAGATTGGTTCCGCCAAGGTTCCGCCTCGTGGCGGCGGAGTCTCGTCCCGAAAGCTTTCTTATGATTTTTTCCTCAACAAAAGACTCCATATAGCAGAAGATGGGCATCGAAGGGCCACCAGGGGGCCCACGAGGCAGGGGTCGCGCCCAGGGGGTAGGGCGCGCCCCCACCCTCATGGCCAGGGTGTGGCCCTCCTCTGGAACTTCTTGCGCTTAGTATTTTTTTATATATTCTGGAAATAGCTTCCGTGAAGTTTCAGGACTTTTGGAGCTTTGCAGAATAGGTCTCTAATATTTTCTCCTTTTCCAGCCCAGAATCCCAGCTGTCGGCATTCTCCATCTTCATGTAAACCTTGTAAAATAAGAGAGAATAGGCATAAGTATTGTGACATAATGTGTAATAACAGCCCATAATGCAATAAATATCGATATAAAAGCATGATGCAAAATGGACGTATCAAGGTGGTCGGGAATCGGGAGACTCAAGCCGGTCGTAGCGCCGCAGTTAAAATGATAATGGCAAGTCAAATCACCGGGCCCCACCTGTCCAGCGGTAACTTACTGTCAAATCACACAGCCCCACATTTGCAGCAGCCTACTCCCTCATCTTCTCGCGTCTTTGTCGAACCGACTAGGCGGAACTTCCCCGCCTACCACGCGGGAAAAGCCCCGCCCTCGACTTTTAAATAGTACGGTATACTAATTTTGTATCCATGGATTGTGCCATGGAGCAAAGCCTCAAGAAAACGGCGGTACACATGTACGGAGTATACAGCACCCCCGTCGCATTCGCGTCGCACCCCAGACGGTCGGTCGGTCTGGCACACCGCACTCCGAATGGAACGCGCGTCATATTGCATTTGAACACACATGTGGGACCGCAATTGAGAACCGACCATAGGCACACTCCCCGGCCCCGCAAGTCAGGTGAGTTAATAGAAGTAGTAGATACGTTGGTACCTGGACGATCCCTGCAAGACACGGAAGATCAGTTCGTCCATGCATGTGACCAGACTCCAGCATACATGCATGAAGACTACTCGGCTGTCATCTAGGTCAAGCCGGCTATGTTAATTAGGACATCTATCGACGGACCCCTTTTCTATGAGTTTATCTTTAATTCGAGCTTTGATCCTTGTCTAGTTTGTCCGTCAGGATTCATCTTGTCTCCTTTGGGCAGTGAGGTTATGATTTCGTGTCATGTGGCATTTTTTCGTGTTATATGTTATAATCCGGTGCTTCAGATCAAAATGACGACAACTGCGCCTCTGGGGCACGTGCATGAAGACTTATCGACAGTCATTGCTGAGGTCAAGCCAGCTCCGGCCGGTAGACAAAAGAAAACTAGTACTCCACTATATAGACAGGAGCCTCCGTGCTTGCTTGCTAGTGTTGCTCTCTTCACACTGTCTTGTCCTCTCCAGATCTAAACACGACAGCGGTGGCCACACACTCTCTCTCTACTCACCGCTGGTCACAGATCCAGCCGGATCCTCTCTGCCGAGGAAGGTGAGAAGGTGCAATGTTCATGCAGTCGTCCTCGGCGACGGCTCTTACCCACTGCCGGTGTGTCCCGATCAGCGTGCCTTGCCGTTCTCTCCCAAGCATCGCTGGCGAGGGAGGGCCTCCCACCCCTTCTTCCTCGCTGCCGTAGTGTGGGCAGATCCGACCTCCCGCCGCCCACCTAGCGACATCCGACCCTCAGGTATAACTTCCTTCGAAACCGGCCTTGCTCTACTTCCCGAGCTCCTGACGTTGCTGCATTTGTATCTTTTACTATTTCTCAGGTCCCCTCGTGTAGATAGGATCGATCGGCTGTTCGAAAACCACCTAATTTTTTACTGTTAAGAGGTAAAACTAGTTCATGCACTCGAATCTAGTAGTACTTGGTTCAAACAAGGAAGAAAGGGGGTGGGGTGGGGGAAGATTTGTTACCTGAATCTAGGACTTGGTCGAAAGAGGAAATAATGGGGGCGAAAAGTAGCAGAGACTGGCTACCCAACTGGTCTCTAGGTCTAATAGGGAAATAAAGGGAACGCATTACAAACTCAATATAAACCCGATCTATTGGTTGAAAAAGGAAAGAAAGTGGGGACTGGGGGACAAGTCAACAGAGTAAGTCCAGCACTAGATTTGCTAGCCTCACACAGTATAAGGTGGCTATATACCGAATAAAAATGGGACCAACCCAGATATCCTCTTCTGATGTTTGTTGCCCCGAGCCGCTCTTATGTAATGCCACTGGTAAAATGTAGCAGTCGCACTGTTAAAAGTAAGGACACGTTAAACCAATGTTGTTTTCAATGTAATGCCTCCAGTAATATGAATCAATGGCACTTTTTTTCATGTCCTGCTAAATTTCCCATGAAGATAAGTTGCTTCTTTTCGTTAAAGATGCAACTGTCCTGGTCCGCCTACTCTCCAGGAGCTTCACGGCCAACCTTGATGTTGCTCAATTTTATTGCAACTAATGAAGAAGCTCTGTGGGTTTCGTTTTCTGATGGAAATGGAACCGGGGCTGGAGCCCTTTTCTTAAAAAAGAAGAAGAAGAAGCTGCTAGCTCATGGGACATTGCTTCATTTTAGGTGAACTGCACCAAAAGGTCCCATGAATTGAATCATCCATGTTGGTGACTGGTGTCATCCCTTCTATGATGGCATTGACTGCAGATATGGTTCCCATCACGAGGTATGTTCCTTTTTGGTCTGACCGTTTGCCAAAGATCCTGCATGTTGATCTTGCTCTTGTGCTTCTGTTTTGGCACTGCCATGATAAAGTAGTAATGTTATTATTTTGCACCTTAATCTAGTGGCACTATTAATTTGAGGCAATGTTTTGGCACCGCTAGTGCCACTATTTTTTTATATATATCGAAAGAGGGGGGTTCCCTCCGATTTCATTAAAGAAACCCAACCATAGAGAACCATTATCCGAGAACATCTCAGTGTAAACGGGCAGTTATGCGACTACTACTAGAACGAACTGAGTACTAGCAGGAGACAAGTTTGCCACATAAGCTAGGCAGGTAAGGGGACGCAGCACCAGCTCGACCAAGTTGGATTACAACCCAAATGCTACCACAGAAACATCAGGGGGAAGATAGGGACTGAAAGAGCCAGCTTCAGCATCCCAGTCTAAGCACCCCCAGCCTTCATCCTTGCGACGCACGGTACACCTCGTTTGCCACCTGCTCGACCCTAGTGTCACTGATAAAATGAAGTAATAATACAGTTAAAATAGAGCGAGTGTCCTCTCTATTGTTTCATTTCCAATGTAGATAAAGAAAGTGCTTCTCTTTGTTAATGTATGTTTCATCAACTAGTCCCATTGTTAATGTTTAAGCGTTTTTGCAAACTGGGGTGCTTAATTTTAGTTGATCTTCACAAACATAGAGATTTGAATGTCTCAAGGGCCCTCCTTGTACTACCGCTGTACACTGATGTTCATCACTGGCAGAAGGTGTATCGGGGAGACTTGGGTCGATTTCCAGTATGATGTAATATTTTCTTCTGTTTATTAGTGTATGTTTCATCAACTAGAGCCACTATAATCTAATCACACATTTTCATTATCTGTGCAAACAGGGTTATTCAGCTGCATTTTGGTGGAACTGCACAAATGTAGGGATGGAACCGGCATATATGCAGAGTGCGAGGTGCCAAGTAAAAATTACCGACACCAACCCTGCTCCATCTAAGCATTGGCATCCCCCACCATCAGTGGGTGATACGTCTCCAGCGTATCTATAATTTTTGATTGCTCCATGCTATATTATCTACTATTTTGGACTATATTGGGCTTTATTTTCCACTTTTATATTATTTTTGGGACTAACCTATTAACCGGAGGCCCAGCCCAGAATTGCTCTTTTTTTGCCTATTTCAGTGTTTCGGAGAAACAGAATATCAAACGGAGTCCAAACGGAATAAAATCTTTGGGAAAGTGATTTTCTCACCGAACGTGATCCAGGAGACTTGGACCCTACGCAAAACAAAAGAGGCGGTCACGAGGGCGGGGGGCGCCCCCCCCCCCACTAGGGCGCGCCCCCTGCCTCGTGGGCCCCTCAGTGCTCCACCAACGTACTCCTTCCTCCTATATAAACACACGTACCCCCAAACGATCAGAACAGAAGCCAAAAACCTAATTCAACCGCCGCAACTTTCTGTATCCACGAGATCCCATCTTGGGGCCTGTTCCGGAGCTCCGCCGGAAGAGGGCCGTCATCACGGAGGGCTTCTACATCATCCTAGCCCCTCCGATGAAGTGTGAGTAGTTTACCTCAGACCTTCGGGTCCATAGTTAGTAGCTAGATGGCTTCTTCTCTCTCTTTGAATCTCAATACAAAGTTCTCCCCCTCTCTTATGGAGATCTATTCGATGTAATCTTCTTTTTGCGGTGTGTTTGTTGAGATCGATGAATTGTGGGTTTATGATCAAGTCTATCTATGAATAATATTTGAATCTTCTCTGAATTCTTTTATGTATGATTGGTTATCTTTGCAAGTCTCTTCGAATTATCCGTTTGGTTTGGCCAACTAGATTGGTAGTTCTTGCCATGGTAGAAGTGCTTAGATTTGGGTTTGATCTTGCGGTGTCCTTTCCCAGTGACAGAAGGGGCAGCAAGGCACGTATTGCATCGTTACCATCGAGGATAACAAGATGGGGTTTATTTCATATTGCATGAATTTATCTCTCTACATCATGTCATCTTGCTTAAGGCGTTACTCTATTTCTAACTTAATACTCTAGATGCATGCTAGATAGCGGTCGATGAGTGGAGTAATAGTAGTAGATGCAGAATCGTTTCGATCTACTTGTCACGGACGTGATGCCTATATACATGATCATGCCTAGATATTCTCATAACTATGCTCAATTCTGTCAATTGCTCAACAGTAATTTGTTCACCCACCGTAGAATACTTATGCTCTTGAGAGAAACCACTAGTGAAACCTATGGCCCCCGGGTCTATTCTCATCATATCAATCTCCATCACTTTAATCTTGCTTTGCTTTTTTACTTTGCCTTTACTTTTTTACTTTGCATCTTTATATCAAAAATACCAAAAATATTATATCTATCAGATCTCACTCTCGTAAGTGACCGTGTAGGGATTGACAACCCCTAATCGCGTTGGTTGTGAGTAGCTATCGTTTTGTGCAGGTACGAGGGACTTGAGCATGGCCTCCTACTGGATTGATACCATGGTTCTCAAAAACTGAGGGAAATACTTATGCTACTCTGCTGCATGATCCCTTCCTCTTAGGGGAAAACCAACGCAAGCTCAAGACGTAGCAAGAAGGATTTCTGGCGTCGTTGCCGGGGAGTCTATGCAAAAAGTCAACATACCAAGTACCCATCACAATCCCTATCTCTCGCATTACATTATTTGTCATTTGCCTCTCGTTTTCCTCTCCTCCACTTCACCCTTGCCATTTTATTCGCCCTCTCTCTCTCTATCCTCCCTCTCTATTTGCCTCTTTTGCCCGCTTGCTCTTGTCTTCTCGTGTGCTAGTTTGCTTGCTTGTCGTTATGTCTGAAATTGGGGAAGTTATCCCCAATATGGGCGATAACAATATCATGGAAAATTCTGATGCTCCTGCTAAAGAACCTACCATCTTTCATACAAAAAAATTCCGTGTTGGTAGTGGTAATATTATTGGAAAAGGAGATATTCAAGATTACTTTACTTGTGCCGATGCGTTACCTTCTATGGGTAGTTCTATCCTTCACAGAACTAGTAGTCTTGCGGACGCTATTGCCATGCTTGTAGTTGAACTTGAAAGACAATTCATGCACATGCATCCTTCTATACAAAGGATTTTTCTGGAATTTTCTAATATTGAGCATTCTTCTATTAAGCATGCCGCTACTATATTTTTGGCTCATGAGTTTAGATTCATAATAAAAGAAGCCAAAAAAATCTTTGCGCATTATAGGGTGGACGCTTGCCGTCCTCCCATAGAGGCTATCCTCTTTGATCAAGAAGAAATAATGTGTTTTCAATCTCTAGATTATGTTGCTTTCAATGAAAATCTTAGAGAAAGGGTTCCTACCAATGTTTTAGTTGATAGAATTTCTGAACTTAATGATGATTTGGCTATTCGAAATAATGAAATAGGATATTCTCTTGAATATAGTCTTACAAAGTTCTGTCAAAAGAATGCTTATAATGATGAATTGGTTGTGCATTATGAAGGACCAAAGGAGGAACCTATACCTCCCAAGGTTGATCTTGGGGACTTTTGTCCCGTTAAATTTAGTCCTTTTGATTACTTTTGCTTGCCTCAAAGAAAACTTGCTGCCAAACGTAGAGAATATGAAATGATTTTTAATAATCTATCTTACTATTATGGCAATACCTAGATCTATCCTCGCTTTTATGCCTAGCTAGGGGCGTTAAACGATAGCGCTTGTTGGGAGGCAACCCAATTTTATTTTTATTCCTTGCTTTTTGCTCCTGCTTAGTAATAAATAAATTATCTAGCCTCTGTTTTGGTTGTGTTTTTTGTGTTTAATTAGTGTTTGTGCCAAGTAGAACCGTTGGGAAGACTTGGGGAAAGTCTTGTTGAACTTGCTGTAAAAAACAGAAACTTTAGCACTCACGAGAACTGCTGTCATTTTTATTTGGAAAGTGCTATTTAGTTAATTCTTTTTGCAGATTATTAATAGATAAATTCCTCACGTCCAGAAATTTATTTTATAATTTTGGGGGTTCCAGATCTTGCCCTAGCTACAGATTACTACAGACTGTTCTGTTTTTGACAGATTCTGTTTTTCGTGTGTTGTTTGCTTATTTTGATGAATCTATGGTTAGTAAAATAGTTTATAATCCATAGAGAAGTTGGAATACAGTAGGTTTAACACCAATATAAATGAATAATGAGTTCATTACAGTACCTTTAAGTGGTCTTTTGTTTTCTTTCACTAACGGAGCTCACGAGTTTTCTATTTTGAGTTTTGCGTTGTGAAGTTTTAAAGTTTTGGGTGAATTCTTTTGATGGATTATGGAACAAGGAGTGGCAAGAGCCTAAGCTTGGGGATGGCCATGGCACCCCCAAGATAATCCAAGGACACCAAGAAGTCAAAGCTTGGGGATTCCCCGGGAAGTATCCCCTCTTTCGTCCACTTACATCGGTAATTTACTTGGAGCTATATTTTTATTCACCAACATGATATGTGTTTTTCTTGGAGCGTCTTGTATTATTTGTGTCTTTTTTCTTAGTATGCCACAATAATCCTTGCTGTACACACCTTTTTAGAGAGCCATACATGAATTAAAATTTGATAGAATACTCTATGTGCTTCACTTATATCTTTTGAGCTAAGTAGTTTTGCTCTATGTGCTTCACTTATATCTTTTGAGCGTTATAATTTTGCTCTATGTGCTTCACTTAGATCTTTTAGAGCATGGTGGTGGATTTGTTTTAAAGAAACTATTGATCTCTCATGCTTCACTTAAATTATTTTGAGAGTCTCTTAATAGCATGGTAATTTGCTTAATAATAATATGCTTGGTATTCAAGATTTGTGAAACTTTCTTTTGAGTGTGTTGAATACTAAGAAAAGATTGAAACATGATAATTGTTTTGAGATATGGAGGTGATAATATTAAAGTCATGCTAGTTGAGTATTTGTGAATTTAAAGAATACTTGTGTTAAAGTTTGTGATTCCCGTAGCATGCACGTATGGTGAACCGTTATGTGATGAAGTCGGAGCATGATTTATTTATTGATTGTCTTCCTTATGAGTGGCGGTCGGGGACGAACGATGTTCTTTTCCTACCAATCTATCCCCCTAGGAGCATGCACGTAATACTTTGCTTTGATAACTTCTAGATTTTTGCAATAAGTATATGAGTTCTTTATGACTAATGTTGAGTCCATGGGTTATACGCACTCTCACCCTTCCACCTTTGCTAACCTCTCTAATACCGCGCACCTTTCGCCGGTATCATACACCTACCATATACCTTCCTCAAAACAGCCACCATACCTACCTATTATGGCATTTCCATAGCCATTCTGAGATATATTGCCATGCAACTTTCCATCGTTCCGTTCATGACACATTCCATCATTGTCATATTGCATATCCCAGTACACCGCCGGATGCATTCACATAGAGTCATATTTTGTTCTAAGTATAGAGTTGTAATTGTTGAGTTGTAAGAAAAATAAAAGTGTGATGATCATCATTATTAGAGCATTGTCCCAGTGAGGAAAGGATGAT
Source organism: Triticum urartu (assembly GCF_056163025.1). Taxonomy (NCBI): domain Eukaryota; kingdom Viridiplantae; phylum Streptophyta; class Magnoliopsida; order Poales; family Poaceae; genus Triticum; species Triticum urartu. The sequence goes on from NC_141874.1 coordinate 128,440,885, forward strand.
GGAGACTATGATTCTCCCATAAGTCGGGATGAGACTCCAGACGAAAAATAAATAAAAGAGGCCAAAGAAGCCCAAAGAAAAAAAGAAAGAAAAGAGGCCATAAAAAAAGAGAAAAGGCCCAAACAAAAAAATATATATAAAAAAATAATGAGAGAAAAAGAGAGAAGGGACAATGTTACTATCCTTTTACCACACTTGTGCTTCAAAGTAGCACCATGATCTTCATAGTAGAGAGTCTATCATGTTATCACTTTCATATACTAGTGGGAATTTTACATTATAGAACTTGGCTTGTATATTCCAATGATGGGCTTCCTCAAATTGCCCTAGGTCTTCGTGAGCAAGCAAGTTGGATGCACACCCACTTAGTTTCATTTTGAGCTTTCATATACTTATAGCTCTAGTGCATCCGTTGCATGGCAATCCCTACTCACTCACATTGATATCTATTGATGGGCATCTTCATAGCCCGTTGATACACCTAGTTGATGTGAGACTATCTTCCCCTCATTTTTGTCTTCTCCACAACCACCATTCTATTCCACCTATAGTGTTATATCCATGGCTCACGCTCATGTATTGCGTGAAGATTGAAAAAGTTTTGAAAAAGTTAGAGTATGAAACAATTGCTTGGCTTGTCATCGGGGTTGTGCATGATTTAAATATTTTGTGTGGTGAAGATAGAGCATAGCCAGACTATATGATTTTGTAGGGATAACTTTCTTTGGCCATGTTATTTTGAGAAGACATAATTGCTTTGTTAGTATGCTTGAAATATTATTATTTTTATGTCAATATAAACTTTTGTCTTGAATCTTTCTAATCTAAATATTCATACCACAATTAAGAAGATTTGCATTGAAATTATGTCAAGTAGCACTCCGCATCAAAAATTCTCTTTTTATCATTTACCTACTCGAGGACGAGCAGGAATTAAGCTTGGGGATGCCTGATACGTCTCCAACGTATCTATAATTTTTGATTGCTCCATGCTATATTATCTACTGTTTTGGACTATATTGGGCTTTATTTTCCACTTTTATATTATTTTTGGGACTAACCTATTAACCGGAGGCCCAGCCCAGAATTGCTGTTTTTTGCCTATTTCAGTGTTTCGGAGAAACAAAATATCAAACGGAGTCTAAACGGAATAAAATCTTCGGGAATGTGATTTTCTCACCGAACGTGATCCAGGAGACTTGGACCCTATGCCAAGGAACAAAAGAGGCGGTCACGAGGGTGGGGGCGCCCCCCCCCCTAGGGCGCGCCCCCTGCCTCATGGGCCCCTCGGTGCTCCACCGATGTACTCCTTCCTCCTATATATACACACGTACCCCCAAACGATCAGAACAGAAGCCAAAAACCTAATTCCACCGCCGCAACTTTCTGTATCCATGAGATCCCATCTTGGGGCCTGTTCTGGAGCTCCGCCGGAAGAGGGCCGTCATCACGGAGGGCTTCTACATCATCCTAGCCCCTCCGATGAAGTGTGAGTAGTTTACCTCAGACCTTTGGGTCCATAGTTAGTAGCTAGATGTCTTCTTATCTCTCTTTGAATCTCAATACAAAGTTCTCCCCCTCTCTTGTGGAGATCTATTCGATGTAATCTTCTTTTTGCGGTGTGTTTGTTGAGACCGATGAATTGTGGGTTTATGATCAAGTCTATCTATGAATAATATTTGAATCTTCTCTGAATTCTTTTATGTATGATTGGTTATCTTTGCAAGTCTCTTCGAATTATCCATTTGGTTTGGCCAACTAGATTGGTAGTTCTTGCCATGGGAGAAGTGCTTAGCTTTGGGTTCGATCTTGCGGTGTCCTTTCCCAGTGACAGAAGGGGAAGCAAGGCACGTATTGCATCATTACCATCGAGGATAAAAAGATGGGGTTTATTTCATATTGCATGAATTTATCTCTCTACATCATGTCATCTTGCTTAAGGCGTTACTCTGTTTTTAACTTAATACTCTAGGTGCATGCTGGATAGCGGTCGATGAGTGGAGTAATAGTAGTAGATGCAGAATCGTTTCGATCTACTTGTCACGGACGTGATGCCTATATACATGATCATGCCTAGATATTCTCATAACTATGCTCAATTCTATCAATTGCTCAACAGTAATTTGTTCACCCACCGTAGAATACTTATGCTCTTGAGAGAAGCCACTAGTGAAACCTATGGCCCCCGGGTCTATTCTCATCATATCAATCTCCATCACTTTAATCTTGCTTTGCTTTTTTACTTTGCCTTTACTTTTTACTTTGCATCTTTATATCAAAAATACCAAAAATATTATATCTATCAGATCTCACCCTCGTAAGTGACCGTGAAGGGATTGGCAACCCCTAATCGCGTTGGTTGCGAGTAGCTATCATTTTGTGCAGGTACGAGGGACTTGAGCGTGGCCTCCTACTGGATTGATACCTTGGTTCTCAAAAACTGAGGGAAATACTTACGCTACTCTGCTGCATCATCCCTTCCTCTTTGGGGTAAACCAACGCAAGCTCAGGACTTAGCAGTGGGATGTGTGGCGCTCACTGTGGACGGATCTTTCTCGGCAGCAAATCCTCTAACCAAATACTAGTAGCTTAGACTAAAAAATACTAGTAGCTTATATTGGCAGTTTGTAGGGGTGTACTCTTTTCTGAAAGAAGCACCAATTCTAGAGATCTATTTTTAGCACTTAAAAATGTAGTTTCATAGGAGTATAAAAGTGCAGACAATGTGATTCTCAGAGAAGAAACTGCAAATTTCAGTTTCAGATAAGAAACTCCAAGTTCAGTTTCACATAAGAAACTGGAACTTTCAGAGGCAGAGCATTTATATCAACACAGCCTTTTCAAATAGTGTTAACATCATGCTGGAAGTTTTATTCATGGTCAAAACTGGAACTACCAGCCAGTTAACATTATGCTGATCAACATTCATGCATAGCACATCTTCATATGATGCACAGTCAAAAAGATATGCTATTTTCAAAATGCCCACACAATGTCGAGTGTGCGAAAAACAGAGAAAACGAGGGACAAAGTTTTGGCAAGTGTAGGACATGGTGTGCGTAGATGACAATTGGGACCCACATGTCAATAAAGGCAGAGGCAAAAAAATTAATTTGGAGATATTTTCTCTGCACAGGTGGAATCGAACCCGGGGGGAACAGCTGTCGGGTAGTGTCACTCGGCCACTGGGCTAGTCCAGTTGTTTCGTTAGTAATAAGGCATTTCCTCAGGTTATCGGATCTCCTCCTGCGCCTTTGTGCGCTCGCGGCGACGCCGCTGTCTGCCATTGTGAACATGCTGAACAAATAAGAGGAATCTGGAGAGGACTCTACGTGGAGAGGCGGACAGTTGAGACCCACCAGGTCTATGGATGTACGCAAGCAAGTGCCTCATCGAAAAAATACTTCCTCCTAATGCTATACTGACGTTGGGGCCCACGGGTTTGTCAACATAGTTACATTTTTTAGGTGCTTCAATGTAGTTACTATAGGATTTAAATTCACAACGAAGCCGGGGAGCTAGCGGTTATCATTTATTATCACTGGGGTAGCAAGTATCAGCTGCGTTTTGGGCTGCCCTGTCTAGGCTTTCTTTTTTAACATGCACAGCCCACGACCTCGGATGGGAGGTCCATAAGGTTGTTTGTATTTTCTTGAGGGTCGTCATGTATCGACCGGCATATGGACCTTCCATCTGAGGTTTTATTTTTCCTGAAACATCGACAATCCAATTTATGTATTTTTTTAAAGAAAACGCAGAGGTCTATTCTATTTTTCTATATAAGAATAGGAACGCCTGATCCAACTTATATTTCCCTTCTAACTATATTATATATATTTAAATTATTTTATATGTTATTATATATTATTGTTATTGTCATCATATATTTAACAGATACTTATATATGTAAGAAAACAATATTCCACATCTTGTTAACTTATAAAAATAATTTCTTAACAATAAAATCTTTGATATTTTTTGGCAACGAAAATCCTGATGATTGTGTATAAAAGCTTGGTAAGATTTAAGGACCAATGTAATAATAAATCACTTATTATATATATATAACAAAACGCTCAGTCCTTGTTTATTTTTTCATAACATTGTTGCGCCCACCCCAACATTATAATTAGATTCAGCCCAGTAAAATCGTGTATTTCGAGAAAGTGCAAATGACCTATAATTTTTTAGGAAAGGCATAAATGGGTCGCCTGGACGCTACATTATTTGTTCACCCAGCCTAGATAATGGACTGTAATTCAAAAAAAAGATATCAAATGGACTGTAAATTCTACCCCGCAAAAAAAGTCTGTAAATTTTGAAAAATGGGTTGAATACGTGCCATATTTTTGGAGGCTGAAATGTGGGCCAATAGGCCAAAGCCAATGTAAGTTCTTGTCAACTTAGTCAACAAATGATTCTGACATCGTTAGCCGTTGGATTTACATCCAACAACCGACATTCATCTTCAATCTCTCGTCTTCTTCCTCCAGCGCCGCCGGGACCACCTGCTCCCGCCTCCTGCTGCTAGCAGCTCTGCTTAGCACACTTCGCTGTGAAGCGCTACTGCATCATTGGCCAGGCCATCCCTCCACCCCTCCACACCTTCTGTTCTTCTCCACCGATTGCCGAACCACACCGCACCAGAACCAGTTAACCCTCGTACACCTCTCCGTCTGCGACTCTACTCCCGCGCTTTCCCATCTCCGGCTCGTTGCCGTCCGGGGCCTTGCCGTCGTCCACCACCTTGGATGCGCTCGGCGTGGAGTGGTCAACGTGGTCAACGAACGACACCATCGGAAGTAGACTGTGCGTGGAGAGACTGACAGTTGGGTGCACGGCCGCACGCAAGGAAATGCCTCCTTATTACGCGCAAAATAATGATTCCTCCACCTGACAGCTGGGACCCACCAGAAGGGTCTTTGTATTTCACGAAAAAAATGTTCCCACCACTGACAGGTCGGACCCACCAGCTATATCTTTGCACGCAAGGAAGTGCCTCCTTATTACGCAAAAAAAATGAATACTCCCCCTGCTAGCTGGGACCCACCTTGGTGGGAGGCTGACTTGTAGGCCAACTAAGTTGACGGGGACTGAGTACTTTGTCAACTTAGTCAATATGAACGATTCTAGCTCCAGTGACCGTATGAAGTCCATCCAATGGTCGTAGTGCTTCTTCAACCTCTGGTCTTGTTGCTCCAGCCGTCCAAAGCAGCGCCGGTCGTGTCGCATGCTCCTGCCTCCCGTGGTCGGCTGTGCTGTCGAGGAGGCCTCACCGCCCGCTACTATTCCCACCGCTGGCCAGGCCATCCCTCTACTCATCCACACCCCCTGTTATTCTATGGCGACGACAGTCTCACACCGCAGTGAACCAGTGAACCCTCGTACTCCTCTACGCGTGGGCATCCACTGTCGCGTCTTCCCTGGCTCCGCGTCGTCCCCTTCCTAGGCCTCGCCATCGTCCACCGCCCTGGTGCTATCGGCACGGCGTGGTCAACATGGTCAAGGAACGGCTTCCATCGGACGTGGACTGTACGTGGAGAGGCTGGCAGCTGGGTCCACGGCCGCAGCTAGGAAGTGCCTTCTTATTACGCGCAAAATAATTATTCCTCCAACTGACATCGGGGACCCATCGGACGGGCCACCGTATTTCACGAAAAAAACGTTTCCCCCTGACTGCTGGGACCCACCAGCTACATCTTCGCATGCAAGGAAGTGCGTTCGGGAAAAAAACGATTTTCCCCCTGACTGCTGGGACCCACCAGCTACATCTTCGCACGCAAGGAAGTGCCTGACAGTCGGGACCCACCTGGTCGAAGCGTACGTAGCGTTGTCATTCTGGTCGCGAACTTGTACGTACATACTGGTCAATGTAGAGGCGCGCACGTGTCATACTAGAGGTGCGCACGTAGCATGTACACGTACATAAATGGCCAGGGTGCAAGAAAGTAAATACGGCCACGTACGTACATACGGGCGGGGTCTCGAACGCCTACTCGCGCGTACGTACGGCCAGGGCTCGTGTACATGGTTGGGTCGGAACGGAGAAACATCATCGTCGTGTTCATGGGGAGCCAACCGGCTGGGTCAGAACGGAATGCGTTGTCGTGTTCATTGGGAGGGTTTGGACGGAACAGCCGATGGAAACGAGGCCTAGCGTACTGTAGAACGGAGGAAACGGCCTTGTGTTCGACCGGCCACATTCGAAACGGGATCCTGTTCATCGGGAGGGGTCTGGAATACCTCAAAATGGAGGAAACGGACCTCCTACGGTCGAAATGGGGGTCCTGTTGATCGAAAGGGGTGTGACGTACCGCAAAACGGAGGAAACAGACTTGTGTTGGAGCACTACGGTCGAAACAGGGATTGTCGGTGTCAAAACCGGCGGATCTCGGGTAGTGGGTCCCGAACTGTGCGTCTAGGACGGATGGTAACAGGAGGCAGGGAACACGATGTTTTACCCAGGTTCGGGCCCTCTCGATGGAGGTAATGTTGGGGAACGTAGCAGAAATTCAAAATTTTCCTACGTGTCACCAAGATCTATCTATGGAGAAACCAGCAACGAGGGGAAGGAGAGTGCATCTACATACCCTTGTAGATCGCTAAGCGGAAGCGTTCAAGTGAACGGGGTTGATGAAGTCGTACTCGTCGTGATTCAAATCACCGATGATCAAGTGCCGAACGCACGGCACCTCCGCGTTCAACACACGTACGGAACGGAGACGTCTCCCATGCCTTGATCCAGCAAGGAGGAGGGAGAGGTTGATGAAGATCCAGCAGCACGACGGCGTGGTGGTGGATGCAGGGCGTCACAGTAGCAGGGCTTTGCCTATACTACGAGAGAGAGACGTAACGGGGAGAGAGGGAGGCGCCAGGGGCTGGTGTTTGAAGTTCCTCCTCTCCCCCACTATATATAGGAGGGCCAAGGGGGGTGGTGCGCCAGCCTAGGAGATCCAATCTCCTAGGTGCGGCTGCCCAAGGGAGGTTTCCCTCCCCCCCAAGGCACCTAGAGGTGCCTTCCACTAGTGGGACTCCTCCCATATGGAAACCCTAGGCGCATGGGCCTATAGGGGCTGGTGCCCTTGGCCCATATAGGCCAAGGCGCACCCCTTACAGCCCACGTGGCCCCCGGGACAGGTGGCACCACCCGGTGGACCCCCGGGACCCTTCCGGTGGTCCCGGTACAATACCGATAACCCCGAAACTTGTCCCGATGGCCGAAACAGCACGTCCTATATATAATTCTTTACCTTCGGACCATTCCGGAACTCCTCGTGACGTCCAGGATCTCATCCGGGACTCCGAACAATATTCGGGTTACTGCATACACATATCTTTATAACCCTAGCGTCACCGAACCTTAAGTGTGTAGACCCTACGGGTTCGGGAGACATGCAGACATGACCGAGACGTTCTCCGGTCAATAACCAACAGCGGGATCTAGATACCCATGATGGCTCCCACATGTTCCACGATGATCTCATCGGATGAACCACGATGTCAAGGACTTAATCAATCCCGTATACAATTCCCTTTGTCTAGCGGTATGTTACTTGCCCGAGATTCGATCGTCGGTATCCTTATACCTTGTTCAATCTCGTTACCGGCAAGTCTCTTTACTCGTTCCGTAACACATCATCCCGTGATCAACTTCTTGGTCACATTGCGCATATGATGATGTCCTACCGAGTGGGCCCAGAGATACCTCTCCGTTTACACGGAGTGACAAATCCCAGTCTCGATTCGTGCCAACCCAACAGACACTTTCGGAGATACCTGTAATGCACCTTTATAGTCACCCAGTTACGTTGTGACATTTGATACACCCAAAGCACTCCTACGGTATCCGGGAGTTTCACAATCTCATGGTCTAAGGAAATGATACTTGACATTAGAAAAGCTATAGCATATGAACTACACGATCTAGTGCTATGCTTAGGATTGGGTCTTGTCCATCACATCATTCTCCTAATGATGTGATCCCGTTATCAACGACATCCAATGTCCATGGTTAGGAAACCGTAACCATCTATTGATCAACGAGCTAGTCAACTAGAGGCTTACTAGGGACATGGTGTTGTCTATGTATCCACACATGTATCTGAGTTTCCTATCAATACAATTATAGCATGGATAATAAACGATTATCATGAACAAGGAAATATAATAATAATCAATTTATTATTGCCTCTAGGGCATATTTCCAACAGTCTCCCACTTGCACTAGAGTCAATAATCTAGTTCACATCTCCATGTGATTAACACTCACAGGTCACATCGCCATGTGACTACCACCCAAGAGTTTACTAGAGTCAGTAGTCTAGCTCACATCACTATGTGATTAACACTCAATGAGTTCTAGGTTTGATCATGTTGCTTGTGAGAGAGGTTTTAGTCAACGGGTCTGAACCTTTCAGATCCGTGTGTGCTTTACAAATCTCTATGTCATCTCCTAGATGTAGCTACCACATTCTATTTGGAGCTTATTCCAAATAACTGTTCTACTTGGAGCTATTCTAAATTGTTGCTCCATTATATGCATCCGGTATCTCTACTCAGAGCTATCCGGATAGGTGTTAAGCTTGCATCGACGTAACTCTTTACGTCGAACTCTTTATCACCTCCATAATCGAGAAAATTCCTTAGTCCACTAGTTACTAAGGATAACTTTGACCGCTGTCCTGTGATCCATTCTTGGATCACACTTGTACCCCTTGATTGACTCATGGCAAGGCACACTTCAGGTGCGGTACACAGCATAGCATACTGTAGAGCCTATGTCTTAAGCATAGGGGACAACCTTCGTCCTTTCTCTCTATTCTGCCGTGGTCGAGCTTTAAGTCTTAACTTCATACCTTACAACTCAGGCAAGAACTCCTTCTTTGACTGATCCATCTTGAACACCTTCAAGATCACGTCAAGGCATGTGCTCATTTGAAAGTACTATTAAGCGTTTTGATCTATCCTTATAGATCTTGATGCTCAATGTTCAAGTAGCTTAATCCAGGCTTTCCATTGAAAAACACTTTCCAAATAACCCTATATGCTTTCCAGAAATTCTATGTCATTTCTGATCAACAATATGTCAACAACATATACTAATCAGAAATTCTACAGTGCTCCCACTCACTTCTTTGGAAATACCAGTTTCTCATAAACTTTGTATACACCCAAAATCTTTGATCATCTCATCAAAGCATACATTCCAACTCTGAGATGCTTACTCCAGTCCTCAGAAGGATTGCTGGAGCTTTGCATACTTATTAGCATCTTTCAGGATTGATAAAACCTTCCGGTTGTATCACATACAACCTTCCCTCAAGAAAATCGTCGAGGAAACAATGTTTTGACATCCTATCTGCAAGATTTCATAAATAATGCAGTAATCGCTAATATAATTCCAACAGACTCTTAGCACCGCTACGAGTGAGAAAGTCTCATCGTATTCAACTCTTTGAACTTGTCGAAAAACATCTTAATGACAAGTCGAGCTTTCTTAATGGTGACATTTACCATCATTGTCCGTCTTCCTTTTAAAATCCATCTGCACTCAATAGCCTTACGACCATCGAGCCGTTCTGCCAAAGTCTACACTTTGTTTTTATATGTGGATCCTCTCTCGGATTATATGGCCTCGAGCCATTTATCGGAATCCAGGCCCACCATCGCTTCTCCATAGCTCGTAGGTTCATTGTTGTCTAGCAACATGACTTCCAAGACAGGATTACGTACCACTCTGAAGTAGTACGCACCCTTGTCATCCTACGAGGTTTGGTAGTGACTTGATCTGAAGTTTCATGATCACTATCATAAGCTTCCACTTCAATTGGTGTAGGTGCCGCAGGAACAACTCTTTGTGCCCTGCTATACACTAGTTGAAGTAACGGTTCAATAACCTCATCAAGTCTCCACCATCCTCCCACTCAATTCTTTCGAGAGAAACTTTTCCTCGTGAAAGGACCCGATTCTAGAAACAATCCTTTATTGCTTTCGGATCTGAGACAGGAGGTATACCCAACTGTTTTTTGGGTTGTCCTATGAAGATGCATTTATCCGCTTCGGGTTCGAGCTTATCGGCCTGAAAATTTTCCACATAAGCGTTGCAGCCCCAAACTTTTAAGAAATGACAGCTTAGGTTTCTCTAAACCATAGTTCATACGGTGTCATCTCATCGGAATTACGTGGTGCCCTATTTAAAGTGAATGTGATTGTCTCTAATGCCTAACCCATAAACTATCGTGGTAAATTTGATAAGAGACATCATGGTATGCATCATATCCCATAGGGTGCAGTTATGATGTTCGGACACACCATCACACTATGGTGTTCCAGGCTGTATTAGCTGTGAAACGATTTCCACAATGTCTTAATTCTGTGCCAAACTCGTAATTCAGATATTCATCTCTATGATCATATCATAGATATTTTATCCTCTTGTCACGATGATATTTCAACTTCACCCTGAACTTACTTGAACCTTTCAATAATTCAGACTCGTGATTCATCAAGTAAATATACTCAACATCTACTCGAATCATCTGTGAAGTTAGAACATAACGATATCCACTACATGCCTCAGCACTCATTGGACCGCACACATCAAAATGTATTACTTCCAGCAAGTTGCTTTCTAGTTCCATTTTACTGAAAACGAGGCTTTCAGTCATCTTGCCCATGTGGTATGATTTGCATGTCTCAAGTGATTTAAAATCAAGTGAGTCCAAACGGTCCATTTGCATGGAGTTTATTCATGCATATACACCAATAGACATGGTTCGCATGTCTCAAACTTTTCAAAAATGAGTGAGTCCAAAGATCCATCAACATGGAGCTTCTTCATGCGTTTTACACCGATATGACTTAAGTGGCAGTGCCACAAGTAGGTGGTACTATCATTACTATCTTTTGGCATGAACATGTGTATCACTACGATCGAGATTCAATAAACCATTCATTTTAGGTGTAAGACCATTGAAGGTATTATTCAAATAAACAGAGTAACCATTATTCTCCTTAAATGAATAACCGTATTGCGATAGACATAATCCAATCATGTCTATGCTCAACGCAAACACCAAATAACAATTATTTAGGTTTAACACCAATATCGATGGTAGAGGGAGCGTGCGTTTGATCATATCAACATTGGAAACACTTCCAACACATATCGTCAGCTCACCTTTAGCTAGTCTCCGTTTATTTCGTAGCTTTTATTTCGAGTTACTAACACTTAGCAACCGAACCGGTATCTAATACCCTGGTGCTACTAGGAGTACTAGTAAAGTACATATCAACACAATGTATATCCAATATACTTCTATCGACCTTGCCAGCCTTCTAATCTACCAAGTATCTAGGGTAATTCTGCTCCAGTGGTTGTTCCCCTTATTATAGAAGCACTTAGTCTCGGGTTTGGGTTCAACCTTGGGTTTCTTCACTAGAGCAGCAGCTGAATTGCCGTTTCATGAAGTATCCCTTCTTGCCCTTGCCCTTCTTGAAACTAGTGGTTTCATCAACCATCAACAATTGATGCTCCTTCTTGATTTCTACTTTCGCGGTGTCAAACATCGCGGATATCTCAAGGATCATCATATATGTCCCTGATATATCATAGTTCATCACGAAGCTCAAGCAGCTTGGTGGTAATGACTTCGGAGAAACATCACTATCTCATCTGGAAGATTAACTCCCACTTGATTCAAGTGATTGTTGTACTCAGACAATCTGAGCACAAGCTCAACAATTGAGCTTTTCTCCCTTAGTTCGCAGGCTAAGAAAATCGTCGGAGGTCTTATACCTCTTGACGTGGGCACGAGCCTGAAATCCCAATTTCAGCCCTCAAAACATCTCATATGTTTCGTGACATTTCAAAAAACGTCTGTGGTGCCTCAACTCTAAACCGTTTAACTGAACTATCACGTAGTTATCAAAACGTGTATGTCAGATGTTCGCAACATCCACAGACAACGTTCGAGGTTCAGCACACTGAGCGGTGCATTAAGGACATAAGCCTTCTATTAAGCAATGAGGACAAGCCTCAGTTTACGGACCTAGTCCGCATAATTGCTACTATCAACTTTCAACTAATTTTTCTCTAGGAACATATCTAAACAGTAGAACTGAAACGCGAGCTACGACATAATTTGCAAAATCCTTTTTGACTATGTTCAGGATAATTAAGTTCATCTTATGAACTCCCACTTAGATTAGACATCCCTCTAGTCATCTAAGTATTACACGATCCGAGTCGACTAGGCCATGTCCGATTAACACGTGAGACGGACTAGTCAACGTCGGTGAACATCTTCATGTTGATCGTATCTTCCATACGACTCGTGTTCGACCTTTCGGTCTCTGTGTTCCGAGGCCATGTCTTCACATGCTAGGCTCGTCAAGTTAACCCTAAGTGTTTTTGCATGTGTAAATCTTGCTTACACCCGTTGTATGTGAACGAAAGGATCTATCACACCCGATTAACACGTGATGCTTTGAAGCGACGAACTGTAGCAACGGTGCACAGTTAGGGGAGAACACTTCTTGAAATTTTAATGAGGGATCATCTTATTTACTACCGTCGTACTAAGTAAACAAGATGCATAACATGATAAACATCATATGCAATCAAATAATAGTGACACGATATGGCCAATATCATATAGCTCCTTTGATCTCCATCTTGGGGCTCCATGATCATCTTGTCACCGGTATGACACCATGATCTCCATCATCATGATCTCCATCATCGTGTCTTCTTGAAGTTGTCTCGTCATCGACATGCAAGTCGTGATTCCCTTGACAAGAACATGATCAATCTCATACATTATATATAACATTCATCACATCCTTTTGGCCATATCACATCACATAGCATACCCTGCAAAAACAAGTTAGACGTCCTCTAATTGTTGTTTGCATGTTTTACGTGGCTGCTATGGGTTTCTAGAAAGAACGTTTCTTACCTACGCAAAGACCACAACGTGATATGCCAATTGCTATTTACCCTTCATAAGGACCCTGTTCATCGAATCCGATCCGACTAAAGTGGGAGAGACAGACACCCGCCAGCCACCTTATGCAACTAGTGCATGTTTGTCGGTGGAACCGGTCTCACGTAAGAATACGTGTAAGGTCGGTCCGGGCCGCTTCATCCCACGATGTTGCCGAATCAAGATAAGACTAGTAACGGCAAGCATATTGAACAAAATCAACGCCCACAACTACTTTGTGTTCTACTCGTGCATAGAATCTACGCAATAGACCTAGCTCTGATACCACTGTTGGGGAACGTAGCAGAAATTCAAAATTTTCCTACGTGTCACCAAGATCTATCTATGGAGAAACCAGCAACGAGGGGAAGGAGAGTGCATCTACATACCCTTGTAGATCGCTAAGCGGAAGCGTTCAAGTGAACGGGGTTGATGAAGTCGTACTCGTCGTGATTCAAATCACCGATGATCAAGTGCCGAACGCACGGCACCTCCGCGTTCAACACACATACGGAACGGAGACGTCTCCCATGCCTTGATCCAGCAAGGAGGAGGGAGAGGTTGATGAAGATCCAGCAGCACGACGGCGTGGTGGTGGATGCAGGGCGTCACAGTAGCAGGGCTTTGCCTATACTACGAGAGAGAGACGTAACGGGGAGAGAGGGAGGCGCCAGGGGCTGGTGTTTGAAGTTCCTCCTCTCCCCCACTATATATAGGAGGGCCAAGGGGGGTGGTGCGCCAGCCTAGGAGATCCAATCTCCTAGGTGCGGCTGCCCAAGGGAGGTTTCCCTCCCCCCCAAGGCACCTAGAGGTGCCTTCCACTAGTGGGACTCCTCCCATATGGAAACCCTAGGCGCATGGGCCTATAGGGGCTGGTGCCCTTGGCCCATATAGGCCAAGGCGCACCCCTTACAGCCCACGTGGCCCCCGGGACAGGTGGCCCCACCCGGTGGACCCCCGGGACCCTTCCGGTGGTCCCGGTACAATACCGATAACCCCGAAACTTGTCCCGATGGCCGAAACAGCACTTCCTATATATAATTCTTTACCTCCGGACCATTCCGGAACTCCTCGTGACGTCCGGGATCTCATCCGGGACTCCGAACAATATTCGGGTTACTGCATACACATATCTTTATAACCCTAGCGTCACCGAACCTTAAGTGTGTAGACCCTACGGGTTCGGGAGACATGCAGACATGACCGAGACGTTCTCCGGTCAATAACCAACAGCGGGATCTGGATACCCATGATGGCTCCCACATGTTCCACGATGATCTCATCGGATGAACCACGATGTCAAGGACTTAATCAATCCCGTATACAATTCCCTTTGTCTAGCGGTATGTTACTTGCCCGAGATTCGATCGTCGGTATCCTTATACCTTGTTCAATCTCGTTACCGGCAAGTCTCTTTACTCGTTCCGTAACACATCATCCCATGATCAACTTCTTGGTCACATTGCGCATATGATGATGTCCTACCGAGTGGGCCTAGAGATACCTCTCCGTTTACACGGAGTGACAAATCCCAGTCTCGATTCGTGCCAACCCAACAGACACTTTCGGAGATACCTGTAATGCACCTTTATAGTCACCCAGTTACGTTGTGACGTTTGATACACCCAAAGCACTCCTACGGTATCCGGGAGTTGCACAATCTCATGGTCTAAGGAAATGATACTTGACATTAGAAAAGCTATAGCATATGAACTACACGATCTAGTGCTATGCTTAGGATTGGGTCTTGTCCATCACATCATTCTCCTAATGATGTGATCCCGTTATCAACGACATCCAATGTCCATGGTTAGGAAACCGTAACCATCTATTGATCAACGAGCTAGTCAACTAGAGGCTTACTAGGGACATGGTGTTGTCTATGTATCCACACATGTATCTGAGTTTCCTATCAATACAATTATAGCATGGATAATAAACGATTATCATGAACAAGGAAATATAATAATAATCAATTTATTATTGCCTCTAGGGCATATTTCCAACAGGTAAAACCCTACGTCCTGCTTGATTAATATTGATGATATGGGTAGTACAAGAGTAGATCTACCACGAGATCAAGGAGGCTAAACCCTAGAAGCTAGCCTATGGTATGATTGTTGTATATGGAGTTGATGTACTACGGACTACCAACCTCCGGTTTATATAGACACCGGATAGGGTTAGGGTTACACAGAGTCGGTTACAATGGTAGGAGATCTTGAATATCCGCATCTCCAAGCTTGCCTTCCACGCCAAGGAAAAGTCCCATCCGGACACGGGACGAAGTCTTCAATCTTGTATCTTCATAGTCCAGGAGTCCGGCTGAAGGTATAGTCCGGCTACCCGAACACCCCCTAATCCAGGACTCCCTCAGTAGCCCCCGAACCAGGCTTCAATGACGATGAGTCCGGCGCGCAGATTGTTTGGCATTGCAAGGTGGGTTCTTCTCCAAATCCTGTGTACCTATAGGAATAATGTCCGATTTTTGTAATGTAGCGCTCCTCGACTCCCACGCCCAATAATGGCCATCTTCCACGTGTCAAACGAATGCGAAAAGCCAGGGCATTTTTACATCCACGACCCTAGCCGTATAAACGAGCCGCCTATTTAACGGGATGGGGATTTAGGTCCAAACCACATCTTCTCCTCTCCGCGAGTTATCATCAGAGCGCTTCCAGCAAAGGTCCATTCCAACATGACCAGCCGTCGCAGCTCCTCCCCTCGCCCCTCCGGTCCCAAACCCGGGGACTGGGAGAGTTGCACCATCCCACATAGCGAGTTAGTGTCGCTTCAGGCCAAGGGATTTCTCCCTCAGGCATACATGGTCCCGGTCCGAGCCGGTCTCGCCACCTATAATGGCGGAAAACAAGCGGAGAGCACCCCCAATCCTTCTAAAGGAGAGCGGGTGTGCCTCGTCCCCTATCTAATAAGGGGACTGGGGTTTCCAATTCATCCATTTCTCCGCGGGCTTCTGGAGTTCTACGGCCTCCAGCTGCACAATCTCACGCCCGCCTCCGTATTACATATTGCGGGTTTCGTCGCCCTTTGTGAGCTATTTTTAGGCATTGAGGCTCATTTCGCGCTGTGGAAGAGGTTATTCTGCCTGGTGCCCCGTTCTCGAGAGGGGTCTATATACCAAGTGGGCGGAGCCGAAGTATGGCGCATCGCCGGGACCGGATACCTATCCGGAACCCCAAAGAAGGCGTCCGAGGACTGGCCTTAGAAATGGTTTTACATAGATGGCGTCCCGCTACCGGACCCTATCCGGGTCAGTCTCCCTGAGTTCAATAGTGCCCCATTGAAGAAACGCTTGAGCTGGCGTCCGCGGAGCTCTCAGAAAGAAAGCGACAAAGACGTCCTTTACCTGATGGGCCAAATAAGACTGTTGGATCATTCCGGACTAACCATGATTGGAGTCATGGCCGCATGCATTATGCGAGGGGTGCAGCCGCTTCAATATAGAGGCCACCCCATGTGGGATTTCAACGGGGAGGATGACGCCACCCGTTACGGTCGTAAGGGGCCGGCCTCAGCTGCCGCCCTAGTAAGGATCTTATCCTCTTTGTACAAGGGAGAAAAGGAGGAATTCCTCCGCATCAATCCGCAGGCCAGATTTACTATGTACGGTCCTCCAAGTTGGGTAAGTGAATAATTGCGCTTGCCCGTCTGTTTTATACTCCCACGGTTAGATATGTAGTCTAACGACTTCAGTGCAGGAACTGCGACAGGAGGTAAAGGATATAAACAGCCGCCCTCCACAGCCTGAGGACCCAGAATGGTCCCTTGATCCGGACTCCGAAGAGGACCCGGACATATCGGTGGAGCTTCTCGACGGGGTGTTCCATCAGCTAAGCAAGGACAATACCTTGGTAGCCATCACGGCTGATTACCCAGGGTTAATCCCGGCCTCCCAGGTGACAGAAACCGGAGTCTCATTCCCTTGAGAGAGATTCCACTCTCACGTATTCCGGTGTTTCTGACGACAACTGTGTTTTGCAGGGGAGATTTCCGAGGCAGGAGGCCGAACCTGCGGCGGCTAGCCAACGAGGGGCCGCAGGACCCCGCGGGGCAAAAAGGAATGCAGTCCGGACTGAGATGCCGGTGTAGGATCGAAAGTATGTCTAGAGGGGGGTGATTAGACTACTTGACCAAATAAAAACTTAACCTTTTCCCAATTTTAGTTCTTGGCAGATTTTAGCTATTTTAGGACAAGTCAAGAAATCATCACACAATTCAAGCAAGCATGCAAAGAGTTTATGGGCAGCGGAAAGTAAAGCATGCAACTTGCAAGAATGTAAAGGGAAGGGTTTGGAGAATTCAAACGCTATTGGAGACACGGATGTTTTTCCCGTGGTTCGGATAGGTGGTGCTATCCTACATCCACGTTGATGGAGACTTCAACCCACGAAGGGTAACGGTTGCGCGAGTCCACACAGGGCTCCACCCAAGGGCAACGGTTGCGCGAGTCCACACAGGGCTCCACCCACGAAGGGTCCACGAAGAAGCAACCACCCACAAAGGGTCCACGAAGAAGCAACCTTGTCTATCCCACCATGGCCATCGCCCACGAAGGACTTGCCTCACTAGCGGTAGATCTTCACGAAGTAGGCGATCTCCTTGCCCTTACAAACTCCTTGGTTCAACTCCACAATCTTGTCGGAGGCTCCCAAGTGACACCTAGCCAATCTAGGAGACACCAGTCTCCAAGAAGTAACAAATGGTGTGTAGGTAATGAACTCCTTGCTCTTGTGCTTCAAATGATAGTCTCCCCAACACTCAACTCTCTCTCATAGGATTTGGATTTGGTGGAAAGAAGATTTGAGTGGAAAGCAACTTGGGAAGGCTAGAGATCAAGATTCATATGGTAGGAATGGAATGTCTTGGTCTCAACACATGAGTAGGTGGTTCTCTCTCAGAACATATGAGTTGGAATGATGTGTGTGTTCTGATGGCTCTCTCATCGAATGAGAAAGAGGTGGAGGGGTATATATAGCCTCCACACAAAATCCAACCGTTACACAGTTTTCCAATCTCGGTGGGACCGAATCAATAAACTGGGTCGGACCGAAAGTGTAAACCTAGTGACCGTTAGGAATTTCGGTGGGACTGACATGCAACTCGGTAGGACCGATTCGGTTAGGGTTTGGGCATAACGTAATCTCGGTGAGACCAATTACACAAACTCGGTGAGACCGAATTTGGTAACTAGCTAACCAGAGAGTTGGTCAGGCAAACTCGGTGGGACCGATTTGCTCTTTCGGTGAGACCGAGTGGAACTCGGTGAGACCGAAAAGTTACAAAGGGGAAACACTGAGTTTACATTGCAATCTCGGTGGGACCGATTCGCTCTTTCGGTGGGACCGAAAAGTTACGAAAGGAAAACAGAGAGTTTGCAACCCCATCTCGATGAGACCGAGATCCCTATCGGTAGGACCGAATTGCTAGGGTTTGGCAGTGGCTAATGACAAGTGAAACTCGGTGGCGCCGGATAGGAAGAATCGGTAGGACCGAGTTTGGCTTAGAGTTTAGGTCATATGTGGATATGGGAAAGTAGTTGAGGGTTTTGGAGCATATCATTAAGCACATGAAGTAAGAGGCTCATTAAGCAACACCTCATCCCTCCTTAATAGTATTGGCTTTTCCTATGGACTCAATGTGATCTTGGATCACTAAAATATAAAATGAAGAGTCTTGAGCTTTTGAGCTTGAGCCAATCCTTTGTCCTTAGCATTTTGAGGGTTCCACTTTCACATCCATGCCATGCCAATCATTGAGCTTTCCTGAAATAATCATCTTGGAATAGCATTAGCTCAATGAGCTATATGCTGTTATGAATTACCAAAACCACCTAGGGATAGTTGCACTTTCAATCTCCCCCTTTTTGGTAATTGATGACAACATATAGATCAAAGCTTCGACAAATGATAATAAGCATGAAATATATCGTCGCTTTGAGAATTATGTGATAAGTAAGAGCTCCCCCTAAATTTGTGCATATTTAAAATTTGCTTTGGACTGCAAATGCACAAAGAATTAGAATTATGGGTTACTCTTCCATGTCACATACATCTTGGTGGAGCGCTCAAAAATGATAAGAATGAAATATATGCACTCATCACCAAGAATAGTGGATGATCACAAACGATAGATAGGATAATAGCATTAAGCAAGCATTAAGTGTAGCTTATGATCAAACACATGATCATCAATGTCTCACAAATAATGACGTAGTATCAAGCACTCAAAAGCAAATAAGTTCGAAAAACCACCAAATAAAACAAGAGAGAATAAAAGCAACACTCTCTCTCGAAACCTATGATCTATACATCTTCTCCCCCTTTGGCAACAAGTTACCAAAAAGTTCCTAGAAAATGCATAGTGCTAAATCGACGCTCAGGCTTGATCTTCAGGTGGTGGTGGAGTCCGGATCACTCCAAGGACGAAGGCTTCTGTAGATGTTGAAGTAGTCGCTGGAGTTGGAGCTGAAGTAGATGATGGAGCTGAGGCTGTAGCTGGTGCTGAAGTGGTGGCTCTGGTGTCAGCAACTGGCACGACAGACGACCTCGGGCCTCGTGGCACTCTAGAAAAAGCATGAGTGGTAGTCCTGCCTCTCCTCTCATTCATATCCTCCTGGAGCTGCTCCACTGCAGACTGAACTTCCGTTACCTTGACATCCAAGTCATAGAACTTCTGTTCCATGATCCTCTCTAGGCTCTGCTGATTCTTAGTGAGGGTGGCCAGACTCTGCTCAATCCTCAGCGTGGATGCAATCAAGTAACCAAGCTGCTCTTGTTTGGTCTTCAAGAAGTATTCAGATGCCTCCTCTTGGGTAGGCATCTTGGCAGCTTTCTCCTTCCTCGCCTTCTCCTTCTTTGCAAATGCTTGGGCAGATGATGGCTCGTTCTCAGTCATCACAACTTCATTGTCCTCGAAATCTGGACAGATGGGCAGGTGTTCCTTATCCAACAAATATATGCCCGTGCCCATCTTGGAGTTGATGAGCTCCTGAATCTGAGGGGCATATCCACAGCTCCTCTTTTGATCTGCTGCAGTCCTCTTAATTGTTTCCACTATGAGGCTCATCACCTTAAATTTTTGAGGCACATCAAAGACATGAAGCAAATTGATCGCGTGACCTCTGATCATCTTGTGATCTCCAGACTTGGGCAATAAGGTGTGCCTTAGGATCCAGTTGATCGTAGGCAATCCTGATAGCAGATAATGCACTGAGCCAAACTTGAACGTGTCAAGTGCTTCATTCGGAATCTCCTTGTACATGTTGGACATGGAGTTATGGTCCATCTTCTTCTTGGCATAGATATCCAAGTCCTCATCTTGCTCCTCTGGGGCATTAATGATCTGTGCCCACTCAGCCACTATAGATTGATACCTTGTACCCTCAGACATCCATGTGATCCTCCCATCTGGATAAAAGTGAGCTGTGGAGTAGAACTGCATGATAAGTTCCTCGTTCCACTTTGTGAGCTTCTGCCCAACAAAGTCAGCTACTCCACAAGCTATGAAGCTGTCTTGCACTCTAGGATAGTACTCCTCATTGTCCTTGATATAGGTCCAGTCGACCCATCTCATGTCACATACGATTGGCTTCTTCTCAAGTAGCACTGTCTCATAGAAATCTTGCTGCTCCTTGGTATGAAATCTGTAGTCCACTGCAGTCCTTCTCCTAGAAGCGTATGAATCTACTTCTCTCCATTTCCTGAGCCCTGAGTCTCTCCTGAGCTTCATATCCTCAGCCACAGGATGAGCATCGTTGTGGTCTGGGATCTTGGGCTTGAGCTTCCGAAGGACATTTTCTTCCTCATCCTCTGCAACAGTCTCAGGCACTGGGGCCTTGTTCTTTTCAGTGGCTGGGATGCTTCTTGTGTTTCTCTTTGGTGCACTCTTAGGCTCAGATGCAGCCTTAGGTGCTTCCTTGGGCTTGGATGCAGCTCCCCCTGACCTTATGTCATCTCCCATAAGCTTGGCTGCCTTGGGCGCTGGTGCAGCTGCCTCTTCTTCCTCATCCTCTTCTACCATGATGGAGGCCTTCCCAAGCACTCTAGCCACAGTCTTCTTCACTCTTTCTTTCCTTTTCTTGCCCTCAGCTGCAACGGGCTCAATGGGAGCAGGCTTCTCAGTTGAGGCTCTAGCCTTTGACATGGGCTGCCTGCCTGCTGGCCTTTTGATCTTCAGACCTGGCTTAGTGCCTTGGGCTGGCTCAATTCTCTTGGAAGTGGCCTCTTCCTCTGCCACATAGTCCTCATCTACAGAATCTAAGGTTTTCTTCTTCCTTTGTCTCGTGGCAGCTTTAGGCAGGTTGTTGGGTGTGCTCCTGCTGCCATCATCTGAGGAACTTGAGGGGCTAGTGCCCTCACTCAGCTGCACTTGCTGCTCTGACAAGTTTTGGCTGTCACTCTGGTCTGACATGTTGCAAACTGACTGCTGACCCTGTGAATAGATTATAGAGAAGATAGAGTGGATGAGCATCACAAAATGCAGAGATTTTTGCAAAAAGAATGATCCAAAAACTTAGTTTTAGTTTCCCACTGAAATCATCTCGGATCTACCGATTTTCAAACTCGGTGATACCGAAGCAGTTTTGGAACCTAAACTAGTGAACTCGGTAGGACCGAGTCACAGTTCGGTGGCACCGAGACTGCTAGGGTTTCACTGAGTTCAAAAATCGGTCACACCGATAAGTAATTCTCGGTCAGACCGAGTCTCACTTGTGCAATGGCATAAGCCAAATCGGTGGGACCGAGTTTTTCAACTCGGTGGGTCCGAGATGGTTTCTGCGGAAACCTAAACCTAGAATTTTCGAATCAAACCTAATCTATGAGCGTTTTGACTGGATAGAAGTTTATCAAATGTGGCTAGAAACAATATGATCACAATGTGCTAGGAATCAGATTGAGGAATAGCACAAAGATCAAGTCCATACCCTAGTTTGGCGGGGACTTGCTACGGCGGCAACGGCGGGGCAGAATTCCCGTTGACGGCGGCGGAGACCAGCGACAGGAGGCTGCTGGCGGCGAGAAGACGATCCGGAGACCTCGAGGGAAGAGCAGGCTATCGCGCGGGCGAAGGGGTTCGGAGAAATTTCCAAATTTTGCCCGTGACTATATATAGCCCAACCCTGTCGGTGTGACCGAGTGGAACAACTCGGTGGCACCGAGATTCATAACTGCGTGCAGTTACTGAAACTCGGTGTGACCGAAAGGTTCAAATCGGTTGCACCGAGATCGAAAACCTAGATCAACTTAATGATCTCGGTAGGACCGAAAGTGGAGTATCGGTCAGACCGAGAATCATAAAGAGGTTTTGGAAGTTTAAGTCTATGACGAATCGGGGACTCCGAGCGCTCCTCACACAGAGTGGTTCGAATCTGACTTGATCAAATTTTGTGATGCAGCATGAATAGAGTTTGAGACGAGAAAAGCATAGATAGCTAGAGGAGGTTCTTAGGCATTCTTGTCCATCCACTTGGCAAAAAGAAATAAAGCCGAACAATCAAAACAACAAGTGGATGTCCTCGAATGAGTAAAATATGCAATCAACATGCTCACACAATAAGATGACAAATGAAATATGTGGCAAGGCATGCACAACCAATTCTAGCATCTATCAAGCAATTTGCGATGACTAGGTCATCTATATATGAGTATATTGACTTAGGAGTCAAGTGAGAACACTTGATCGTAGGTCATACTCATCGTTTAAGCTCAAGTGGGGTTACCACTTTTACATAAAGCATTGTTTTGTTCACATCTTTAGAGTTGCTTTAGCTCAAGTTTTAGAGTAAAGCTCCCCCTAGATGTGATATCCCCCCTAAGAGGGATGAACTAACCTTGGGTTTTGTCGATGATGACTTCATGTAGATATTGAAGATGTGGATGCTCAATGTTGATGTAGATCTCTTGGAGCTATCCATTTGAGTGAATTGCACTTTCAATACCTACATGGGTTAGTCCCACAAGGAACAAACAAGGATATCCATAGACATAGAGTGATGCACACAAAAGATGATGTCCATGAAAACTTTTGGGTTACCTTGTCCCTTGTCTTACCAACAAGAGGGTTTGTGACTCCTTGAACTAGTGCAAGATGTGGAAGTTGATTGCACTTGTTCTTGCCAAAATGATAAGAGTGAAGTATGCTGGCGGAGTCACCCTCAAGAACTCTCTAGTTCTTCTTCTTTTGGATCCACATCATCTTGATGGGAATCCTTGGAGTTGTAGTCATACTTGATGAAGTGGAACTTGAAGAAGTCTTGGGAATCCACTTGACTAAGGTCTTAGGAGCTTCTTCAAATGCATCAATTTCCTCTTGAAGCTTGTCCTTGCCTTTTTGCTCGTAGTCTTGTGGTGGAAGATCATCTTGAGCTTGTGTCCCCTTGAAAGAAGTATACTTCTCTTGTTGAGGGACAAACTTCGTCTTGGGGTATTGATCTTCTTCCCATTCAACTCCATTGGCATTGAACTTTCGTTCAAAACCAACACCTTGATTCTTCCGGTGCATTCCTTGCTTGCGCACAATTTCCTCGAATTGCTTACTCCCGGCAAGGCTTTTGTACACTCCTTTCTCTATAATTCCCTTCAATAAGCTATTTTCTTGCTCAAGTGTAACTTGGCTAAGAGAATCATTAGTGGAATCAAGAGAACTACTAGAAGCAATAATATTGAATTTAGCATGATCATTGTTACTACTAGAGGAAGAATCTTTCTTGTTAGACTTGACTTGAGGCATGTAAGTGGATAAGAGTAAACGCTTGGCAATGTAAGAAGAACCTTTCTTGCGGAGATCATCATTGATTGCCTTTAAGAACTCATGCTCTTGCTCAAGATTGAGCTTTTCAAAGCGTAGTTTCTCATGAGCTCTTAAAAGTTCTCGATGATCTTCGAAGATAGTGTCATGAGCTAACTTAAGAGTTTTTAGTTCTTTAGTTAGAGCCTCAGTCTTCTCCTTATCATTGTCATTCGTTTTATCTTGATTAGCATGATTAATTGGTCTTTCATCATAGTATTAATCACTAGAGTTGTCACCAAGCAAATCATCACCTAACAAGTCATCTTCATCACTATTGAAATCAACATACTCGGGGTGTGTTACCTTAGGACCTTTGGCCATGAAGCATCTTCCAATTCCTTCATTTGGTGAGTCAAATATGTCGTAGGAGTTGGTTGACACAAGTGCTAGACCGGCAACACCTTCATCTTGAGTATCTTCGGAGTCGGAGTGATAACTTCTCTCGGAGTGGCTGTCGGAGTCGGAGCCGGATACCCATTCACCAACATGAGCTTGATGTCTTCGTCTTGTGTAGCTCCTTGATGATTTTTCCTTCGTTTCCGAATCCTTGCTTCTCCATGAGTATCTTCGTTCATAACGATCATCTCTACTCCTTCTCTCTCTTGGTGGTGATCCTTTGCTTCTTCTTTTTGGAGAATCTTCTCTTCTCTTGTAGGGGGCCGTACACTCATTGGAATAGTGTCCGGGTCTTCCACAATTGTAACAGTTTCGCTCTCGACTAGAAGATCTTTTGTCATTGTAGGACCTTGACTTGTAGCTTTTATCTTTGCATCTACTCTTGTAGAACTTGTTGAAGTTCTTCACCATTAAGCTCAATTCTTCATTGAAGTCTTGTTTCTCACTTGATGATGTAGGGGCTTCACATGAGGCTTTATAGGCACCGCTTGATTTGTTGTGAAGTTCCTCTTTATCCTTAAGTGACATCTCATGAGCAACAATTCTTCCAATCACCTCCGTTGGCTTGAGATCTTTGTAATTGGGCATCATTTGGATCAATGTGCACACGGTATCATATTTTCCATCCAAGGCTCTTAGAATCTTCTTGATGATGAATCTATCGGTCATCTCTTCACTTCCTAAGCCGGCAATCTCATTTGTGATGAGAGCAAGCCTAGAGTACATTTCAGCGACACCTTCACCATCCTTCATCTTGAACTTGTCAAGTTGGCTTTGAAGCACATCCAACTTGGATTCCTTGACGGAGTCGGTACCTTCGTGCATATCAATCAAAGTGTCCCAAATTTCCTTTGCATTCTCAAGGCGGCTGATTTTGTTGAATTCTTCGGGGCACAATCCGTTGAAGAGAATATCACAAGCTTGAGCATTGTATTGCAACATCTTCAACTCATCCGCGGTAGCTTCACGGTTTGGTTCTCTCCCATCAAAGAAGTCACCTTGCAAACCAACACACACAATAGCCCAAACAGCGGGGTTATGTCCAAGAATATGCATTTTCATTTTATGCTTCCAACTAGCAAAATTAGTACCATCGAAGTAAGTACCTCTACGGTGATAATTTCCCTCGCTAGACGCCATACTCTCCTAGGTTGTGAAACCAAGGCTATGACCACCAAAAGCTATGGAGATCAAGCAAATGAGACCAAAGCTCTGTACCACTTGTAGGATCGAAAGTATGTCTAGAGGGGGGTGATTAGACTACTTGACCAAATAAAAACTTAACCTTTTCCCAATTTTAGTTCTTGGCAGATTTTAGCTATTTTAGGACAAGTCAAGCAATCATCACACAATTCAAGCAAGCATGCAAAGAGTTTATGGGCAGCGGAAAGTAAAGCATGCAACTTGCAAGAATGTAAAGGGAAGGGTTTGGAGAATTCAAACGCTATTGGAGACACGGATGTTTTTCCCGTGGTTCGGATAGGTGGTGCTATCCTACATCCACGTTGATGGAGACTTCAACCCACGAAGGGTAACGGTTGCGCGAGTCCACACAGGGCTCCACCCAAGGGCAACGGTTGCGCGAGTCCACACAGGGCTCCACCCACGAAGGGTCCACGAAGAAGCAACCACCCACAAAGGGTCCACGAAGAAGCAACCTTGTCTATCCCACCATGGCCATCGCCCACGAAGGACTTGCCTCACTAGCGGTAGATCTTCACGAAGTAGGCGATCTCCTTGCCCTTACAAACTCCTTGGTTCAACTCCACAATCTTGTCGGAGGCTCCCAAGTGACACCTAGCCAATCTAGGAGACACCAGTCTCCAAGAAGTAACAAATGGTGTGTAGGTAATGAACTCCTTGCTCTTGTGCTTCAAATGATAGTCTCCCCAACACTCAACTCTCTCTCATAGGATTTGGATTTGGTGGAAAGAAGATTTGAGTGGAAAGCAACTTGGGAAGGCTAGAGATCAAGATTCATATGGTAGGAATGGAATGTCTTGGTCTCAACACATGAGTAGGTGGTTCTCTCTCAGAACATATGAGTTGGAATGATGTGTGTGTTCTGATGGCTCTCTCATCGAATTAGAAAGAGGTGGAGGGGTATATATAGCCTCCACACAAAATCCAACCGTTACACAGTTTTCCAATCTCGGTGGGACCGAATCAATAAACTGGGTCGGACCGAAAGTGTAAACCTAGTGACCGTTAGGAATTTCGGTGGGACTGACATGCAACTCGGTAGGACCGATTCGGTTAGGGTTTGGGCATAACGTAATCTCGGTGAGACCAATTACACAAACTCGGTGAGACCGAATTTGGTAACTAGCTAACCAGAGAGTTGGTCAGGCAAACTCGGTGGGACCGATTTGCTCTTTCGGTGAGACCGAGTGGAACTCGGTGAGACCGAAAAGTTACAAAGGGGAAACACTGAGTTTACATTGCAATCTCGGTGGGACCGATTCGCTCTTTCGGTGGGACCGAAAAGTTACGAAAGGGAAACAGAGAGTTTGCAACCCCATCTCGGTGAGACCGAGATCCCTATCGGTAGGACCGAATTGCTAGGGTTTGGCAGTGGCTAATGACAAGTGAAACTCGGTGGCGCCGGATAGGAAGAATCGGTAGGACCGAGTTTGGCTTAGAGTTTAGGTCATATGTGGATATGGGAAAGTAGTTGAGGGTTTTGGAGCATATCATTAAGCACATGAAGCAAGAGGCTCATTAAGCAACACCTCATCCCTCCTTAATAGTATTGGCTTTTCCTATGGACTCAATGTGATC
Organism: Triticum urartu; assembly: GCF_056163025.1. NCBI lineage: Eukaryota > Viridiplantae > Streptophyta > Magnoliopsida > Poales > Poaceae > Triticum > Triticum urartu. Next base: position 128,467,857 of record NC_141874.1, read on the forward strand.
TTGGATCACTAAAATATAAAATGAAGAGTCTTGAGCTTTTGAGCTTGAGCCAATCCTTTGTCCTTAGCATTTTGAGGGTTCCACTTTCACATCCATGCCATGCCAATCATTGAGCTTTCCTGAAATAATCACCTTGGAATAGCATTAGCTCAATGAGCTATATGTTGTTATGAATTACCAAAACCACCTAGGGATAGTTGCACTTTCAGCCGGCGCAAAGGTATAGCGCACCCTCTGTTTCCCTGGTGTTATTCTATCAGGGCATATTAACGTTCGTGCTATCTTCAGAACGAAGAGACCTCGCCGGACTACATCCGTAGAGGTTGCCAATCGCGCCCCCACCAGCCAGGCTCCAACGTCTGGCCAGGAAGCGGAGGCGAGCACAAGGCGCGCACCGGACGCTCCTCCGACAGAGGATGCGGACATGCTGTCTGCCACAAATTCTGAAGTGGAGAGTGCCATGAACCACAGGCGTCGCCGGACAGTTCTACGCGACGCTTGTTTCTCCCAAGAGGCTTTAGATGCCTTTAATTCGGGAGATGCGTACCTCCGTGCCGCTCAAAATGGTTTAGCCAGAGCCACGGAGCAGTATGTAAAAGACATACGGGTAAGAAAATTTTGGTCAAATATAGATATACAAGTAGCCCCCGAGACTTGAAACAGTTAGAGAAACTGATTTAAGGATCATTTAATAAGCAGGTTCTTACAGAGAAGAATACCATACTGTCCCAGGAGCTGGAAAAGTGCAAGGCCCAACTAGAGGCCGCACTAGCCGCAGCAGGGGAGCCCAAAGAGACCCCCTCAGGTAAGATACGCTTCGAAAGATTAGTATTGTGTGGTGTGGGTGCAAATCTGACAAATCATGTTGCAGATGGCGCCGGACTCGATCCGGAAAAGCAACAACTCTTACGTCGGCTAAAGGCCGGTGAGAGTACGTTGACAAAGGTGAGGCGAGAGAAGAATGATCTTCAGGATGCCAACACCAGGCTGGACGTCGAACTTAAAGATGTTCGTGGCCAGCTGTCGGACTCCACGAGGAAGAATCAGCGTCTTCGACGCGGCATATTCAGTAAGTGCTTGAACGAACTTTGAAAAAAAGAGTTCGGCGAGGAAGTCGACTAACAGAGTAATGTCTGTAGGTATGCTCACAGGTCGTCCTGCAGAGGAGATGCCCGGTTCTACGGGTGACCTTCTTCCCGAACTCATGCAACTGCACGAGCGAATTCGGCAGGCGGTGCGAGGTGTTGCCCAAGCCTTATGGCCTGCCCACTCCATGCCCGAGGGCCTTGGAGAGCTTGCAGAGAAGCTGAAGGGAGCTCGGCGGCGCTTCCGGTTGTGGAAGATATCGGCCTGCCGACAAGGCGCTAGGGAAGCCTGGGCCATGGTGAAGACCCATTTTACGAAGTCTGACCCAAACCACATGGCCGAGGTCAGACCAGTGGGGCCTGACGGAAAGGAGATCCCTGTGAGCTTAGTATACGACCAAGTAGAGTTGGCCGTGAAGTATTCCCAGCAGGACTGTAAATTAGACAGCCTGTTAGATGGTATAGAAGAGGAATACAATTAGTCAGAATGACTATGTAATTTTGAATTGACATGTGTAATGCCTTCTAGCCGGATTGTAGATCGTTTGTCGTTGCCGACCTTTTCGCTTCAACCTCGGGACCTGACGGTCCGGAGTGTGTCCGAATACCATAGCGGTTATATAAGAACCGTGGTATGCGTGGAGACTAGGCGTAGGGGTCATTAGTGCTTTATCAGACAAGTGCCCAACTAGTTATGTTATATTACATGGTTAGTAAGAAACATCTTCTAGAGAGAATAGTTCCGTTAGGGGTTCCTTTCGCTGGGAGGCATGCCCTAAAGTGCATGTCTGGACTGCATAAAAAGACGCAGAAAAAGCATCTGGGGGCGCATAAAATGAGTAAAAAGATCATCTTTTATCTCACCGACGAATATTCCCTTAAGAACGCTAGCTTTCGGCTTCACCCAGTCCGAGGTACACATCCGGCTGACCCGACAGTAACAATCGCACAGGTGCTCCCTTTACCGCCTAGCCGAACAATCGGGAACGTAGGGGTAAGCACAGGAGCCAGGCAACCCAGCTTGGCCCAAACTGAAGTCATATCGATGCATATAATGGTGAAGAAAAAGGTACATGCGGAAGTTTGACGCATGTGTTGGGTGTGAAGCCCGTATAAATAAGCTTCTGTTAAAGAAGCCCCCAGGTTTAATGAGCGCGAGTGGCGCATCACTAGATGAGCCTTTAAGGGCTATAAAAGAAAAGAGGGGAAGGAGAGAAATGTAAGGCAGAAAAATGCAAAAAAATGGACAGAGGAAGGAGACGAACACAGAGTCCGGCGCTAGGCATAGAATCTTCGGAGACGGGTGGCGTTCCATGGGTTCGGCTCGAGTCGGTTATCCGACGCATCTCGCAGGCGGTACGCCCCGCCAGTCAGGACTTGGTCGATTATGAATGGACCTTCCCACTTGGGCTTGAGTTTGTCCTTTTTCTTATCCGGCAGGCGTAGAACTAGTTCGCCAACATTGTAATTTTTGGCCCGTACTTCTCTGCTTTGATATCTTCGAGCCTGCTGTTGATAAAATGCGGAACGGGCTTTTGCCACGTCACGCTCCTCCTCCAGGGCGTCCAAGTTGTCCTGCTGATCGAGCTCGGCTTCTCTTTCTTCGTACATGCCCACTCTAGGTGAGTCATGAATTATGTCGCAGGGCAGAACTGCCTCTGCGCCGTACACCATAAAAATGGTGTGCGTCCGGTGGTGCGATTTGGCGTGGTCCGCAGCCCCCATAGCACGGAGTCAAGCTCCTCTACCCAGTGCGTGTTAGATTCCTTGAGGGACCGCACCAGTCTGGGTTTAATGCTGCTCATGATAAGACCATTTGCATGTTTGACCTGGCCGTTGGTTTGTGGGTGATAGACGGAAGCATAATCGAGCTTGATGTCCATGTTTTTGCACCAGAGTTTTACCTCGTCGGCGGTAAAGTTTGTACCATTATCGGTTATGATGCTGGTGGGGACGCCATAACGGTGTACAACCCCAGATATGAAGTCTATCACAGGTCCGGATTCGGTCGTTTTAACAGGCTTGGCTTCTATCCATTTGGTGAATTTATCCACCATGACCAGTAAGTATTTTTTCCTATCGGTCCCACCTTTAAGGGGTCCGACCATGTCAAGTCCCCAGACCGCAAAAGGCCAGGTGATGGGTATAGTTTGGAGTGCGGTGGGTGGCATATGGCTTTGGTTGGCAAAAAGTTGGCAACCAGCGCATCGTTGGACTAGGTCCTGAGCGTCTGCCCGGGCCGTCGGCCAATAAAAGCCTGTACAGAAAGCCTTGCTAACAAGGGACCGAGCAGCAGCGTGGTGACCACCGAGTCCGGCATGAATTTCAGCCAGAAGGTTCCGCCCGTCCTCTTCGGAGATGCACCTTTGAAGGACTCCGGTAGTGCTTTTCTTATAAAGCTCTCCCTCATGGACTCTATAGGCTTTAGATCGCCGCACTATGCAGCAGGCCTCGTTTTGGTCCTCCGGGAGTTCCTGCCTAGTAAGGTAGGCTAGGAATGGTTCTGTCCACGGGGCGATGACCGCCATTATTATGTGGGCTGAAGGTGTAATTTCATTGGCAGAGCCTCCAATTGTGTCAGATTGTTCGGCGTCGAGTGGTGCGGCTGGGTCCGGGCTATTATTTGCGGGTTCCCCCTCCCATGCTACGGATGGCTTGAACAATCTTTCCAAAAAGAAGTTGGGGGGGACTACATCGCATTTTGCTCCGATGCGTGCCAGGACGTCCGCTGCTTGATTGTTTTCTCGGGCTATATGGTGAAACTCCAGCCCTTCGAACCGAGCTGACATTTTTAGGATGGCATTGCGGTAAGCTGCCATTTTTGGGTCCTTGGCATCGAAGTCTCCATTTATTTGGGACATCGCGAGGTTTGAATCCCCGCGTACCTCTAGGCGCTGGATACCCATGGATACTGCTATCCGAAGACCATGTAGGAGGGCCTCATATTCGGCTGCATTGTTGGAATCCATGTACATGATTTGGAGCACATATTGGACTGTGTCTCCTGTGGGGGACGTCAGGACGACACCAGCCCCTAGTCCGGCCAACATTTTGGAGCCGTCGAAATGCATAATCCAGTTTGAATATGTGCCGTACTCTTTAGGGAGCTCGGCCTCCGTCCATTCTGCGACGAAGTCGGCCAAAACTTGCGATTTAATAGCTCGCCGTGGCTTATAGGTTATATCGAACGGGAGAAGCTCAATGGCGCATTTTGCAATCCGGCCCGTTGCGTCGCGGTTGTTGATAATATCGTTGAGTGGTACTTCCGAGGCTATTGTTATGGAACACTCTTGAAAGTAGTGTCGTAGCTTCCGGGATGCCATGAATACCGCGTATGCAATCTTTTGATAATGCGGGTACCGTGATTTGCATGGAGTGAGGACAGTGGATACGTAGTAGACCGGCCTTTGAAGGGGGAATTTGTGTCCATCCGTTTCTCGCTCGACAACGAGCACTGCGCTGACAACTTGATGTGTTGCTGCAATGTACAATAACATTGGTTCGCCGGTGTTCGGCACGGCCAGGACTGGGTTTGTTGCCAATATGGCTTTTATTTCATCAAGTCCGGCCGTGGCGGCCTCCGTCCACTCGAAGTGTTCGGTGCGCCGAAGGAGGCGATAGAGGGGTAGTGCCTTTTCTCCCAAGCGGGAGATGAAGCGGCTTAAAGCCGCCACACATCCGGTTAATTTTTGTATTTGTTTGAGGTCCTTTGGGATATCCAATTGTGACAAAGCTCGGATCTTGGCTGGATTTGCTTCAATTCCTCTACCGGATACAATGAAGCCCAAGAGCTTTCCGGCTGGAACGCCGAAGACGCATTTTTCCGGGTTGAGCTTGATGTCATATTTTCGGAGGTTATCGAATGTAAGCCTCAAGTCGTCTACTAGAGATTCGACATGTCTTGATTTGACGACCACATCATCAACATACGCCTCCACTGTTTTGCCGATCTGATTTGCCAGACATGTCTGGATCATGCGCTGATATGTTGCGCCGGCGTTTTTCAACCCGAAGGGCATTGTGTTGAAGCAGAATGGGCCGTATAGTGTGATGAATGATGTTGCGGCTTGGTCTAATTCTGCCATCTTGATTTGATGGTATCCGGAGTATGCGTCGAGGAAACACAACGAGTCGTGTCCTGCGGTGGCATCGATAATTTGATCGATACGGGGGAGGGGGAAGGGATCCTTTGGGCAAGCCTTGTTGAGGTCTTTAAAATCGACACACAGGCGCCAGGATTTGTCCTTCTTTGGTACCATCACCAAGTTTGCTAGCCAGTCCGGATGTTTTATGTCTCTAATGAATCCGGCCTCCAATAGCTTGGCTAGCTCCTCTCCCATAGCCTGTCTCTTGGGTTCGGAAAAACGCCGAAGGGCTTGTTTGACAGGTTTGAATCCTTTTCAGATATTTAAGCTATGTTCGGCCAGCCTGCGTGGGATCCCTGGCATGTCTGAAGGGTGCCAGGCGAAAATGTCCCAGTTCTCTCGTAGGAACTCTCGCAGTGCGGCGTCTACATCAGGGTTCAGTCGTGCCCCGATGGAAGCTGTTTTATTGGGGTCTGTTGGATGGACCTGGAATTTGACTATTTCATCAGCTGGCTTGAAGGATGTGGATTTGGATCTCTTATCGAGTATCACATCATCCCTGTTAACCGTGGAGCGCAGCGTAGTCAGTTCCTCGGCCGCTAAGGCTTCAGATAGTGCCTCAAGGGCTAATGCGGCCGTCTTGTTTTCGGCGCGGAGTGCTACGTCCGGATCACTAGCTAGAGTGATAATTCCGTTCGGCCCGGGCATCTTAAGCTTCATGTACCCGTAATGGGGGTATTGCTTGGAAGATTGAGAATGCTTCCCGTCCCAGTAAAGCGTGATATCCGCTTTTGAACGGGGCCACCTAAAACGTGACTTCTTCAGACCTGTAATTATCCGGCGTGCCGAACACCACATCTAGTGTGATTTTTCCTGTGTAGCGCGCTTCCCGACTGGGGATTATTCCTCTAAAGGTTGTGCTGCTTCGCTCGATGCGGTTCCAGTCTATTTCCATTTTTTGAAGGGTTTCCTCATAAATGAGGTTCAGTCCGCTGCCTCCATTCATGAGCACCTTGGTGAGGCGAAAGCCGTCCACTATGGGACTGAGGACCAATGCGGCTGGTGCTCGGGCTGTTCGGAATCTAGGTTCATCACTTGCGTTGAAGGTAATAGCAGTGTCGCTCCATGGATTTATTGTTGCAACTTGATAGACTTCGGCGAGGCTGTGGAGTGTTCTTTTTCGCATATTGTTTGATGCGAAAGTCTCGAAGACTGTGAGAACGGTACTGGTGTCCTCGGGCTGGCTTTCTGCGGCCTCCAGAATTAAGAGGTCCTCGCCAATTTTGGCCACCTGCCGGAGTATCCAACATGCTCTAAGGCTGTGAGTTGGTGTGGCGTCCTCTGTACTGTGGATTCTACAGGGTCCATCAAGCCACCTTTCCAGTACGGTTCCATGCCCTGTAGAGGGTTTTGGCTTTTTGGTGTTTATCCCGGGTGTCCTATGATGATGCACCCTCTTAGTTCGGACGGGATTACTATTCAAGGCCGATTATCCCAAAATTTTATTTCGGTTTTCCAGGCGCTTTCCATCGCACAGTATTTTTGTACTATGGACGCCAAGTCAGCGAAGCGTGTAATATCACGACGACTTACGGCGTTAAGGATTCCCTCGTCCGTGCAATTACTGCAGAAAATTGAGATTGCGTCTCCCTCGCGGCAATCCTTTATCCTGTTCATAACCAGGAGGAATCTGGCCCAGTAATGATGTACTGTTTCCTCGGGCCTCTGCCTGATTTGGGAGAGATCGCTTATGTTCGGGTGGGCGGGTGTCGTTGAATCTGAAACCTCACCCAATCCAAGATTCGGAGGCCGAAGAGTTTCCGAACTCTGAAGTTCGGATTCTTGGATGTTGTCCAACGAATCTAGCCCGTTACCTGATCCTAAGCTCAGGTCTTGAGTTACATCCTCCTCTCCGTGCTTATCCGGCTTGGAGGAGTCGGGAATTCGGACGTAGCTAGTCCTTAAAATAGATGAAGGGTCGCCGCACTGCGCCTCTACCACGGCAACATGGTGGGTGACTTGGGGAGAGTTAATTTCTCTTAGATCAGGTTTAAGCCCAACCTGGTCGTAATCCGTAGCGACCCCCAGGGCGGCGATGCGATCCAAGAGCTCGTTTACGGAAGAGAGCTCCATTGGATCTAGCTGCTCGATGAGCTCCGAGCCGACGTGTAGGTTGCTTTTGATGACCCGAGAGGCCACCGTCGGCGCAACAGCCGAACAGGCGGTCATGAGGAAACCACCTAGCCGGAGAGTTTGGCCGACAGCCAAGGCTCCCTTAGCAATGGTGTCGTCTTTAAAGACGGGAGGAGGCATCCTTCTTGATTGCGACAGCACAGAGGAACTCTCAATGAAAGCACCAATGTCGGTGTCAAAACCGGCGGATCTCGGGTAGTGGGTCTCGAACTGTGCGTCTAGGCCGGATGGTAACAGGAGGCAGGGAACACGATGTTTTACCCAGGTTCGGGCCCTCTCGATGGAGGTAAAACCCTACATCCTGCTTGATTAATATTGATGATATGGGTAGTACAAGAGTAGATCTACCACGAGATCAAGGAGGTAAACCCTAGAAGCTAGCCTATGGTATGATTGTTGTATATGGAGTTGATGTCCTACGGACTACCACCCTCCGGTTTATATAGACACCGGATAGGGTTAGGGTTACACAGAGTCGGTTACAATGGTAGGAGATCTTGAATATCCGCATCGCCAAGCTTGCCTTCCACGCCAAGGAAAGTCCCATCCGGACACGGGACGAAGTCTTCAATCTTGTATCTTCATAGTCCAGGAGTCCGACTGAAGGTATAGTCCGGCTACCCGAACACCCCCTAATCCAGGACTCCCTCAAGGATCCTGTTCATCAGGAGGGGTGTGGCCTACAGCAAAACGGGACTCCACGGGATACTGTTCATCTCCACCGCCGACCCCCTCCAGCCTCCACGTTCTACTGTTCATCCACCGTCGACCTCCTCCAGCCTTCACCTGCGACTGTTCATCCACGGGCTCTTATTCATCCAGCCTCCACCTGTGACTGTTCATCCACGGGCTCCTATTCATCCAGCCTCCACCACCGGCTACTGTTCAACCAGCCCTCTCCACGGGATTCTGTTCAACCACCTCTCCACGGGCTACTGTTCATCCAGCCCTCTCCACGGGCTCCTGTTCAACCACCTCTCCACGGGCTACTGTTCATCCAGCCCTCCACCGTCTATTGTTCATCCTGCCCTCCACGGGGTGGTCCTGTTCATCTTGCCCTCCACGGGGTCTTGTTCATCCAGCCCCAACCGGCTCGATCGATCGGGGTCCTGTTCATCCAGAGGCAACACCACGGGGTCCTGTTCATCCACCTCCATTAGGAACTGTTCATCCAAACCCCCCCAGCAATGCTCACTGTTCATCTAGAGGCAGCATCGATCGGCTTCAGTTAGCAGCAGTAGCGAAGGAATCGCTCGATCGGGTTCAGTTAACAGCCATCGATCGATCGCTCGGGTTCAGTAACGCGTAGCCTGCAGTGCAGTCGCTCGGGCTCAGTTAGAGCCCAACGCCTCGCTCGGCTTCAGTTAGAGCCCAATGCCTCGCACCCACGCGCGTGCATGTACGAGAGAAATGCGCATCTCTCGGCCCCGACCACCCACCGTAACCGGGAACACCCCGATATTTTCCTCGCCATCGCTTCTACCACGGGTTTTTTTAGTCATGGACGGCCCAAAGAATGTCATGCATCTGCGTCTCCGGCCCGCCCAGGACGAAAATCCCATTTTCTATCATGATTTTTTGTCATAGAAGTAGGACCCCACCACATATATGATGATACCGGGTTTTGTCACAATTATCGTCATAGAAGTGTCATAGGTGTGATAGAATTTTTTTTCGTTCGGTCCAAAATGTCACGGGTGTGTCTTCTTTTTAGTGTACATGATAATTAGGCAAGAGAAAAACCTGACCAATGAGCAACTACAGCAAGTACACCATACACAAACCCTCTAAAAGCTGCACACGGTAGAAACCAAGCCAGCATGTAGCATCCGCTGCTGCGCAGCAACATGGACATCACCCACAGCGACAGAGCCATCACCAAAAGCAATTGGAATGGTAGATCTAACCGACGATGCAGTTAGAATAACCGCAGAGCAAGCAAGCTCTTGATAGGTCGTCATGGTTGTGTAATTGTAATCTACAATGACAAACCCATACAAATGCTACAAGTATCTAATTGACTGAAAAACATCACCCTCATAAGCAAGCAAGGAGTTAACCCTATCATGTGCCCAAATTTTTTTGTTCTGATAGTCAGACTATCACTCCCAGGAACATTAGCATCAAGCTCCACTCCCCCAAGAACATCTCCATCGTCCATTACCTCTCTTAAGTACGAATAAAATGGCACACGGCATCGGGAAGCAACAACATCTAACATGTGGATGTACGAACAACTGACAGCAAACATCCATCCACAACAGTGAATAACCGAAAATGAGCAGACCCCAAACAAAAAACAAAGCCCCAAAACAAATAGAAGATAAGGTAAAGCACCATCCATGTCTGAAACAAAGGCACAAAAACAAATTACGGACAAGGAAAGAAGGGATTTCCTCTCGCACCTGCAACAGGATGGCAGATCGACAGGGACGTCATCTCGCAGCAACCCAATGTGTTGCCAACTTGCAACAGTCACCAATCGAACAACAAACCCTAACCCTAGAACAGTAGCAGGCCCGACGTGTTACCAGCACCTCCAGATAAAAAATCGAAGGAAAAAGGGAGCATGAAAGAACCTCCTCCATCGCACGAAGACAACAGGAAGCGGAGTCCGACTCACCCCTACTCCGCCCCCTCCCCCTTTCCCGACTGCAAGCGAACGACCAGGCGAGAATCAGACGCAAGGAAAGGCAGGAAGCAGACAAGGGCGAGAGGAAAGGCACCTTTATCACGGCGGCGAGGCAACGACAAGCTGGAAGGGCGTCAGATCTAGCGAAAAGGGACGAAGCGGAGAGAAAGGGACGAATGAGAAGCGGGAAGAAGATGTATGCACCCCTCGCTCACCTCATCCACACCCTAGCCAACCAGCACCTGACACGCAAAGGGCCGACACATGAAATTCCCACACTGCCCTCGGCGGGTTCTCAAAATTATAGGCGGAGCCACCACATGATTCATTGTGAAAGTCACACACCGCGGCCAGCCTCACCCATGAAGCCGACGGAAGGTCCCCACCAGCCATCGAGCCCACGCGACAGCAAGATGCGACCAAATGCAGAACATGAGAAAAGGAAATCACTATAGACAAACGCGAACCATATTTTTACCCTACGGCCAGAAATAGCCCAACGCCGAATCGAACGCCTAGGATTCCATCGGGGAAGCGATCGGAACGCCTAGGATTACCATAGTGATTGGGCGAGGACTGGGTGTCCTTAGCTCAAGGGGAATAAGGTGAGGACGCGGTCTTCCGAGTTCAATCTCAGCCTCCCTAATCAGACGTACAGTTGTCACAGCAACTAGTCTACCAAATCCTTGTCTTCACCAAGCAACTGGTTCTATCCCCAACTTCCTTATTTTTCAGTTTGTATTCGTGAAGTCATTGCTTGTCTGTCTGATCTGATTGACTTCACTGTGTAAAGACTATTACCTGCTTGGCTTCATACTGTCTTCCATTCTGATCCATTCTACCTAGCCGCTGATAGTCTTCGTACTTTCACTGTATTGTTTATTTGACTATGGCTTATCTGGTGTAGTTTATCTTCCGCTGCATATCAATAGGTTCATTTCATCTGTTTGTCTTCAAAGACCTCATGTTTTAAAGATTTTCATAAAAATCATCTATTCATCCCCCCTCCTCTAGTCGATAACGCACTTTTAAATATCACTAAGCACTTTGAGCAAGTAGACCATCAAGCAACACCTCATCCTTTTTTAATAGTATTGACTTTTCTATGGGCTCAATGTGATCTTAGATCACTAAAATAGAAATGAAGAGTCTTGGTTTTTTTTGCCAATCTTGTCTTATCATTTTGAGGGGTCCACATCTCTAATTCATGCCATGCCAATCATTGAACATCCTGAAAAAATTATTTTGAAAGGATATTAGTTCAATGAGCTATACATTGTTACCAAAACCAGTCGGGGATTAGTTGCACTTTCATCGAGCCCACGCGACAGCGAGACACGACCAAATGCAGAACGTGAGAAAAGGAAAGCACTATAGACGAACACGAACCAGATTTTATCCTATGGCTAGAAACAACCCGACGTCAAATTGAACGCCCAGGATTCCATCAGGGAAGCGATCGGTCAGGCCAAATTCCCGAGCTCTAAGAGAGCCCAGGTTCAAACGTCAGTCTAACTATGGGATGTGTATGACTGTGTGCGTTACTATTTTTGTTCCAAAAAAGGGGTACCCCCGCCTCAACATCGTAGGAACACACAACCAATGTGCTTCAATTTTGCGCGTCTTATTGTTAAATGTAGTTTAATCTTATATTTATCTTCGACGGCACGTCTTGCACGTCACCAAACAACAAAACATTGCATACGAGGAACACACATTTGCAACCAAACGTCGTGCTTGTGTTTCTGCTATCATTTAACCCATGGCATTGTGGGCAACCAAACAAAGTGTGAAACATGATTCAAAGAGTGAATTAGCCCAGTCGTTCTACCAATTGATACGGGGAACCAAACACACCCTCGGTGATGCGCGAAGCAAATGCACGGCGCACGCTAAGATTGTTACCTCAAACCTAACTTTAAGCCGCCACACCGAACTTGCACGCAACATATACAGCCTCATCATGGGAAAAATGTGCACATGCCACGACCAATCTTCCAGTCCGGCGAGCAGCGGCACCACGTGCCTCGCCCTACTCCATCCGTAGCAGACAGCATCCATCACGGATTCACGACGAGCGAGAGGCCGTATCACACGTTGGCGACGGCCGTAGCCGCCCGCCTACGCACCCGACCGGAGTAAATGCACGCGACCGAACGACCTCCGGCAAGAGATTCAGCCAGAGGACGACGTAGCGCTGCACCACGCGTACGCGGGCACGGGCGAAGGAAAACGCCGCTGCAGCTTTTCGTAGATCCGTGCGCGCGAGCCACGTTCGTTTCACCACACATGGTGCGCCATACACGAGGGAGGCGTGATTACACATGGACGCAACCCTGCAGCCGCGAGAGACTGCGCATAGCTCGTGCATTGGTGCTGGAGCTTACAGATAGATTACACATGGACGTGCATTGGTCGATGGATGTCGACGGAGGCTGCGAGCTCCAGCGCTCCGCCATGGTCCGGCATGTGCGGTGCCGGGGTGGGTTCGCGGGAGAAACCCATTCTCGTGTCGCAGTTATTGCAGCAGCAGCACAGCAGCGGAGCCATGCATGCTGTGCCCTGCCACTCATGCACGTACGTACTCACTCTCTCGCGTTATTGCCGCCTGCCTCCTCCTGCCTAGTTGCTCTGGAAGTGAAGCCCCCAAGTCAAGTCTAGCGGCCGGTGGCCGGGCCCTGGCAAGCTCTGCGTCTCGGCCTTGAAGTCCGGCGAGCTACTCCGTCGATACGAACATTGAATCGGCACCAGTGAGTGCCGCTTGACACGACACCACACGCCGGCCTGCCGGCCGGACGCATTGTGAGCAAGACACTGTGGCAGCAGCACCGGCGGGCTAGCTGCTACTCGTCCGTCGGTCGATACGATCATTGATTCGGCCCGCGTGCGTGGCCCGTACGCACGCTCGTGTCAACTGCCACATGCATGCATGGTCACCGAGGCAAGATTCACACATAAACCCCATTTCCGTCCTCGTGCTTGAGGGAATTGTCCACCCGTCAATTGATGCTGTACTCGCGTGCTGCTAGTGGTAGGAGACTAGGAGTAGTAGTACGGTACCATCCCGTCATTAGTGTGGATATTGCCATCCAGTCCAATCGACGATCATATATAGGATCGAGATTTCTTTCAAGCGTCTCCATCTCTGGCCGCGTCTCGTCATTTCTGCTGCTGCTACAAGATAAAGTTGTAAGGCAGTACTCATGATTATGATGGGGTTTTAATGGTGAACATTCCCATAGGTAATTCCTCGCAAGGTGTCAGCAGTACAGCGTACCACCACGTGTCGGCCGTTGCTTTGATCTGATGAGCTGTATGTGGTGCTGCTCAGAACTGCTGATGATGCATCCATTTTGCAAAAAAAGAAAGAGAGAAAAAAGATCTGTTTTTTTTAGAACAAGAAAAAGATCTGCTGCTGCTTCATATTTTTTGAGAACTGCTGCTTCATTTGGTTTTTTTTTCTGAGTGGCTGCTGCTTCATTTGTTGTGCAGTCGTCAGTGGGACGGTGGCTTGGACAAACAGGCCCATGAGCCCGCCGACGCATGGCTCATAGGCCCATGATGAAGCCCATTCATACGAAAGAAAAATCTATCCGACTATCGCCGTCGCTCCATCTTTTTCTTCTCGTTACTAAAAAAATAATCTTTTTTCTTCTCACAAAAGATATAGAAAAAAGTTCTAAAAAAGAGCTAAAAAATCCACGGCAGCAGAGTCCAAATCACAGTCCCCACCCTTTCATCAAATAAACAAATCACAGTCCCCACAGCAGACGCAGACAACATCTTCATCTAATCTAATGTCTCGGGCTTGACCTGAACAAACGAAAGCCAAACCTGCCCTCACACTGCATCACCCACACACACCACTCACTCCCGAAATCTCACCAACCAAACAAGCAAGATAAACAATGGCAATACTTACATTAGAAACAAATCCCCAGGTCACTGACGCTCCCAAATATGAATATCCTTTTGCTGCCCCCGGTCACTCGCTCTCGCGGCAGGTCCCACTGTCATCGCCATCTTCCCGAGTAGTAGTATCCAGTTTATTATCTCGGGCGCAAATGGCACGGTGCGTCGTAGCGTTTTCTTTCTTTCTTTCTTTTGTCCGCGTTTGCGTGCGCGTCGCCAAGCGAGAACGGTGACGCATCCGGTCGACTTATGGCTGCGTGGAAACCGTACACTTGTGTGTGCATGCACGTGCCGTGCGTTGCAATCTGTACGTGTTGTGTGTGGTTTTCGTCATGGTTCTGTCTCTGCATGAAAATGAATGAATAAAAGAAGAAAACGAAATCCAACAGCTTGAAAAAGAGAGAGGAAACGGACTCTGTGCGGATTTCCTCTTGCCCGTCAATCGTCTCCATCGGCGACACGTAGGCACAGCGCATCTGTTTTTGCCATTTCTTCAATACCCCCTCGACGATTTTATCCCCTATGTTTTGTTTCTCTCCAATTGATCCCCTCCACATGTGCTCTCCCTCGCCAAGTGCCTCCCTTCGGTGAGATAGGAGCCCCATCCACCCTTCCCTCCCGCTCTCACCCACCCATGGCGGGAGCTCACGATGTTGCAAGGAGGCGACGACTGCTACTGCATTGTGAGGGGGCGACGGTTGTTGCCCTGCTTGTGAGAACCACCACGACTACGGGGATGACAACTATTTTTGTCGTTGACGGCGTCAATGTTGTAAGGCGCTGTTGCTGAGCACCCCATTTATGAGGAGGGGGGGGGGGTCAAAATCCCATGAGGGGCGTTGCTGCTCCGGCTTCCCACGCTTGATAGCCCAAATCTCTCACGGATGCGACAACAAAGGGGCGACTCTGCTTCGACGACAACCGGCGGTGCTCCAGCCACGACGGGGGTTTCAACAACACAGGCTATGTTTTTGCATAGCCATCAGGGTTGCGACTTGCGACCATTACATTGTTGCAACTGTAACCATGAAGGAGTTTCAGCAACGTGGGGCGGTGTTTTTCACAACATCCCTGTCGCGGTGACATCTTTGCAATGTTGGTGATGTTGTGCTCGCAACACATGCAATGTTGCAGGGGCGACGACTCGCAACGTAGACCATTTTGCGGGAGGGAGGGGGGTGACATAGTCCTTCTTGCAAAGGGGCGATCACTATTGCCTAATCCAACAGTTATGAATGGATAAACCCTACGACCAGCGATCCGATCAATATTTGCAAAAGATCAGCGAGATGACGCGTAGCGCTTGGCATTTATATTTACAGATTCAGAAGCCGGAGGCAATACAAGCTTTCTACTAGTATTAATTACTTTCTATCTATAATATAAAGCTTGAAGACCTTTTCCAAAAAACAAAAGAGCTTGGAGAAAAAGTGAGAAAATTGGAAAATCACCAGATTTTCTCCTCCTCCTATATTAAACTCCCCCAACCCCCTCCTCTTCCTCCTCCGGAACACCACACCACAGCCCAGCCTCCACTCCACGCCTCACCTCGCTCCCCCGCCACGACTATCCGCCAGCCAATGTCGGCTCCCGCCCACGCGATACGCCGCGCAGCCCGCCCCGCCTCCTCGTGAGATCGCCGCGCCGCTCCTCCCCGCTCCCTCCGCTACGCGCCGCCCGCCCGCTCCCTCCAATCGCGAGCCCTCCCGCCCGCATCTCGTGCCTCCGACGTTCCCGGCCGACGAGCGGCGCTCTTCTCCGCGCGGAATCCGAGCGCCCCGTGCGCCCTTCGCCGCCCGCGGGATCCGCAAGGCCGTGGGAGGGGAGCGGGCATCGCCGGGGGACAGGGACAATGGCGGCAGCCGCGCCACCGCTCTGCGCGTGGCTCGTCGCCGCGGGCGCGCACGCGGACTGCGGGGCGGACGAGCACCACCGCCAGCAGCACCGCCAGACGCAGTGCTTCGATGCCGGCTCCGGCGCGACGTTCGGCCTCGACCGCCGCCCCCTCGGGGCGCGGCGCCGTGGGTCCGCGCGCTCTGGTGAGAATCGCACGCGCCCTGTCCCCCGCATTTGTCCCTTGTTGCTCTTGCTTGGACCGTGCCACGAACGTACGCGCGAATCCGGGTGCAATTTCGGAGCATCGGTTGTATCGCCCGGGGTCAGGGTGCGGGTTTAATCCCGTTCCGTGGTGTCACATTCTGCGTCCACGCTCGTCATGCGTGTGGTGATGGAGGATATTCCATGTTTTGTGCCAGGGATCTTGGCGCAGTGGTTCATGCGGGGTTTTTTGGTATCGCTGTCGAGATTCACACGTTTTGCGGTGAATCGGCTGCATCGACATTGTTTTCGTTTAGCTTGTCTGGCTCTGCTTGTTTGCATTTGCTATGAGGATACGCCGCGGGATTTCGACTCTTGACTAGATAGCCTGTAAACAGAATGAGATTGCATAGCATTAGTCTATAAAAACTGAGGTTATTAGCTGAAAGTGTGACTCCAAAACCCTGAAAAATGTTGTCATAAGCAACATAATTTTGATCATCTACCAATCAGCAAACAAACTGTAGTCCTACAATGTTTCTTTCCTTTTCGCATTAACTGAGCTGTATATCAGTGGTTAACGTGTGATTTTGGTCTCGCTGTCAGCTTATGCGCATATGAGTGGGATTCATACATTTGTTGTGAATTGGCTGCATCGACAATGCTGCGCTTAGCTTTGGCTAGTTCTGCTTGTTTGCATTCCTTATTAGCACAGGACACACGGCTTTGACTCTTGACCACAGAGTCTAGAGCTTGTGTTCGTTTGAAGTTGAGGAAGTGCATGAAAGACTTAAGAAAACCTGAAAACTATTGTCATAGAAAACACAGTTTGGATTATCTACCAATCAGCAAAAAAACTGCGGTCATCCAATATTTTTCTTCCAGCATTAATTAAGTTGTGTAGGAGTGGGATGTGGCATGGCATGTCAAATGAGGCACTTGACAAAGTGTTTGAGATGCGTGCATCTATGGAGAATGTCACTTGTCTGCTTATGCCTGCCGGTTGTTCGTCACATGTGCTGGCTCAAGCAGACTAGGAGGGTTTCTCCCTTAAAAAATTGCAGACAAGGGTCTTAACGAAATGCGTTGCAATTTGCAGGAATGGCCATGTCTGTTGCCTTGCAGCCTGAAAGGGTGATTGTTGAGAAGAAGAGACCTGATGTTAAACAAAGGAGAGTGGTCGTCACTGGCATGGGTGTAGTGACGCCACTGGGTCATGATCCTGATGTGTTTTACAACAACCTTCTTGACGGTCATAGTGGAATAAGTGAGATTGAGACGTTTGACTGCTCCAAGTTTCCCACGGTAATACATGGCTGATGGTTTACTTCCTTTATGTACAGTAGAGGCAGGATCACTGTTGCAATATAGTTGAATATGTTCTTTCAGGGATTGACATGTGGATTTGTGTACAGAGAATTGCAGGAGAGATCAAATCCTTCTCTACCGAAGGTTGGGTTGTACCCAAGCTATCTAAGCGAATGGACAAGTTCATGCTGTATTTGATAACTGCTGGTAAGAAAGCATTGGAAAACGGTGGACTCACCGAAGAAGTCAGGAATGACTTGGATAAAACCAGATGTGGGGTTCTCATTGGCTCTGCGATGGGCGGCATGAAGGTGTGGATTTCCCTGCTGTACTAATATAGTTATGTCTCTAAAATGATGATTATTTTTTGACAGATGCCTATTTCCAATAATTTCATACAAGTTACGATATAATATCATGCAGGTGTTTAATGATGCGATTGAAGCGTTAAGGGTTTCTTACAGGAAAATGAACCCGTTTTGTGTTCCCTTTGCTACTACTAATATGGGTTCTGCAATACTTGCAATGGATCTGGTAATATACAATATCTTTTCATGCATGGTTAAGACCACAGTTATTATACTCAAAACAGAAGGAAAACGACTATAGTTCTTGATGGCTATATTTTCTGTTATTCATAGGGCTGGATGGGGCCAAACTACTCTATTTCCACTGCATGTGCAACCAGTAACTTTTGTATCCTCAACGCAGCAAACCATATCAGAAGAGGGGAAGCTGTAAGTAACTCCATGTTTGCATGATCTATGGGGGAGGTTAATATTGTCTGATATTTTTTTTCAAAATTTCCAGGATGTCATGCTTTGTGGTGGTTCTGATGCGCCACTCATCCCAATTGGTATGTGATCCTGATAATTGTTAAAACTAGAAAGGATAATTTCTATTCTAACTCCAACAACGTCGTCGTCTCTTTTCAGTTTCCCACTTTTTATCCCGATTTTCGCTGTTTTGAGACTTTAAGATGTTTCATGCAGGATTGGGAGGTTTTGTTGCCTGCAGAGCTCTTTCACAGAGGAACAGTGACCCAACAAAAGCTTCCCGGCCCTGGGATATGGTTAGTGTACTTTGCTTTACAAAATCAATGTTGCTAGACACTTTACTTCATGCGCATTAGCTGGCTATTTTTTTTTCAAGATCAGTTTGCAGACCGAATGCCACTATCTATATTTCGCTATCCAAACACACTGGCACTTTGCTGGCTTATGGGCTTTTTTGAAAATGAACTTTGTGGCTTGGTTTTTGCAACGTGCCAAATTTTAACAGGGTATATTTTGTGTTGTAGGACCGTGATGGTTTTGTTATGGGAGAAGGGGCAGGTGTGCTAGTATTGGAAGAACTTGAGCATGCTAAGGTTCTATACATACTGTTCCATTAATCCCTGCCATATGGATCTGTTGCTTGTTATTTTTCAGTTGGGTTGACTTGATACTAATGTTCAACTTTTCGACACTTTCTGCTCTGGGTGAATGTTCTGCAGCAAAGAGGTGCAACAATATATGCTGAATTTCTTGGTGGAAGCTTCACATGCGATGCTTACCATATGACTGAGCCGCATCCTGAAGGTGAAACACACATTCTAACTTTGTCTTGCTCTTCCGTTTTCTTACCTAAATATCATCTCCTTCCAACATCTACATTTCCTCCATATCAGGAACGGGGATCACTCTCTGCATTGAGAAGGCACTGGCTGATTCAGGGGTAGCAAGGGAAGAAATTAACTATGTGAATGCGCATGCAACATCTACACAATCAGGCGATTTGAAGGAGTATGAAGCGATCGTTCGTTGCTTCGGCCAGAACCCTCAGGTATATATTACCTGATGCCAGAATGTTTTAGCAACTTCAGGAATCACATCAAATAAATTATACACATATCCTTTTGCAGCTAAGGGTGAACTCAACAAAATCAATGACCGGGCATCTTATAGGAGCAGCTGGTGGAATAGAAGCTGTTGCTTGTATACAAGTAAGGAGCTCTTGTTTGCTATAGTTTTATTCGTTTATCCTATTACTTGGACAGAACTTCAGTTTCTTGAATTTTCCATTAAGGACTATGGATTTCTTGAATCTTGTCTCATTGTTTCCACATTAGTTTTGTCTTCTCAAATATTGATCCAATATGCTGGTCTCTAGTTCAATTGGTAGTAGATGTAGAAAGAAAACATGAAGCTTTGTAACAGCCTGCATCTGTTGGAATTAGTGAAATGTAACAATATAACCAGTATATCTATTAAGGATAGACAATCTACTGCTTACATAGCTATTTCTTACATCATTGATCATTCGCATATAACATTTGAACTGGGTCTGTATGAGAACAATAGTTACAAACAAGCAAGTCAAAAGTTGAAGTGTCGAGCAACAGATTCTATCTACATGATACTCCCTCTGTAAAGAAATATAAGAGCGTCTAAACGGAGGGACTACTACTTTTCTCCAGCTTTTCTGAGAAGATCTATAGACGTCATTCATTTAATGTTAGTACAATTGTTAATGCGAGATCATCATGGTTGTATTACTCATTACTTTTTGTTCTGTTGTTCATTGCAGGCTATAAGAACTGGTTGGGTCCATCCAAATCTGAATTTGGAGAACCCAGAAAAAGTAGTGGTAAGCTTGTTGCAAATTATTGTTTTTCACTGTAGATCTACCTTTTGGACTTATCTCTTATTTGGTTGGTAAAATATCTTGAATAGATTGAAGCCTGCCTCCTTAACTATATTGACCCCCACCAGATTTGCTTATTATTTGCTAGCACTAAATAAGCTAAGATATGAATGAACAAATTTTGCAGTAATATATCACTAGAGCTCATTTCATCCAATGAATGTTCTGATCTCAATCTTGGCTACAGGATGTGGGCGTTTTAGTTGGAGCAGAGAAGGAGAGGTGCGAAGTAAAGGTGGCGCTGTCAAACTCATTTGGATTCGGTGGGCATAACTCATCAATTCTGTTTGCCCCCTTCAAGTAAACCTGGGACGGTGATCTGCTTACTTCCTTGTTGTCTGATTATGAAATGGAACTGGAACTGGAACTGCATATACAAGACTAGTGGAGTAGCTAGGCGGCTTCTTTGAATATTACATGGAGGTCTGAGCTAAGAAGATCATCGTATTACTTACAGTCGAGCTAAGAGAGCCTCCGAGCCCCCAGCCATGTTCATATTTGTCGCCATCGCATCGCAGGCACATCCCCTGTTAAAGGGTCCAGTCATCCTTTCGCAAGCGAAGAATCATGTGGTGTAGCCTATGGCCTATGTTTATTGTTATTCAAGTACAGTATTGTTGGATAAACCATGATTCGCCCTTCCTGGGCCTGCTACTTTTCAACTCGCCGTCTGCCCCTCATGGGTGCTCTTTCCTAGGTTTGGTGACGAGAGAGCCTTGGTGCTGCTGCTGGGATTTGCTGTTGTATTCATGTTCTAGTAACCGTGGTTCGTGTAAGCATGCCTGAACTTGGCAGCACTGCTCCTCCCTCGTTGATTTATAGTATACTTATTCTCCATGTGAGATTTCCTGTTAGCCGGATTAAAGTCGTTGTAATCATGGTATTGCTTGATTTTCTCCCCAAATTTTTTGGGGCAAACATTGCCCGAAAACTGTCCTGT
Organism: Triticum urartu; assembly: GCF_056163025.1. Classification (NCBI taxonomy): domain Eukaryota; kingdom Viridiplantae; phylum Streptophyta; class Magnoliopsida; order Poales; family Poaceae; genus Triticum; species Triticum urartu. The sequence continues at coordinate 128,488,734 of NC_141874.1, forward strand.
AAAATAAGCTCAGGCACATTGAAACAGTCCGGAGATTTTCATGCCAAATGATTATGGAATTCAGAGAGCAAGGGCGTGTTCGGTAGCCCCCCCGTGACCGATAAATCGTCAACTCCAACTCCAGTAATCCAACTCCAGCTTCTCACGATCGATCCCCGGCTTCTTATTTTCCAAGGGAATTGGCTCCTCGTGAGAATCACTCCCCGTCCCACCCTTCGATCTCCATACTGCGAAAACAAACACTGATCACTTGAACACATTTTGGAACAGTCACGGATCGCTACTTAAGCAGATGACGAACTTGGCAGCAATGATTCGATCTCTACTGTGATTCATGCGTGTACGGCTTACCATGGCAAGGCTATGTCTTCGCCGTCCCGCTGGTGGTAGTCGTCGCCGCCGACCGTCTTGCCGCTCCATGTGGCTCCTTGGTCGCCGGAGCCGTCGTACAGCCACCCCGCAGCCGGCATACTCGCCACGTCAACGTCGCCTCCTTCCTGCCCGGCCGGCGCGCACAGCTCGCCGACGCAACCGCTGCCCTCCGTGCCCTGATCGAGGACGTCGCTCCACCACGCGCACGCCGGCGTGGCGGCCGCGTCACCCCACTCGAGCAAGGAGGTGGCCTCACCCTCGCCCTCCAGCACCACGTGCGGCGCACCTGCCGACAACGCCGCGTTCTCCAGGGCGTCGACCGCCGGTGAACCTTCTTGGCTCAGCATCACCGCCAATGGGGGAGACGAGCGCGCCCGAGAGTCAGAGGAGTCAGCGGCCGGCGGTTGGATCAAAGGACGGTTACGAGAATCGCCAGCACTGCTAGTGGCATCATACACAGACGAGCAAGTAAAACCATGGAAGTTGAGGTTGAGCCCCAGCGGCAGCGCCGGGAGGCTGCGGTCCAGGTGACCCAGCATGCCGCCGCCGCCGACGGGCGGCGCGACCGGAAGTACAGGTGCGAGGTAACGCGGCGGAGAGTCGTCGCGCAAGTGGTCGGAGAAGAAGGCATCGCAGGGGGGACACTGCACTTGCTGCTCGTGCTGATCTCTGGACCTCCTGGTCACCGCGGCGGCGGCGGCCCTGTGGACCCTGAGAGCGGCGGCGATCTCCTTCCTGGCCGCCGCCATGTCGACCAGCCTCTCCTGGAACGGCCTGCTCGTGGACGTGCGCAGCCTCCTCCTCACCTGCCTAGCCTTGACCAGCGGCTCACCCTGCTCATCCTGCCGCTGACGATCTTGCAGTGGCTCCGGCTGCCTCGCGTGGGGGCTCATGGCGTCTAATTATGCGTGTGTGTTCTACTGTTCTTGGCCTTTTATTTTGAACAGGTGCTCTTGGCCTGTGCTGCTAGTTCGATCGTGTGTGGACTGTGGACGCTATATCATCTGATCAGAGTCTCTCGCTCGAACCATGCTATCGATTATCTCCATACCTTTGGGCTTTGGCCTGCCTAATGCATCTATGTACAGGACTGCCAGGGGTATGGATGTATGATACTGAAGGCGTGCAATGGCACTAGGATGTGCATTCATCTCAAAATAGTCAGCAAAGATCCGTACAACTAGCATGCAATCCGCAACAGAACAACGGCTGGGGCAACAACACAATCATGCCCAAGAAACATAAGAGAAATAAGATAAAAAAGCCACCTAGTGGCTGTCGACAAGCCGCCCTACGAAGACGATAATCGGTGTGCTGTAGCTAGGAGCGCATCTAGCATGAGGCCAAGACGGTTGCGGTCGTGTTGCCTAGTAAGCAGGTGACGGTGCTGCAGAAAAGTAAGGAATTTGAAGGAGTTGTCAGACGCTCGCCTCGAAAACACCCGCTCAATCACCATTTTATTACGCGTTGTCCAAAGAGTCCACGACATGGCTGCAAAAATAAGCCAAAATAAGCGGCGCTGTCGTCCAGGTTGGGTAGCCCTGGTTTGGAGGAAGTCCACGAGGTCCAGGGCCTCCCAATCGGGCCCTAGCGCCTCACAGACGAATGTCCATAAGACCCGAGCCGTGGTACATGAGAATATGATGTGAGTTTCATTCTCAGGCACCGTGCATAAGGGGCACAGGCCATCCCCCGGGCCTTGCCGCTTACGCACCTCGGTCCCCGAAGGGAGACGATCTCTAAGGAGTTGCCAAACAAAGATCTTGATCTTCAAGGGCAAAGGGGCCTTCCACAAGGGAGAAAGCCAATGAATGGTGGGGGACCGACATAATGCCTGGTATGCGGAGTTGACGGAGAACTCTCCTGACGGTGAGGTCCGCCAGGACACGGTGTTCGGATGATCCGACAATATCGGTGGTAGGGCTGCCCGTAACCTAGACCACTCGATATTCTTCGCCTGCCCAAACGTCCGACGAAATCGTATATCCCAGTGCCCAGAGCGTGCAACCGTGAAGACGAGGAGTAACAGGTCCGCGCAGATAGAAAACATGACATGGAATCCTACCCTGAGGGGCTCGGTACCCATCCATGGGTCCAGCCAGAATTGGGTCCCATCCCCATTACCTATAGAGAAGGAGATTCCTAAACGAATGTCCTCCTTGATCCTTTGGATGGATCGCCAAAAGTGGAATCCTCCTAAGCGGGAGCATGCCAGCAGGGGTTCACCCCTTAGGTATTTTGCTTGGATAATCTAAAGCCACAAGACCCCATCGCCTCGCATGATCCTCCAAACCCATCTCAGCATGAACGCGACATTCATGCGACGGGAGGCCATAATACCTAGTGTCGGTGTCAAAACCGGCGGATCTCGGGTAGGGGGTCCCGAACTGTGCGTCTAAGGTCGATGGTAACAGGAGGCAGGGGACACGATGTTTACCCAGGTTCGGGCCCTCTCTATGGAGGTAATACCCTACTTCCTGCTTGATTGATCTTGATGGATATGAGTATTACAAGAGTTGATCTACCACGAGATCGTAATGGCTAAACCCTAGAACTCTAGCATGTATGACTATGATAATGAGTATCTCCCCCTCTCCGGACTAAGTCCTCCGGTTTATATAGACATCGGGAAGATCTAAGGTTACACAAGGTCGGTTACGAAGAAAGGAATCTACATATTCGGTCGCCAAGCTTGCCTTCTACGCCAAGGAGAGTCCTGTCCGGACACGGGTGCAATCTTTGGTCTTCGTATCTTCACAGCCCATCAGTCTAGCCCATGGCTAATAGGACAGACGCCCGAGGACCCCTTAGTCCAGGACTCCCTCAGTAACCCCCAAACCAGGCTTCAATGACGAGGTGTTCGACGCACGGATTGTCCTCCTCCGACGTCTTCTAAGTAATGTATTCGGCTTTCAATTCAATGTCGCACCCCTCAGCTTCTGTGCATCGATGACTTCAGCTTCCATGTGTCAAGCGAATGCGGACGGTCAGGGTATTTTTTGCAAACAACCCCTCGTCCATGCAAGAAAGAGCGTATATTTAAAGAGATTGGGTCTCAGATCCATTCGGCACCACACGGAGAAAATCCTCAGAGATTACCAGGAAAGACCATTCCAACATGGCTAGTATTCCCAGCTCCTCCTCCCATTCTGACCCAGAGAAAGGCGAGTGGGAAAGGTGCTCCGTGTCCCATAGTCAATTAGCGAAGTTGCAAACACACGGATTTCTCCCCCCCCCCCGTGAATCTGATCCCTGTTCGAGCGGGGTTGGCTTCCTTCAACGGCAAAACCCAAGCGGAGGATTTCCCCAATCCATCTGCGGGGGAGTGAGTGTGCCTCGTCCCCTATCTGCCGAGGGGCATGGGATTTCCAATTCACCCATTCCTCCGAGGGCTTCTGGAGTATTATGGCCTCTAGCTGCATAATTTTACCCCAGCCTCCATCCTACACATTGCGGGTTACGTCGCTTTATGCGAACCAATGTTGGGGATATCGCTTATCGGGAACTTATCGGCCGACCCATGATAAGGGGTAAATCGGCCAGTTTATCGGCATATCGGCCGATTTATCGCCATATCGGCTAATTTATCGGCCGATTTATCTTATCGGTCAGACACCGATAAGCGATAAATCGGCCGATTTATCGGAATATCGGAAGATATCTTGAACAGTGATGCGAACTATTCCTGGGTTGTGAGGCCCATTTCGATTTATGGAGAAGACTGTTCTGCCTTGTCTCACGCAACCACGAGGGATCGATATTTGAAGTGTGCGGGGCCGAAATACGGCACATTGCTGAGACCGGATATCTATCCGGCACACCGAAAGCTTCCAAAAAGTTGACCTCTAAGTGGTTTTACATTGAGGGCATCGTACTTCCAGATCCAGTCTAGAGGGGTCTACCCGAGTTTACAAGTGCTCCGTTGAAGAAACGCCATACTGGCGTCCCTGGAGCCTCGAGGAAGAGGATAGCGCAGAGATCAGTCTGCTGCTGGGTAAGATCAAGATGCTCGCCCAGTCCGGATTGTCAATAGTCGAGGTAATGGCGGTTTCCATAACGCGGGGGTCCAACCACTCCAATATAGAGGGCTACCCATGTGGCATTACAATGGGGAAGACGATGCCTCCCGTTGCGGTCGAAAGGGCCCGAAGACTCCCGCCACTCTGGCCAAAATATTAGCCGAACTGTATAAAGGGGAGCAGGAGGAGTTCGCCCGTCTCCAATATCGAGACGGGTTTTCCATGTACAACTCTCCTAGCTGGGTAAGCCCTAACTCCACTATTTGACTCCTTTCCCTGAATTATTTCTGAAGGGCGGTATCTTATTCATTCATGACAGGAATGGAGAAAGGCTGTCGAGGGGATCCATGACCCTGCCCCTCAGCCAAAGAATCACAATCGGGATCTTGACCCCGGATATGAGGAAGATCCGGACATATTCGTGGAGCTCAAAGATGGAGTTTTCTATCAGACGAGCTATGATAGCACAGATGTACCCATCATCGCCGATTACCCCGGCCTCCTTCCTGCTTCGCACGTAAGTAATTTTAGCCGGTACTTTCCTCTAGAGGGTTCCCTTACTATGCTTCACCCACCACATTTATTCCATGTTTCAAAGGGGATACACTCAGCACCGCGACATGCACCAGAAACATCTCCGAGGAGAGCAATGCCCGCGCCTGGCACATTTTCAAAGAGGAAGGCCAATGATAGCACGACAGAACCCTCGTCAAAGAGGTAAGGCTTTCCTTTTCAAGAATACCCGTTCTGATCGTCACATCCAATTGAAATGCCACTCGCCGTATTCTAGCAGGAAAAGTATCTGTCGGACTGTGTCCGGGGATCCAGCCGGTCGTGCCTCTACTAGCCATGTTCCGGACTCCGCCCAAAGAACGGGGGCTGATACGGGAGCGGCGCCGGACTGTCCTTCCGCAGAGGATTCGGACGACGTGTTCGTCACGAACTCTGAAGTGGAGAGCGCTATGAATCATCGTCATCGGAGGGCCGTTCTTCGTAACCCTGGTTTTCTGAAAGCGTCATTTAATGCCTTCAATTCGGCCGATGCGTATATTCGAGCTGCTCGGGATGGGCTTGTCAGAGCCACAGACCAGCATCTAAAAGATATGCAGGTAAGCGTAGATTTAATAAGCATACACCAGTAGCCCCCGAGACTTAAAGTAGTTGATACAACTGATTTAAGGATCAATGTATAACCAGGTGTACAGAGAAGAACACCCTGTTAGCTCAGAAACTAGAAAAGTGTCAAAGCTAGCTAACTGCTGCCAATGTCGAACTAGAGAAATCCAAAAGGGCATCCCCTGGTAATGTTTCCCTCCATCGAGAAAACATAATGGTACACTAATAACGCTAACCTAGTTGCTTACCTTTTTATCGGATCATGAGACCAACTGCAAGAACAGCTGGACACCGCTCGAAGCGGAGAACATGGAGCCAAAAAACTGCTAGCAGCGGGCGAGCGTGTGCTAACAAAAGTTGTTCAGGAGAAAAACAAGCTCCAGGATGCGAACACCCAAATGCGCGAAGAACTGAAAGATGTACGGGCCCAGCTGGCAGACTCCGTGAAGGAGAACAAAAAGCTGCGAGGCGGCATATTCAGTATGTGGCAAAATTTATCTGTTGATAGTTTGGGGGTAAAATCAGCTGATATAGCTATGATTGCAGGTATGTTGATGGCCACCCCGAAGAGGAGGTGTCCGGATCAGCAAGTGATCTTCTGCAAGGGCTGTCGCAGTTGCACGAGCAAGCTCGGCAGGCAATGCGGAGTGTAGCCAAGGCCTTATGGCCATCCGCCTCCCCTCCAGGGAGTATGGAGAAGCTTGTAGAGATGTTCAAGGGAGCGCGGTGACGTATCCGACTGTGGAAGATATCGGCTTGCCGAGAGGGTGCGCGAGAGGCCTGGGCCATGGTTAAAACGCGGTATACCAAGCTGGATCCGAATCACATGGCCCGGGTCGGACCGCTAGGGTCAAATGGGGAAGAAATTCCCGTTAGTTTAGTATATGACCAAGTGGAGGTGGCCGCTAGATATTCCCAACAGGATTGTAAGTTAGACCGCCTGTTGGACGATATAGAGGAGGAAGTCTTTAAGTCCTAAGTGACTATGTACTCTCCTTCTAGCAGGATAATAAAAACAATTGTCATGGCCGACCTTTTTGTTTCGACCTCTGGACCCGAAGGTGCGGAGTGTTTCCGAATACCCTAACGATAGAATATACCGGGGTATGCATGGGAACCAGGCGTAGGGGTCATAGTTGCTTGAACAGACAATGTGTATCCGGCTAGTTATGTTATATTACATTATGTAAGAGACATCTTCTAGAGAGAATAGTTCCGTTAAGGGTTCCTTTCCCTGGGTGTGCATGCGTTTAATGTGCATGTCCGAACTGTGATTGAAAAAATCATAGAGTAAGTAACTTCCGGGGTTTCACAATGGAGTGAATGCAGAAACGTCTTTAATTCGCTGACCGAATATTCCCTTAAGAACGCTAGCTTTCGGCTTCACTCAGTCTGAGGTACACATCCGGATGACCCGGCAGTAACAATCACAGAGGTGCTCCCTTTATGCCCTAGCCGAACTAACAGGAACGTAGGGCATAAGCACAGGAGCCAGGCAACCCAGCTTGGCCAAAACTTAAGTCATATCGATGCATATAATGGCGAAGAAAAGGTACATATGGAAAAACGCATATGTGGTGAGCTTGATGCTCGAAGAATAATAGCAAGCTTCTGTACGAGAAGCCCCTAGGTATAATGAATGTACATATGTGGAGATGTACGCATCAGGGGAGGACGGTCTAGCCATACTAAAGCCGTAGGGCTAAAGAACAAAGTGAAAAAAGATAAAAAATGAAAAGAGATAAACAATAACGTTAATAATAGGAGGAAGGAGACGAACACAGAGTTCGGCGCTAGGCATAAAATCGTCGGAGTCTGGCCGCATTCCAGGGGTTCGGCTCTAGGTGATTGTCTGACGCATCATGCAGGTGGTACGCTCCTCCGGTGAGAACTTCGTCAATGATGAAGGGACCCTCCCACTTGGGCTTGAGTTTGTCCTTTTTCTTCTCCGACAGGCATAGAACGAGTTCACCAACGTTATAAGTCTTGGCCCACACTTCTCTGCTTTAATACCCGTGAGCCTACTGTTGATAAAATGCAGAACGGGCTTTTGCGATGTCGTGCTCCTCCTCCAGGGCATCTAGGCTGTCCTACCGATCAAGCTCGGCTTCTCTCTCTTCGTACGTGCGCACTCGAGGTGAGTCATGAATAATATCGCAGGGTAACACTGCTTCTGCACCGTACACCATGAAGAAAGGTGTATATCAAGTAGTGCGGTTGGGCGTGGTCCGCAGCCCCCAGAGTACGGAGTCAAGTTCCTCCACCCAGTGCTTGTTTGATTCTTTCAAAGACCGCACTAGTCTAGGTTTGATGCCGCTCATAATAAGACCATTAGCCCGTTCGACTTGACCATTTGTCTGTGGGTGATAGACAGAGGCGTAATCGAGTTTAATGCCTAGATTAGCACACCGGGGTTTCGCTTCATCGACTGTGAAATTAGAGCCATTATCGGTGATTATGCTGTGTGGGACACCATAACGGTGTACCACGCCGGATATGAAATCTATTACCGGCCCCGCTTCGGCCGTTTTGACTGGTTTGGTCTCTATCCACTTAGTGAATTTATCCACCATGACCAGCAGATACTTTCTCTTATGACTTCCTCCTTTAAGGGGTCCGACCACATCGAGTCCCTAGACCGCAAAAGGCCAAGTGATGGGGATTGTTTGTAAGGCAGTGGGGGGCTGTAAGGCAGTGGGGGGCATATGGCTTTGGTTGGAAAAGAGTTGGCATCCGACGCAACGTTGGACAAGGTCTTGTGCATCTGCTCGGGCCGTCGGCCAATAAAACCCTGTACGGAAGGCCTTGCTAACAAGGGCATGAGCTGCGCGCGTGGTGACCGCCGAGTCCAGCGTGAATTTCAGCCAAGAGCTGCCGCCCCTCTTCCTCGGAGATACATCGTTGAAGAACTCCGGTAGCAATTTTCTTATAGAGCTCTTCATCATGAACCTTGTAGGCCTTCGAACGTCGGACAATGCAGCGGGTCTCATTCTGATCCTCGGGAAGCTCCTTCTTATTAAGGTAGGCCAAGAAGGGTTCGGTCCATTGGGCAATGACTGCCATAATGAGATGAACCGACGGTGTTATTTCGGTGGTTGAGCCTCCGACGATATCGGTGTGTTCGGAATCTCGGGTTGTGTTTGGATCCGGACTAGTGCTGCTGCCCTCCCCCTGCCATACCACTGATGGCTTAAAAAGCCTTTCCAGAAAAATGTTAGGTGGGACGGGGTCGCGCTTAGCGCCTATGCGAGCAAGAATGTCTGCCGCTTGATTACTTTCTCGGGCCACATGATGGAACTCGAGTCCCTCGAACCGAGCCGACATTTTTAGGACGACATTGCGATAAGCTGACATCTTCTGATCTTTGGCATCGAAGTCTCCATTTATTTGAGATATTGCGAGGTTTGAGTCCCCGCGCACTTCCAGGCGCTGTATGCCCATGGAGACAGCCATCCGGAGACCATGCAATAAGGCCTCATATTCGGTTGCGTTATTGGAGTCTGTGTATAGTATTTGGAGTACGTACTGAACGACGTCTCCAGTAGGTGAAGTTAAAACGACACCCGCCCCTAGCCCTGCCAGCATTTTGGAGCCATCGAAATACATAACCCAATTGGAATATGTGCCATACTCTTTGGGGAGTTCGGCCTCTGTCCATTCGGCGACGAAGTCAACCAGTACTTGGGATTTAATAGCTCGACGTGGTTTGTATGTAATATCAAATGGAAGGAGCTCAATGGCCCATTTGGCAATCCGGCCCGTGGCATCGCGGTTGTTTATAATGTCATTGAGTGGTACTTCGGAAGCCACCATGATCGAACACTCCTGGAAGTAGTGACGGAGCTTTCGGGATGCCATGAAGACCGCGTATGCTATCTTTTGATAATGGGGGTACCGGGATTTGCATGGTGTAAGGACAGTGGATACGTAGTATACTGGCTTCTCAAGCGGGAATTTGTGTCCGTCCTGTTCTCGTTCAACGACAAGCACGGCGCTCACCACCTGATGTGTTGCCGATATGTATAATAACATCAGTTCACCAACGTTTGGCGCGGCCAGGATTGGGTTGCTCGCAAGAAGGGTTTTTATTTCCTCCAGTCCGGCTGTTGTCGCGTCTATCCACTCGAAGTGATCGGTTCGTCGTAGAAGGCGATAGAGTGGCAGTGCCTTTTCTCCCAATCTAGAGATAAAGCGGCTTAGAGCTGCCACGCAATCCGCGAGATTTTGGACTTGTTTAAGGTCTGTTGGTGTAGCCAATTTTGACAGAGCTCGGATTTTGGCTGGATTTGCTTCAATTCCTCTGTTGGAAACGATGAAGCCCAGCAGTTTTCCAGCGGGGACGCCAAAAACGCACTTTTCCGGATTGAGCTTAATGTCATACGCGTGGAGGTTATCAAATGTGAGACGTAAATCGTCTATTAGTGTTTCAACACACCTAGTTTTGATGACGACGTCGTCCACATAAGCTTCAACTGTCTTGCCGATCTGTTTCTCCAGGCATGTTTGAATCATGCGTTGGTATGTGGCGTCGGCGTTCTTAAGCCCGAAGGGCATGGTCTTGAAGCAGAATGGCCCATATGGGGTAATGAATGCTGTTGTAGCTTGATCAGACTCCTTCATTTTTATTTGATGGTATCCGGAATATGCATCAAGGAAGCACAATGAGTCGTGTCCTCCGGTAGCATCGATGATTTGATCAATGCGGGGGAGGGGAAGGGATCCTTAGGGCAAGCCTTATTGAGGTCTTTAAAATCGACGCACAACCGCCAGGATTTGTCCTTCTTTGGTACCATCACCAGGTTTGCGAGCCAGTCCAGATGTTTTATTTCTCTGATGAATCCGGTCTCAATTAGCTTGGCGAGCTCCTCCCCCATAGCTTGGCGTTTGGGCTCGGAAAAGCGCCGCAGTGCTTGTTTGATTGGTTTGTATCCCTTTAAGATATTAAGGCTATGTTTGGCCAGCTCACGTGGGATTCCAGGCATGTCAGAAGGGTGCTAGGCGAATATATCCTAGTTTTCGCGAAGGAAATCCCTTAGTGCAGCGTCGACCGTTGGGTCTAGTTGTGCTCCAATAGATGCTGTCTTCTTGGGGTCCGTTGGGTGGACCTGGAATTTGACTATTTCTTCTGCCGGTTTGAAGGAGGTGGATTTGGGTCGTTTGTCTAAGATCACATCGTCCCTATCCACCGTGGAGCACAGTGCGGTTAATTCTTCGGTCGTGAGGGCTTCAGATAATGCCTCAAGGGCCAGGGATGCAGTTTTTTTCCGACGCGGAGTGCTATGTCCGGATCACTAACAAGAGTGATTATGCCGTTTGGTCCGGGCATTTTGAGCTTCATATACCGGTAATGAGGTATAGCTTGGAAGCGTGTAAAAGCATCCTGCCCCAATAGGGCGTGGTATCCGCTGCTGAAAGGAGCCACTTGGAAGGTGATTTCTTCAGACCGATAATTCTCCGGCGTGCCGAATACCACGTCAAGTGTGATTTTTCCTGCACACCGCGCCTCCCGACTGGGAATGATTCCTCGGAAGGTCGTGCTGCTTTGCTTGATGCGGCTCCTGCCTATTTCCATTTTGTGGAGTGTATCCTCATAGATGAGGTTTAGTCCGCTGCCGCCGTCCATGAGGACCTTGTTGAGTCGAAAGCCATCCACGATGGGACTGAGGACTAAAGCGGCTGGTGCTCGGACTGTCCTGTATTTTGGTTCGTCGTCGGCATTAAAGGTTATAGCCGTGTCGTTCCAAGGGTTTATGGTGGCGATTTGACAAACTTCGGCGAGGCTGCGAAGTGCCCTGATGCACTTGTTGTTTGAAGCGAATGTCTCAAAGACCGTCAGTACTCTAGGGTCATTGTCTTCTGGAGGGTGTTGCTCTGGGGTGTTTCTGGTAAGGATGTCCTCACCGCTTTTGGCTACCTGCCGGAGTATCCAACATGCTCTAAGGCTGTGGGTTGGTATGGTATCCGGTGTTGTGTGTATTTTGCATGGGCCATCGAGCCATCCCTCCAGAACGGTTCCACGCCGCGTAATGGGTTTGTATTTCTTGACTATTGGACTGGGCGCATCACGGGGATGCGCCCTTTTCGCCTGGACCAGTGGTTGAGTTGGGACCGATGGCTCCGAACAAGCTGCCTGATCCCTCTAGGCGCTTTCCATTGTGTTGTACTTCTGTACGATAGTTGCCAAGTCAGCGAAGTGTAGTATGCGGTGGCGATTAATGACATTGAGGATTCCTTCGTTCGTGCAATTGTTGCCGAACGCTGATATCGCGTCCTCGTCGCGGCAATCTTTAACCTTGTCCTTGAAAAGGAGGAATCTGGCCCAGAAGTGGTGGACCGTTTCTTGAGACTGCTGTTGTATTCTCGTGAGGGCGCCTATGTCTGGGTGGGTGGAATTGGATCTGGATCGTGACCCGATCGATGATCCAGAGTCTGAAGTTTTTCCAGACTTAACAGTCCGGGCTCCGGAGTATCTTTTGTTTTCCTTTGCCCGCCATCCGATTCCATGTTCGGAAGGCCGATCACCTCCTTTTGCGGGTGGGTATCCGGCTCTGTAGGGTCGGTGATCCGGACATAGTCTGTCTTCAGTATAGGGCAAGAGTCACCGTCTTGCTCCTCGACTACCGCTATGATACGTCTCCAACGTATCTATAATTTTTGATTGCTCCATGATATTATATTATCTATTTTGGATGTTAATGGGCTTATTTTTACACTTCTATATTATTTTTGGGACTAACCTATTAACCGGAGGCCCAACCCAAATTGTTGTTTTTTTGCCTATTTTAGAGTTTCGCCGAAAAGGAATATCAAACAGAGTCCAAACGGAATGAAACCTTCGGGAGCGTTATTTTTGGAACAAACGTGATCCAGGAGACTTGGAGTGGACGTCAAGAAACAATCAAGGAGGCCACGAGGCAGGGGGCGCGCCCACCCCCTGGGCGCGCCCTCCACCCTCGTGGGCCCCTCGTTGCTCCACCGACCTACTTCTTCCTCCTATATATATCCATATACCCCGCAAACATCCAGGAGCACCACGAAACCCTATTTCCACCGCCACAACCTTCTCTACCCAAGAGATCCCATCTTGGGGCCTTTTCTGGAGCTCCGCCGGAGCGGGCATCGATCATGGAGGGCCTCTACATCAACTCCATGGCCCCTCCGATGATGTGTGAGTAGTTTATTTCAGACCTTTGGGTCCATAGCTAGTAGTCAGATGGCTTCTTCTCTCTCTTTGGATATCAATACAAAGTTCTCCTTGATTCTCTTGGAGATCTATTCGATGTAATCTTCTTTTGCGGTGTGTTTGTCGAGATCCGATGAATTGTGGGTTTATGATCAAGTTTATCTATGAACAATATTTGAATCTTCTCTAAATTCTTTTATGTATGATTGGTTTATCTTTGCAAGTCTCTTCGAATTATCAATTTGGTTTGGCCTACTAGTTTGATCTTTCTTGCAATGGGAGAAGTGCCTGGCTTTGGATTCAATCTTGCGGTGCTCGATCCCAGTGATAGAAAGGGAAATGACACATATTGTATTGTTGCCATCGAGGATAAAAAGATGGGGTTTACATCATATTGCATGAGTTTATCCCTCTACATCATGTCATCTTGCTTAAGGCGTCACTCTATTCTTATGAACTTAATACTCTAGATGCATGCTGGATAGCGGTCGATGTGTGGAGTAATAGTAGTAGATGCAGGCAGGAGTCGGTCTACTTGTCACGGACATGATGCCTATATACATGATCATACCTAGATATTCTCATAATTATTCGCTTTTCTATCAATTGCTCGACAGTAACTTGTTCACCCACCGTAATACTTATGCTATCTTGAGAGAAGCCACTAGTGAAACCTATGGCCCCGGGTCTATTTTCCATCATACAAGTTTCCAATCTATTTTATTTTGCAATCTTTACTTTCAATCTATATCATAAAAATACCAAAAATACTTATCTTATTATTATCATCTCTATCAGATCTCACTCTTGCAAGTGGCCATGAAGGGATTGACAACCCCTTTATCGCATTGGTTGCGAGGTTCTTATTTGTTTGTGTAGGTACGAGGTGACTCGCGCGTGGTCTCCTACTGTATTGATACCTTGGTTCTCAAAAACTGAGGGAAATACTTACGCTGCTTTACTGCACCACCCTTTCCTCTTCATGGGAAAACCAACGCAGTGCTCAAGAGGTAGCACGCTATCTGGTGGGTGATCGGTGGAGATTTGATTTCTCTTTGGTCGGGTTTGAGCCCGATCCGATCGTAATCTATAGCGATTCCCAGGGCGGCGATACGATCAAGGAGTTCGTTTAAATACAAAAACTCCGCCGGATCCATCTGCTTGGAGTGTTTGGGGTCGATACGAAGAGGATTTTCGATGGCTCGAGAGGTCATCGTCGGCTTAACGGCCGAACGGGCGGTCATGGTAAAGCTGCCCAATCGGAGGGTTTGGCCTGGGGCCAGTTCTTCTTCGGTAGTGATATTGTCTTTAAGGACAAGGCGAGTCATCGATCCTGTTGTCGACGACACAGTGGAACTCTCAATGAAAGCACCAATGTCGGTGTCAAAATGTAACACCCTCGATGCGGCTATATCTCCCATGTGTCGAAGCACGACTTAGAGGCATAACCGCATTGAAAGCAATGTCGCAAGTGAGGTAATCTTCACAACAACCCATGTAATACATAAGGGAAAGAGATACATAGTTGGCTTACAATCGCCACTTCACACAATTACAAGAATAAAGCATTACATCATCCAGATACAATCAAGGTCCGACTACGGAACCAAAATAAAAGAAGACTACCCCAAATTCTACACAGATCCCCCGATCGTCCCGACTGGGCTCCACTACTGATCAATTGGAAACGGAAACGACATAATGAATACGATCTTCATTGAGATCCTCCTTGAGCTCGGTTGCGTCACCTGCCCGATATCATCGGCACCTGCAAACTGGTTTTGGAAGTATCTGTGAGTCACGGGGACTCAGCAATCTCACACCCTCGTGATCAAGACTATTTAAGCTTATAGGTAGGGTAAAAGGTATGAGGTGGAGCTGCAGCAAGTGACTAGCATATATGGTGGCTAACATACACAAAAGAGAGCGAGAAGGGAAGGCAAAGCACGTCCGAGAAAACTATGATCAAGAAGTGATCCTAGAACAACCTACGTCAAGCATTACTCCAAACCGTGTTCACTTCCCGGACTCTGCCGAGAAGAGACCATCACGGTTACACACGCGGTTGGTGCATTTTAATTAAGATCAACTTCATGTTTTCTACAACCGGACATTAAAAAATTCCCATCTGCCCATAACCGCGGGCACCGCTTTCGAAAGTTCAAATCCCTGCAGGGTGTCCCAACTTAGCCCATCACAAGCTCTCACGGTCAACGAAGGATATTCCTTCTCCCAAGACAATCCGATCAGACTCGGCATCCCGGTTACAAGACATCCTCAACAATGGTAAAACAAGTCTAGCAAGACCGCCCGATGCACCGACATCCCGATAGGAGCTGAACATATCTCGTTCTCAGGGCAACACCGAATAAGCAATCCGTACAACTAAAACCAACCCTCGAGTTTCCCCGAGGTGGCGCTGCAAGGGGCTCTAGTTTGGACCAACACTTAGACAAGCACTGGCCCGGGGGGTTAAAATAAAGATGACCCTTGGGCTGGCCTAACCCAAGGGAAAAAGAGGCTAGGTGGCGAATGGTAAAACTAAGGTTGGGCCTTGCTGGAGGAGTTTTATTCAAAGCGAACTGTCAAGGGGTTCCCATTATAACCCAACCGTGTAAGGAACGCAAAATCCGGGAACATAACACCGATATGACAGAAACTAGGGAGGCAAGAGTGGAACAAAACACCAGGCATAAGGCCGAGCCTTCCACCCTTTACCAAGTATATAGATGCATTAATTAGATAGGAGATATTGTGATATCCCAACAAAATATCCATGTTCCAAACATGGAACAAGCTCCAATCTTCACCTGCAACTAACAACGCTATAAGAGGGGCTGAGCAAAGCGGTAACATAGCCAAACAACGGTTTGCTAGGACAAGGTGGGTTAGAGGCTTGGCTTAACAATATGGGAGGCATGATAAGCAAGTGGTAGGTATCGCATCATAGGCATAGCAAAAAAGCGAGCAAACTAGCAAGCAAAGATAGAAGTGATTTCGAGGGTATGGTCATCTTGCCTGAAATCCCGCAAGGAAGAAGAACGAGTCCATGAAGAAGACAAACGGGCATAGTCGAACGGTTCCTCACAAACGCGACGTTATCGGAACCAACCCGAAGAAGCAACACCGGAAATAAGCACACAACATAGTAAACAACCAACACATGAACATGGCATGATATGCGGGATGCGGTATGCGGTGCATATGCATGATTTGAAAAGGAATGATTGAACCTGGCCTCAACTTGGAAAACCAAGAGTGCCACTGGAAAGAGGAGTTGATTTCGGTTGAAATCGATATAAAGATCACCGGTATTGGATGCACAGTTTGGAAATGACAAGCAAAACGAATATGGCACCGGTCTGCGATAAACATCAAGTAGCCTTCTAAATGCATCAAGAACAACATGCTACAGCATTCAAACATGGCAACAAAATACATGGCAGGGATCCACTAATGATGCTTGACAAAAGATGAACACTGAGCTACGGCTAATTCACTCAATAACAGGTTCAAACAAGCATGGCAAAAGTGCAAAAAATAATAGGTTTCAGACTTAGTGAAATTAACAGCATATCAGGAATTTATCATCAGGAAGCAATGTTTAGAGCATGATAACTACGTGCTACAGGAACATATCATGGCGAAGCAAGGCATGGCATGAAACTACTCAAAGCATATAAGAAAAGTCCCCTAGTAACCTTGAGCCAAAAGGGATCAGAAAATACAATTGCAAGCATGTGAACATAGCAAAAACATAAACAGATTCAGAGTTGGTGAAAAACTGGAGCATGCAACACAGATAACGAGTAGGCATGTTTACGAGCTCGATGCACTCACTACAGAGCATGGCATGATTAAGCATACACCCAGCAAGAAGACATGGCATAGAAGCTAGACATGGCAATAACAACAACATAGCATGCACGGATCAATAGCAACAACCTCTGCAAAATCGCTAAACATGTTAACAATATGCCAGAAACATTTTATAGCAAAAGTAGAGCTCGATTGACTCAAGCTAGGGTGCTCCATAAATGCAAATAAAGACATGGATGGATAGAGCACCACAATATCTACAAAACATCCTTACTGATCATCCTCAAAAGAGGCACGGATCACTAGGAAACAATATGAACATATGGCATAAAAATAAGGACAGGGCAAGGACTTCGTGAAATTCTAAGTCCCTGAACACAGCATCATGAGTAAGCTACTTCGCATGCTTGTGCTAGTCACCATAAAGATCACAAAAATACATGGCATACACCCCTGTAAAGATGGAATGACATACATCAAAACACATGTAGAGCTCAAGATCGTAGCATGTACACATTAATCATGGCAAAAATGACAAAAGGCCATTTGCTGAAACAGATCTGAAATAATCATCACATAGCCCTCTTCCAACAGCATTTCGGGCATCAAGATGAGCTCAAATGAAAATGATGCAATGAGATGAAATAATGTACTCGTCGAGGCGAACATTTTGATATGCTACACGCACGAATCGGAGCTACGATGATGAAGTTATGATGCGATGAATATGCAATAAAATGTGGCAGATCTGGGCACTTAGCAAAAAAACAGGCACGCGGAGGATAGCTATAAGACGCTCGGGCAGGATATAGAGGTGTAGCTCACCATGGGCCTTGGGCCAGGACGAGGGGGAGGAAGCAGATCAGGCTAGCTCTGACTGGGCCGCGGGGAGGCTAGGCCGTATGCCCATGTGGCCCACGCGGAGGATCGACTGGGTCGTCGTCGTCTTCAACGACGCGGTCTACGATGGCAGCGGCGGAGCTTGCTCCGGCGATGATGGACGGCGGGACGGCGAAGCAGGAGCGGAGGAGGTCCGGGAGGTGCTGGAAGGATGGATCCGGGCGGCGGCTCCCCAGATCCGGCGCGGGAACGGTGCGGTGGCGCGCGGGCGGCACTCGGGCCAGGCGGCGCGGAACGCGGAGACCTCCGGCGAGGTGTAGGGACGGCGGGGAGGCGGGTGAGGAGGCGAGGCGCGGTGGCCGGCGAAGGCAAGCGAGGCGTCTCCGGCGAGAGGCGCGGAGGAGCGAGGCGGTCGGGCGACCGCGGCGGCTCCGGTCTCGCGCGGGCCTGCGGTGGGCTTGGCGGGCCGCGGCGGCGCGGGAGAAGGGCGGCAGCGGAGGCGACACGTGGTGTACGGTGGTTGGGTGCGGGGCGCGGCGGTGCTGAGGTGGCAGCTCCGGATTGGCCAGACGACGTGGCAGCGGCGCGGCGGACATGTCCGGCGCGAGGGGAGGGATTTTGGGGTTTGGA
The DNA here is from genome assembly GCF_056163025.1 of Triticum urartu. Classification (NCBI taxonomy): domain Eukaryota; kingdom Viridiplantae; phylum Streptophyta; class Magnoliopsida; order Poales; family Poaceae; genus Triticum; species Triticum urartu. The sequence goes on from NC_141874.1 coordinate 128,506,713, forward strand.
CTGCGCGAAAATTCAGGGAGAGCCACATATATATAGGTAGAGGTAGGTAGGACAGTCCAAATGAGGTGCGGTTTTCGGCCACGCGATCGTGATCAAACGACCGAGATGATGGAGGAGGTTCAGGTGGGTTTTGGGCCACTTTGGAGGGGTGTTGGGCTGCAACACACACAAGGCCTTTTCGGTCCCTCGGTTAACCGTTGGAGTATCAAACGAAGTCCAAATGGTACGAAACTTGACAGACGGTCTACCGGTAGTAAACCAATGCCGCATGACAAGTCTCGGTCCAATCCAAAAATGTTTAACACCCGCACACGAGAAGAGGTAGAAAGGGACACCGGGTGGCATAGGAGCGCCGGATTGCAAAACGGACAACAGGGAGAATGCTCAGATGCATGAGACGAACATGTATGCATATGCGACGCACATGATGACATGATATGAGATGCATGACACGCAAGCAATGACAAGGCAACAACAGTGAATAACTGGAGGACACCTGGCACATCGGTCTCGGGGCGTCACACAAAAGCAGCGGATCTCGGGTAGGGGGTCCCGAACTGTGCGTTTAAGGTCGATGGTAACATGAGGCAGGGGATGATATCTACTACACAACCTTCTTCTTGTAGACGTTGTTGGGCCTCCAAGTGCAGAGGTTTGTAGGACAATAGAAAATTTCCCTCAAGTGGATGACCTAAGGTTTATCAATCCGTGGGAGGCGTAGGATGAAGATGGTCTCTCTCAAGCAACCCTACAACCAAATAACAAAGAGTCTCTTGTGTCCCCAACACACCCAATACAATGGTAAATTGTATAGGTGCACTAGTTCGGTGAAGAGATGGTGATACAAGTGGTATATGGATGGTAGATAAAGGTTTTTGTAATATGAAAATATAAAAACAGCAAGGTAACTAATGATAAAAGTGAGCACAAACGGTATTGCAATGCGTTGAAACAAGGCCTAGGGTTCATTTCACTAGTGCAAGTTCTCTCAACAATAATAACATAATTGGATCATATAACTATCCCTCAACATGCAACAAAGAGTCACTCCAAAGTCACTAATAGCGGAGAACAAACGAAGAGATTATGGTAGGGTATGAAACCACCTCAAAGCTATTCTTTCTGATCAATCTATTCAAGAGTCCGTAGTAAAATAACCCGAAGCTATTCTTTCCGCTCAATCTATCATAGAGTTCGTACTAAAATAACACCTTAAGACACAAATCAACCAAAACCCTAATGTCACCTAGATACTCCAATGTCACCTCAAGTATCCGTGGGTATGATTATACGATATGCATCACACAATCTTAGATTCATCTATTCAAACCAACACAAAATACTTCAAAGAGTGCCCAAAGTTTCTACCGGAGAGTCAAGACGAAAACATGTGCCAACCCCTATGCATAGGTTCATGGGCGGAACCTGCAAGTTGATCACCAAAACATACATCAAGTGGATCAATAGAATACCCCATTGTCACCACGGATATCCCACGCAAGACATACATCAAGTGTTCTCAAACCTTAAAGACTCAATCCGATAAGATAACTTCAAAGGGAAAACTCAATCCATTACAAGAGAGTAGAGGGGGAGAAACATCATAAGATCCAACTATAATAGCAAAGCTCGCGATACATCAAGATCGTAACACCTCAAGAACACGAGAGAGAGATCAAACACATAGCTACTGGTACATACCCTCAGCCCCGAGGGAGAACTACTCCCTCCTCGTCATGGAGAGCGCCAGGATGATGAAGATGGCCACCGGAGAGGGATTCCCCCTCCGGCTGGGTGCCGGAACGGGTCTAGATTGGTTTTCGGTGGCTACATAGGCTTCTGGCGGCGGACCTCCCGATCTATTCTGCTCCTCGAAGTTTTTAGGATATATGGGTATATATAGGAGGAATAAGTACATCGGTGGATCTCCGGGCTGTCAACGAGGCAGGGGGGCGCGCCCCCCACCCTCGTGGGCAGCCCGAGACTCTTCTGGTCCATCTCCGATACTCCATGGGCTTCTTCTGGTCCAAAAATAAGTTCCATGAAGTTTCAGGTCAATTGGACTCCGTTTGATTTTCCTTTTCTGCGATACACTAAAACAAGGAAAAAAATCTGGCACTGGGCTCTAGGTTAATAGGTTAGTCCCAAAAATAATATAAATGTGTTTAGTAAGGCCCATAAACATCCAAAATAGATAATATAATAGCATGAATACTTCATAAATTATAGATACGTTGGAGACGTATCAGCATCCCCAAGCTTAATTCCTGCTCGTCCTCGAGTAGGTAAATGATAAAAGAAATAATTTATGAAGTGTGAATGCTAGCAGGTGGACAAGTTTGATCAATGATAATTTCAATCACCTTTTCTAGCATCATTATATATCATAACAGTAGCTCATCTCATAAAGCTTCTCATGATCAAGCAACAAGCTATTCACATGTTAAAGTATAGATAATAAACTTTCTTGAAAACTAACAAACCATGTTATTAGTCATCAAACAATTACAATTCATCTTATTTTCAGGAAGAGTCCATGTCAGAGCTTTGATTTAGCAAACTCCACATACTCAACTATCATTTAGTCTTTCACAATTGCTAACACTCACGCGATATTTATGGGTTCAAAGTTTTAATCAGACACATAGAAAGATAGGGGCTTATAGATTCGCCTCCCAACCTTTTACCTCAAGGGTAATGTCAACAATAATAGTTCATGATGCCTTACATCCAATTGGATATATATCAGAATCTTTCCAACACGAGGTGCTTGCCGAAGGATAAAATGAAAAAGGAAAGGTGAAGATCACCATGACTCTTGCATAAGGTAAAATACAATAATAAAAGATAGGCCCTTCACAGAGGGAAGCAGAGGTTGCCATGCGCTTTTATAGTTGGATGCACAAAATCTTAATGAGAGGGAACGCCACTCTATATTGCCACTTGTGATAGGGACCTTTATTATGCAGTCCGTCGCTTTTATCGCTTCCATATCACAAGATCGTATAAAGCTTATTTTCTCCACACCAAAAGATCATACATATTTAGAGAGCAATTTTTATTGCATGCACCGATGACAACTTACTTGAAGGATCTTACTCAATCCATAGGTAGGTATGGTGGACTCTCATGGCAATACTGGTTTAAGGGATGTTTGGAAGCACAAGTAGTATTTCTACTTGGTGCAAAGAATTTGGCTAGCATGAGAGGGAAAGGCAAGCTCAACGTGTTGGGCGATCCATGACAATATACTTTATTTCGAATATAAGAAAACATAACCCATTACGTTGTCTTCCTTGTCCATCATCAACCTTTTAGCATGTCATATTTTAATGAGTGCTCACAATTACAAAAGATGTCCAAGATAGTATATTTATATGTGAAATCTCTCTTCCTTCAATATTCTTTCATGAATTGTTCAAGTGACCAATACAATGTTTGCTAACCTTCAATAAATTTACCACCTCTACTTCTTATATGTAAAGTCATTACTCCCCATGGGATAAGCATATGAAACATACATAATTTCAGATTTATGACATTCAAATCATTCAACCATTTACTCATAGGATATAAGTGAGACACACGAGTAAATGACAAACTACTCCAAAAAGATATAAGTGAAGATCAATGAGTAGTTAAATAATTATATAGCTATGTGAAGACTCTCTCTCATTTAAGAATTTCATATCTTGATATTTTATTCAAACAGCAATCAAAACAAAGTAAAACGAAATGACGCTCCAAGCAAAACACATATCATGTGGTGAATAAAAATATAGCTCCAAGTAAAGTTACTGATGAACGAAGATGAAAGAGGGGATGCCTTCCGGGGCATCCCCAAGCTTAGGATCTTGGTTGTCCTTGAATATTACCTTGGGGTGCCTTGGGCATCCCCAAGCTTAGGATCTTGCCACTCCTTATTCCATAGTCCATCGAATCTTTACCCAAAACTTGAAAACTTCACAACACAAAACTTAACAGAAAACTCATAAGCTCCGTTAGTATAAGAAAACAAATCACCACTTAGGTACTGTTGTGAAATCATTCTAAATTCATATTGGTGTAATATCTACTGTATTCCAACTTCTCTATGGTTTATAAACTATTTTACTAGCCATAGATTCATCAAAATAAGCGAACAACACACGAAAAACAGAATCTGTCAAAAACAGAACAGTCTGTAGTAATCTGTAGCTAACGCAAACTTCTGGAACCCCAAAAATTATAAAATAAATTTCTGAACGTGAGGAATTTATCTATTAATAATCTGAAAAAATAATTATCTAAATATCACTTTCCAAATAAAAATGGCAGCAATTCTTGTGAGCGCTAAAGTTTCTGTTTTTTACAGCAAGGTCAAAAAGACTTTCCCCAAGTCTTCCCAACGGTTCTACTTGGCACAAACACTAATTAAACACAAAAAATACAACCAAAAAAGAGGCTAGATAAAATATTTATTACTAAACAGGAGCAAAAAGCAAGGGACAAAAATAAAGTTGGGTTGCCTCCCAACAAGCGCTATCGTTTGACGCCCCTAGCTAGGCATGATGATTTCAACGATGCTCACATAAAGGATAAGAATTGAAACATAAAGAGAGCATCATGAGGAATATGACTAGCACATTTAAGTCTAACCCTCTTCCTATGCATAGCGATTTTGTGAGCAAACAATTTATGGGAGCAATAATCAACTAGCATAGGGAGGCAAAACAAGCATAACTTTAAAACTTTAAGCACATAGGGAGGAAACTTGATATTATTGCAATTCCTACAAGTATATATTCCTCCCTCATAATAATTTTCAGCAGCATCATGAATGAATTCAACAATATAACCATCGCCTAAAGCATTCTTTTCATGATCTACAAGCATAGAAAATTTACTACTCTCTACATAAGCAAAATTCTTCTCAATCGGAATAGTGGGAGTGTCATAAGAGACTCGAATACTATAAATTGTTTCCACATTAAAAGAGTAATGTTCAGAAAAGGGGTAATCATAATCATGACAAGTTTTATAAATACAATCATCACTAATTTTTATATCATAAGTATCATCACAATAATCATCATAGGTAGCAACTTTGTTCTCATCATAATCGATTGAAACCTCTTCCAAAAAGTGGAATCAATACTAAATAAAGTCATGACGTCTCCAAATCCACTTTCATAATTATCATAATAAGATCCAACATCCTCCAAAATAGTGGGATCATTACTTCCTAAAGTTGACACTCTTCCAAACCCACTTTCATCAATATAATCATCATAAGTAGGAGGCATGCTATCATCATTATAAATTTGCATATCAAAACTTGGGAGACTAAAAATATCATCTTCATTAAACGTAGCATCCCCAAGATTGGGACAAACATTAATTACAGCAAATATATTCTCAAAAACATCATCTTCATCAAACATAGCATCCCCAAGCTTGGGCCTTTTCATATCATAAGCATAATCACTCTCATCATTAATAGTATGGATAGCACCAATAGTATAGCAATTATCATCATCACAATGAGTAATAGGAGCAACATTATTTGGGAGAGATACCTTTCTACCTTTGCTTCTCCGTCTTTTATTTTTCTTCTTCACATCATGTGTGGGTGCAACCCTCTTTTTGGAGCTCCTTATTAATGAGATTGGTTGAATAGAAGGCTCCTCCTCGTTACCTGATTCATCATAACAAATAATAGGAGGATATTGGGAAGTCTCTTCCCTTTCATTAGTATTCTCTTCATATTCTATTTCTTTTCTTTTCTTTATGTAATTGGCAATATAAGGATTTTCAATACAATTCACCGCACAATACATATAAATTTCCTCTAGACCAAAATCAAGAAGTTTATCACGGGCAAATACTGGAAGATAGTTAGTTATACATTTCATTTCTTCATAACCCATAAGCAAACTAAGTTCATTATGATGTGCAAGGGAAATCAAGTCACCACACTTTTTGGAAACGATTAGATCATGAAACAATTTGCATCGGATGGTTAAATGACCACGTTCATTGCAAAGTTCACAAGTACGGCTAAGAAAATTTAAATTTTCAGCACAAACATCTAGCCTTTCTTGCAACCATTTTGTTTCTAAGTACTTATGCCTCTTGCAAAATCTATCTTCCCTAATTTTTGTGTACTTGCAAACTCTATGCACTCCACAAAAATCGACATGCTTATAAGAGACATTCTCATCATGACTAGTGCAATCATCATTAGTACTATGGATATTCAAAGAGTTCATACTAATAACATTGCAATCATGCTCATCATTCAAAGATTTAGTGCCAAACATTTTAATGCATTCTTCTTCTAACACTTTGGCACAATTTTCCTTTCCATCATACTCACGAAAGATATTAAAAAGATGAAGCATATGAGGCAAACTCAATTCCATATTTTTTGTAGTTTTATTTTATAAAATAAACTAGTGCTAAAACAAGAAAAAAAATATTCAATTGCAAGATCTAAAGATATACCTTCAAGCGCTAACTTCCCCGGCAAAGGCGCGAGAAAAGAGCTTGATGTCTACTACACAACCTTCTTCTTGTAGACGTTGTTGGGCCTCCAAGTGCAGAGGTTTGTAGGATAGTAGCCAATTTCCCTCAAGTGGATGACCTAAGGTTTATCAATCCGTGGGAGGCGTAGGATGAAGATGGTCTCTCTCAAGCAACCCTGCAACCAAATAACAAAGAGTCTCTTGTGTCCCCACACACCCAATACAATGGTAAATTGTATAGGTGCACTAGTTTGGCGAAGAGATGGTGATACAAGTGGTATATGGACGGTAGATAAAGGTTTTTGTAATCTCAAAATATAAAAACAGCAAGGTAACTAATGATAAAAGTGAGCACAAACGGTATTGCAATGCGTTGAAACAAGGCCTAGGGTTCATACTTTCACTAGTGCAAGTTCTCTCAACAATAATAACATAATTGGATCATATAACTATCCCTCAACATGCAACAAAGAGTCACTCCAAAGTCACTAATAGCGGAGAACAAACGAAGAGATTATGGTATGGTACGAAACCACCTCAAAGTTATTCTTTCTGATCAATCTATTCAAGAGTCCGTAGTAAAATAACACGAAGATATTCTTTCCATTAAATCTATCATAGAGTTCGTACTAGAATAACACCTTAAGACACAAATCAACCAAAACCCTAATGTCACCTAGATACTCCAATGTCACCTCAAGTATCCATGGGTATGATTATACGATAAGCATCACACAATCTCAGATTCATCTATTCAAACCAACACAAAGTACTTCAAAGAGTGCCCCAAAGTTTCTACCGGAGATTCAAGACGAAAACGTGTGCCAACTCCTATGCATAGGTTCATGGGCGGAACCCGCAAGTTGATCACCAAAACATACATCAAGTAGATCAATAGAATACCCCATTGTCACCTTGGATATCCCACGCAAGACATACATCAAGTGTTCTCAAATCCTTAAAGACTCAATCCGATAAGATAACTTCAAAGGGAAAACTCAATCCATTACAAGAGAGTAGAGGGGGAGAAACATCATAAGATCCAACTATAATAGCAAAGCTCGCGATACATCAAGATCGTAACACCTAAAGAACACGAGAGAGAGAGAGATCAAAACACATAGCTACTGGTACATACCCTCAGCCCCGAGGGAGAACTACTCCCTCCTCGTCATGGAGAGCGCCAGGATGATGAAGATGGCCACCGGAGAGGGATTCCCCCTCCGGCAGGGTGCCGGACGGGTCTAGATTGGTTTTCGGTGGCTACGGAGGCTTCTGGCAGCGGAACTCCCGATCTATTCTGCTCCTCGAAGTTTTTAGGGTATATGGGTATATATAGGAGGAAGAAGTACGTAGGTGGATCTCCGGGCTGTCCACGAGGCAGGGGGCGCGCCCGCCACCCTCGTGGGCAGCCTGGGACTCTTATGGTCCATCTCTGATACTCTGTGGGCTTCTTCTGGTCCAAAAATAAGTTCCGTGAAGTTTCAGGTCAATTGGACTCCGTTTGATTTTCCTTTCCTGCGATACTCTAAACAAGGAAAAAACATAAACTGGCATTGGGCTCTAGGTTAATAGGTTAGTCCCAAAAATAATATAGAAGTGTTTAGTAAGGCCCATAAACATCCAAAATAGATAATATAATAGCATGAATACTTCATAAATTATAGATACGTTGGAGACGTATCAGGGGACACGATGTTTACCCAGGTTCGGGCCCTCTCTATGGAGGTAATACCCTACTTCCTGCTTGATTGATCTTGATGGATATGATTATTACAAGAGTTGATCTACCACGTGATCGTAATGGCTAAACCCTAGAACTCTAGCCTGTATGACTATGATAATGAGTATCTCCCCCTCTCCGGACTAAGTCCTCCGGTTTATATAGACACCGGGAAGATCTAGGGTTACACAAGGTCGGTACAAAGAAAGGAATCTACATATTCGGTCACTAAGCTTGCCTTCTATGCCAAGGAGAGTCTTGTCCGGACACGGGTGCAATCTTCGGTCTTCGTATCTTCACAGCCGATCAGTCCGGCCCATGGCTAACAGGCCGGACGCCCGAGGACCCCTTATTCCAGGACTCCCTAACCTAGGCCTCCCCAGTCCTTGGGCATGTAAATGTCTGCCCACTTGACCATGTGATACTTCTGGCGGCCATTGGCTGCCTGCCAGAAGAACCTAGCGAGCTCCTTATTGTACGAGTCGTGTACGCCCTCCTGTAAGATATACATCCCCATCATATATGCTCCTAATGCATGGTTGTACAGGACTGCCAGGGGTATGGATGTATGATGCTGACGGTGTGCCGTGGCACTAGGATGTGCATTCATGTACTCACTCTTCACTGGTATGCGTCGGTGCTATACAAACGGTTTTTAACCACTTCCCGCGATGGCGTTCGTAACCGTCGCCAAGTGAGTGGCGGCGATAGGGGGTCCTTCCTACACGACCCAGAAACCGTCGGGGATATGCCCTCCTGGCATACACGCTCGGCAAAATGAGGTCATGTGTGACCGGCGAGCGATCAAATACGGAAATACGTATAGTAGAGCTACAAAAATACAATTATATAGGCGAAATTGTTTTTGGTCACAAGTACATCCCACACAGTCAGTCTCCGCTAAACGTTTCCGTTCGTATGTACATCCCACACAGTCGCTCCAAGGAAAACGTTTTCGTTCACAGGTACATCACACACAATTTTCCTCGTTAAATCGTTTTGTGATAGCGTTGCCATTGCACATGATATTAACAATTTTATCGTTTGCGTTATTGAATGCATCACATACGGTGCATAGAAGAAACTATGTGGAAAAGGCTGTCCATCACACACAGTTTTAATGTGGTAAACGTTTGCGCAAGGTGGCCTAACGCAAACAGTGTTCAAGAGGATGCCGTGTGTGTAGTGGAGATTGATCGCACACGTAGTGGATCCTAGAAATGTTTCTGATCTCCACGTCTATCGCAGACGTTTCTCTTTCGCAAACCGTGTGCAGTGTAATCCCTAATTTAAAAATCATATGTTTTGAATTTGAAAGTAGGCAATCACTTATTTCATATCCAACCATGTTTATTACAAATATAGGTTCAACCACGAATGCTTAATTTGATGCATAAGTACATATAGTGAAGAACTACAGAAGCACCAAGTAAGGAATGATGAACCACAATTGAACTAAAGACTGTAAAGAGAGAGGAGAAAAACATTCTGGTTGCTGGAGAAGGTGAAGCGGAATGCCCGTACTGTGCCCTCCTTCATGCGTAATGCGCGCACGACTCTAGGCCAACCCCTTGTGATGGCTGCCCGTCCATCCTTCACTATCTTCATTATGACTTCTCGATGCTCATTGTAGTCTGGATGAAATACTTTAACCTTCATTGCGTGTCCACCAATCATGTACTTTGCGAGGTAATCTTGAGTGAACTGCTTCGGGAACCACCGCGAACGAAAAAGATTCAGACATTGTTGTCTAACAACTCATTATGGGCAGTAAAAAGAGAAGGCTGCAGAGTTTGTAGTTACCATCCTACATCTCACTATTGTGTTGGATAGAACATAAACAAATAATTTGCTTGCCACCATTCGTATCTTTTTGCTAATAATCCTTATTAGTTTCCTCACTTGATGCTTGTTCAAGAATATCTCATTGCCCCATACGCAAAAAGGGTCGATGCGTGGATCCTTGCCAAGGGCATATGTACCTACAAGCAACATGTCAATATTAGAAGCTAACAAGTGTCCAGGCCTGGATCTATATGCACTACATTATGGAATGGCGGGGGAGTACAAGCCGAGGGATGAAGCTAACCTTGGCAAAAAATGGTGGCCACTCCCGTTGTTGTCCTGCATAAGTAGTGGAAAGGAATGGTAAGTACAACAACCTTAACATCAAACAAATATAGCAAAGGTAAACAACAACATCTCCAAGTGATAGCTTGAATGTGTTGGTTTCAGCATGCTGTTAAAGCAGATATAAAATAGAAGGCAATGTTACCGACAGCAGGCTTAACAGCCATCAAATATTGCAATTCAAACTGGTATTGTTGAAATGAATAGAACGTAGGTAATTCTTAAACATCACACTGGATAAATGTGTAAAACTGAAATTAAGGGCATGTGTTAACTACACCAGGAATAACTGGAACCAAATATAGCCGTTCAAACTGGTATTGATGTAGTCGAGCAGCACAGTTCCAACTTGTACATAATGAACAACACATTGTGAATGACTGAAATAAACAAGGCATAAATGACCAGTATAACAACCAAATATAGGCATTGAAAACTGGACAAAGTCTCACTGCAACCAACCTAACAAGCAAATACAAATAAACATGGCATATGCTTGAAAACTGGACAAATGCTCACTCCAACCAACCTAACAAGCAGATACAGATAAACAAGGCATCTGCTTGATAACTGGCCAAATGCTAAAAAAAGCAACCTAACAACCAAATACAGATAAACAAGGCATCTGCTTGATAACTGGACAAATGCTCACTGCAACCAAACTAAGAACCAAATACATATAAACAAGGTATCTGCTCGATAACTGAAAAAATGCTCACTCCAACCAACCTAACAACCAAATACAGATAAACAAGGCATCTACTCACTATAAACAACCAAATATAGCCATTCGTGAAACTGAAGTGGAAAATTCATACTTAAACATCACATAGCTCTATTGAACAATATATTTCTGCATAACTGAAATAATTAAACACGGCACAGTTAAAAGAACCGCACGACAAATGCTACTACAGCAAAGGGTACGGGTTGGCAAGCTAGAAAAGGTAAGATTTGCTGATAGAATGTTGCCTCACATTTCATGGACGGGGTCCTTCCAGTTGGAAGAGCACAGACCCATGGTGCGCCCTCTGATGTCACTGATGGGCTATTTCACCTTGGAAGAACCTTCATGGGTGCCCTCCTTGTGGTCGTGGTCGATGAGATCTGACTTGGCAATTGAGGATCCCAAGCCGCCGCCATAGAACGTGTCCTTCAAAAATGACAAAATGGGCTCGATGGCGTATAAAGATCGCAAATCCTTGACCGCTTGGCGGAGGAGATCAACGGCAGGGTCGTCGAAGAGATTGACGGCGGTTGAACCAGAGGGGTCGGAGATGGACCACTTAACCTGTGACATGGCCCGCGTGAAGCCGTCACTGTGGACGAGCTTGATGTCGTAGCCACCTTTCCCGAGATACAGTAATACGCTAGCCCGCTGACATGAAGCCTTCGGCATGTCAATGTAGTCAACGTCTTCACCGGCTTCTAGGGCGACGTGTTGCTTTGGGATCGATAGGTCGGGGCGAACGGCGGTCACCTCGCCAACGTCCGCCGGAGAGGCCATGATAAGCCTCTTCTTGGCCGAACGCTCGTCGGGCTCCCCGGGATACGTGGTCGAGCTTAGGCTACGACATTATGGAGCAGGGGATGTGGATCTGGCGGGGAGGGATACCACAGGCCTCATCTAAAAACTCAGGGGAGTGGGGCGACGGTATGGGAATCACTGGGTAACCTGAACTTTATTATATAAGCTAGGAGGAATGGGAAGACCGACAGGGGTTGGCGGCGGCGCCGGTGGTGGCTGCGAGCAAGGGTTCAAGGGGGAGGGGGGTGGGGGACTGTGGAGGGGGGAGGGGTGTTTGAGGATACGCCGCACCCACTGAAAATTTTAGTAATGGTGGGTGGAGATGGTGGTGGACGAGGGAGAGTGACGGTTGAAATTCCTTGGTTACTGCAATTTTACTATAAGGTCGGTGCTGGAGGAGTGTGGGCGACGGTTGAAGTACGGTGGCTACTAAAATTTTGGTAAAGGAATTGATGCGGGGTGGGAGTGACCAAGATCGCGCACAGTCCAATAACAATATGAGTTTATGATAATAAGGAAGACTGGCGGAACCGCTGATTTTTGCAATGCTCAAGGCGGGTAGTTTGTTTTTATATTTCTAGCTAGTTGGTCTATCGCACACGGTTCATCATAATTTCTAAATAAACTTACCCGCCTTTAGCTTGCACAGGTGGTGATTTTACAGCGCACTTGCATCGCACACGTTTAAGCGAGCACCTCCACCCTTTGGCCGCGCTTGTGCGGTCGTGATGATTTTACAATGCACTTGCATCGCACACGGTTGAGCCAGTACCTCCACCTTTGCTCGCACTTGCGCAGGTGTGGTGATTCACAGCGCACTTGTATCGCACATGGTTAAGATATTATACCCATGTCCGTTGAGCGTCATTAGAGTCTTTGCAGCAAAAAAACGTTAGAGAGAGTCAGAAGACAGCCACACCAGCATGTGGCCCAAATATATATGAGTGAAAAGGGTGGTCTATCATGTTCAAAATTCTAATGCACAACTTTGACAGCGCAGGCCCGCGGTTGGGCGCGTCGTCGAAGATCGATGAGAGGGGCCAGAAGTCAAGAACCATCTAGAAGTGGCCAAATATATGTAGGAATATTGGAAGTGGCCAAAACTTTAAATACACAATGCGTAACTTTGGTGGCACCTGCCTCGCAAACCCGAAAGCACCCTTGGATATATATATCTATAATGACATAATGTCGTACCTAGCTAAGATGCTTGGCCCACCACCTCCCACTTCGTGTCAGCAGGGTGGATGCACGTATAATGATCGATACTTTGGTCATACATGCATGTCGCCATGACCTACCATAAGACGGACTAATGAATCTATCGTTTGGTCAAACGACAGCTGTTGTTGTCGATAAACCTCTTGGGCCAATAGATTGAACCATCATAAAAATCGCATGAGAGGGACCACAAAACCAGCACCTCTTGCATGCGGCCCAAAATGATGTACGTTGGGAAGGGGTGATGTGTGTTTTCAATTTAGAATAATGTACAATTTAGACGTGGCGCCTACCTCTCCATATAGACAACAACCATGAAGGCAAGGTAGTTAATTAAGGATGAGATACGCAAGTTATGATGTAGGTAGAACCCAGCAATCCGGGCATGTGGGGGGGGGGGAATCCTGACAATGCATGAGCTCGAGCTTTGGTTGAGCGACATGTGACGGTGATCGGCCCTAACACAAACTAGGAGGAATCCATTCATGGCCAACACATACCCCTCATTATCGGTCAAAGGGATGATATATATACACTTGGGGAGCCCATAAATATGCGTGTCATCACAAAAACCGCACAAGGGAGACGTGGTTGATCAGAAGACCCCGTATGCACTGCATGCGGCCTGAAAATATGTATGGGTACGGTGGTGTGTGATGTGTTTAAATCCCAAATGCACAACTTCGATGTGCCACCAACTACATTACAAACTGAACACCGTACCCGACTCCAAGCCTGGTTCAATACGTATGATGTCAGTTTCCCAACTTCGAGGCGGCGACGGCGAGGGGGGGGGGGGTCGTCCCATGCATGCGCTCAAACTTTATTTGGTCTAGCATGGGACACATATATATCTATATCTATACCCCTATATAGTGTGTGAATAACTTTGAAAGTTGGTCGTTGGATGAAGCCAATCCGACGGTACAGAGATGTCAAATTTGAGCACTATTGGCCGTTGGATATCATCTACATTCCACCAGATTCTGCCACATGTACAATCTAGAAGACTCCATGGTTGAACTTAAGCATAATGCACAAACCTCGAAACACAAGCACTTCTCCTTTGTTCTCTAGAATCTTCCATATCTTAATTGCCCAAACTTTTTTTCTAAATGAATTGTCACCTTTTGTTTTTACTTTATGCTTTACAATGCACAATTCCATGATTCTTAAAATAGATTTTTTTATAAAACTAATTGATTTTGGATGAGATGAACTATAAGAATTAAATGAACATCTACATCATGCATATATGACTCAAAGCTTAAATGCTATAGTGTGGTATTTATTCATAATTTGGTTACCAAATCTCATGCGTGCAATGCACGTGTACCTTACTAGTATCAATAGGAAACCATCATGGTCAAACCCTTCTCGTTGTTGGGTCAAAGGTATAGATTGTGTGCCCCCCTAATTGCCGGTAAAGGATAGTATATATACCTCAGGGAGCCCACATATATGTGCCGCGTCTATAAGCCGCACAAGGGAGACATGTTCAAGAACACCCTGCCCCCTATACCCTGCATGCAACCTGAAAAAGGTTTATATAATCACCATGACAGGTCAAGTCAATCATTCTTTAATTTTTTAGAGCAAAAAATAACCCATAAAAACTTAGTAGTGTCGGATCACGGGTTCCGGCAAAAACCTTAAGGTTCGAACACTGGGGTGCGCGCGAAGATTTTCCCCCTATCGATCCACGTCCTAACTCAGCTAAGATCTTACGAACTAACTCGACGAACTCGCAACACAAAGGAAACAAGATTTATACTGGTTCGGGCCACCGTTGTGGTGTAATACCCTACTCCGGTGTGATTGTGGTGGATTGCCTCTCGGGCTAAGGATGAACAGTACAGGGGGAAGAACAACCTCCTGAGGAGAGGTGTTCTTGTGCTTGGTGGATGTGATTGTGGGGATGAACTAGTTCTAGTCTAAGATGAGGTCTCCCCTAGCTACGGTGGTGGCTAGTTCTATTTATAGTGGCCTTGGTCCTCTTCCCAAATATTGAGCGGGAAGGGAGCCAACAACGGCCAATTTGAAAGGGGACAACTAGTACAGCTTATCCTGACAAAAGTAGTCTTCGCCTGCTAAAGGCGCTGGTGATGACACCGTCTTGGGCTCCACGGTGACCTCCTTCTTGCCGTCCTTCTGGTCTTGGTCTTGTTGCACTAATATGGAAACATTTGCTTGACGCCTCGGTACTCCGCGCCTGCGCTTGCTCCCTTAGCACCGAAGGTGAAACAAGGACACCGTGCACGCTGGCGCCCGCCTGGTCTCGATCGTCACGGCTCACATCATGGGAACCTCGCGAGGTTTGCCTTGCCTTGATCTGTCCGCCCCTCGCGAGCCCGCCTGGCGAGGCCGCTCCTGAGGAGGTCTTGCATCATCCGCCTCGCGAGGCTTGGCCCCTCACGAAGGTCTTGAATGCCTTATTGATGAAGATGAGCCGTACAGGCCTGCTAGCAAAGCCATGCCATGGGCCGTAGGCAGGCAAGTCTGGGGACCCCCATTCCCAGAACACCGACAGTAGCCCCTGGGCCCAAGGCGCGCTCGGGCTTGGCTTCGAGGCGAAGCCGAAGGTCAAGTGCGGAGCGCCGCGGACCCCAATAGCCTGCGGCCTTGGTGGACACGTGGTGGTTGATTGGACGTGGGCACCTCCGCTTCCCCACGCTGCCTTGATACTCGCCTGGCTAGACGGCCACCGCGCTCTACACGGTTATTATGGCGGAGGAGGTCGACCGCCAGATAGCCGAGGCTCGGGCGGATCTCGAGAGCAGGCACGACCTGAAGCTGAAGCTCGTGGAAGCCAGGGCCGCTAGTAGGACTGCTGCCCTCAAGTCCAGGTTGATCGAGGCGGAGCGGCATGAGGAGGCCGCCGCAACCGCCCTGGCCTCGGCGCAGGCTGAGCTAGCTTTCGCCCGCGCCGAGCTGCTCTCTCTTCAGCAGCGGGTTGCCGACGCCGAGTCTGTCGCACGACAGAACAAGGACGAAGTGCTTCAGCAGCGGATGTTGGAGCGTGTGCACACCCCCATGCTCGAGGACCTCAGGAATAGGGCCAACACCGCCCTGGGCCATATCTGCGATGAGAGTGCTCCTCATCCCCATGCAAACAACTATGCCAGCCACCTCCACTTCTTCGCTGAGTTGGTGACGCACGTGCAGAACCGTTCTAAGAGGGCTCGCCAGCTTGTTGAAGAGAGGAGTCGCAGCCTGCTCGGCCGCGCGTTCTCCCACGTCTTCAGCCATCTCCAAAACACTGATCCCAACTTCGATTTTGATGCCGCCATTTCTCCCATACCTGAAGCCATCCGGGGCGACCTGGCATGATGGGTTGAAGACAACGTGGATGCGCTGGACAGGGCCTTCACTTCTGACGACGACGGGGTGGTAGTTGCGGCGAACAAAGGCGTCGTGGTCGACGATGGCGATGGCAGCGCCGAGGGAGGTGACGGTAATGCCAATGATGACGGCAGCGATGCGAGTGACGCATCCGAGGGCGATCCCGGGGGCGCGGCGAGCGACCTGTCCGATTGATTCCATGCTTCTCACATGTTTGCCCTGCACGTAGAAGCTCGGGCGCAGCCCCAGAGGTTGTAAGAGCATTTTGGGAGGGGAAGCCCCTCATGTAAATATACTACTGCCTCTACCCCTTTAGGTTGAATTGAATATGTGTCTTCACGAACTCACGTATGCTGGGGCAAGGTTGCTGTTGCGGTTTACCTTAGCCTGGACGAGCCCAAAACCGGCTCAAGAGATTGTGGGTTTCTGGGAATCTCATGAGGAATTCGTCGACACGCCCGAGGTGGGCGCGTGATAAGCGAGCGCTAGCCGCGACGCGACACGTGCGTGGCTCGTGTGCTTCATGCCCAGCCCCGCTCGCGAGGGGCTCGCGAGGGGGGAGCGACAGGCGCGAACTCCGAAATAAGGCAAGAAACAGACTATGAGAAATAGCTCGAATGAGAAAAGGCATCCCCCCACACGCATCAAATGAAAATTCAACTCCAACTTAAATCCAAATCCAGAAGACAGGGTTACAGAAAAGAGATCCAAAGAAAATGGCCGCATCCGGTGCCTAGTCTAGTCTTCGACGTCTTCTCACCAGCACGGAGCTAAGTGCTGCCACTAGGCATGGGAGGGAGCCCCCGAGGCCCGAGGGCGGCACTCCTGAGACTCCGGGGCGTGTACATCCCCACTCGTTATTATGTGAGAGTGTCACGGGTGGCGATCTTCACAGGCGCGAGCCTTACTTCATATTGCCTGATGAGGGCCCCACCTTGCGCCACCCCCTACCACTGCTGGGACAACCGGAAACTAGGACGACCCAACGAGGGTAGAGGGGACGCCAGCGGCGCCCTCGGCGACCACGGGTCCTCTACCGGGGGAAGGGTCACCGGCGCCACCCCGGTAGAGGGCCTACCTCCGGGCGTTGCCTTGCTCCGTGCGACGTAGGGAGGGGCCTTGCTCCTGGCCCCTCCCACGCAGCCCCCAGTGAGCCTCTTCTAGCGAGACGGATACCACCGCGCCGGAACCGTCGCCGGGTGCTGTGACCTGGCTCACTTGCGATTCATGGTTAGCGTAAGCCTGCCCCTGGGAGATTAGTGGTACCCTGTAGCTGTTGTCGATGGCGCGGTTGGCGGGGCTCTCGGGCGGCTCCTAGAAGGCCTCAGCTCCTAGCGCCTCTTCTTCCCAGCCCGGCTCGAGGAACGAGCCGGGGTCATCTTCTGGCGCGTACTCCTGGTTCATCATGCGGGGCACGTAGGCCTCCGAGGCCCTTGTTCCGAAGGCCTCGGCGTAGTGCCCCACGCTCCATGTCGCCCGGCTCAAGACACCGTCCTGAGGATGGTGGGGTAGCGCCTCACCAGGGCCGTGTGCGATGATGCTCGTGCCCGCACCCATCTGGGTGCTGCGGGTGTGAGGGGGCGCCCTCCGCCGTGGATCGTGCTAATGTCGATGAAACCCCCGGGCGCACTTGGGGGTACGCGGGTGCGGCGAGGCCCGCCGTGGGATCCTGCCGCTGCCTGGGGCATGAGCTGGTAGCAGAAGGGCGGTGCTCCCATGGCCGCCGCGTCCAGTAGCTCGGCGACGCGTTCCAGCAGTGCATCCCGACTGCTCTCCATTAGTCGGCACCGCAGCAACTCCCGTGCCACCGTGAGCGCGACCCGCATGTTCACCTGCTCCCTCCTGGTGTGCGGTGCCGTCGCCGCAGCGTGGCTTGTGGCCCTTGCAGCATCTCGCATCTGTCGGGGAGTAAGAGCAGAGGGTGAGTGACCGCGCTGCCCACGCTCCGCGGTGTTTGGCGGTGCGCGTGCCACCTGAGACGCGGGGTTGTGGTCTTCCTGGGCTGGTAGCACCGTCCGGGCTGGCCAGGCTGCCCAGCGGTCGGCGTTGGTCCTCGAGTCACCTGACATCGGAGCCGCGGGGCGCCGAAGGATCAACGAGCGGATGGGCTGATGGGAGGAGAGCCCCAACGCCCCCCTACCTAGCGCGCCAAATGTCGGATCACGGGTTCCAGCAAAACCCTTAAGGTTCAAAGACTGGGGTGCGCGTGAAGATTTCCCCCCTACCGATCCACGTCCTAACTCAGCTAAGATCTTACGAACTAACTCAACGAACTCGCAACACAAAGGACACAAGATTTATACTGGTTCGGCCCACCGCTGTGGTGTAATACCCTACTCCATTGTGGTGATGATGGATTGCCTCTCGGGCTAAGGATGAACAGTATAGGGGGAAGAACATCCTCCTGAGGTGAGGTGTTCTTGTGCTTGGTGGACGTGATTGTGGGGATGAACTAGTTCTAGTATAAGATGAGGTCGCCCTAGCTACGGTGGTGGCTAGTTCTATTTATAGTGGCCTTGGTCCTCTTCCCAAATATTGAGCAGGAAGGGAGCCAACAACGGCCAATTTGAAAGGGGACAACTAGTACAACTTATCTTGATAAAAGCAGTCTTCGCCTGCTAAAGGCGCTCGTGGTGACGCCGTCTTGGACTCCACGGTGACCTCCGTCTTGCCGTCCGTCTGGTCTTGGTCTTGTTGCACTAATATGGAAACCTTTGCTTGACGCCTCGGTACTTGTAACACCCCAGATTTGACTTTCCCAATATGTACTCCAACTCTTGCCGTTTCCGGCCTTAAGTTATTTTATTTTCTCGAGTTCGGGTTTTTGTCTCCGTGTGTTGTTGTCGTTGTCATGCATCTTATATCATGTCATCATGTGCATTGCATTTGCATACGTGTTCATCTCATGCATTCGAGCATTTTCCCCGTTGTCCGTTTTGCATTCCGGCGCTTCGTTCTCCTCCGGTGGTCATTTCTACCTTTCTTTTGTGTGTGGGGATTAAACATTTCCGGATTGGACCGAGACTTGCCAAGCGGCCTTGGTTTACTACCGGTAGACCGCCTGTCAAGTTTCATGCCATTTGGAATTCGTTTGATACTCCAACGGTAAACCGAGGGACCGAAAAGGCCTCGTGTCTGTTGCAGCCCAACACCCCTCCAAGTTGGCCCAAAACCCACCAAAACCCTCTCCATCATCTAGAGCGTTCGATCACGATCGCGTGGCCGAAAACCGCACCTCATTTGGACTCTCCTAGCTCCCTCTAGGCCTACAAATAGAAACCCCCTCGAAATCCGGATCTCCTTCTCCCCCGAAACCCTAAAATCGCCCCACCGCTGATGGACATGTCCGCCGCCTAATTCGGACACATCGCCGCCGCCACCCGCAGCCAGCCGAAAAGTCTGAAATTTGTTTGTCAAATGCATTCTTTCCATGCTTGTTTGAACCTGTTAATGGATGAATTGGCCGTAGCTCAGTGCTAGACTTTTGTTAAGCATCTGGAGTGGATCCCTGCCATGTATTTTTTTGCCATGTTTGGGTGCTGTAGAATGTTCATCCTGTTGCATTTAGATGGCTACTTGCTGTAAATCGCAGAACGTGGTCATATTTGAATTGCTTGCCATTTCCAAACCGTAACTCTGATTCCGGCGTTCTTTATGTCGTTTTCAAGCGATTTCATCTCATCTTTCCAGTGGCACACTTGGATTCCCAAGTTGAGTCTAGGTTCTTGCAATCCTTGTCAAATCTTGCATATGCATCCCGCATCGCATCCCGCATAGCATACCATCCTTGCATCATATTGTTTGAGCTTTGCACGTGGTTGATTGTGTTCCGTTTGCTTGTTTGTCTTGTTTGGGTAGAGCCGGGAGACGAGTTCGCTAATGAGGAGCCCGTTGAGTTTGCTTTCGAGGATCCAGGCAACTCTAACAACTTTGCAGGCAAGATAATCATACCCTCGAAATCACTACTATCTTTGCTATGCTAGATGCTCGCTCTTTTGCTATGCCTATGCTACGATGCCTACCACTTGCTTTTCACGCCTCCCAAATTGCCATGTTCAACCTCTAACCCACCATGTCCTAGCAAACCGTTGATTGGCTATGTTACCGCTTTGCTCAGCCCCTCTTATAGCGTTGCTAGTTGCAAGTGAAGATTGGAGATCGTTCCTTGTTGGAACATTATTTACTTGTTGGGATATCATTATATTGCCATGTTATCTTAATGCATCTATATACTTGGTAAAGGGTGGAAGGCTCGGCCTCTCGCCTAGTGTTTTGTTCCACTCTTGCCGCCCTAGTTTCCGTCATACCGGTGTTATGTTCCCGGATTTTGCGTTCCTTACGCAGTTGGGTTATAATGGGAACCCCTTGATAGTTCGCCTTGATTAAAGCTTTTCCAGCAATGCCCAACCTTGGTTTTACCATTTGCCACCTAGCCTCTTTTTCCCTTGGGTTTCCGGAGCCCGAGGGTCATCTTATTTAAACCCCCCGGGCCAGTGCTCCTCTAAGTGTTGGTCCGAACTAGGCAGCCTGCGGGGCCACCTCGGGGAAACTCGAGGGTTGGTTTTACTCGTAGCTTGACCTATCTGAGTGTGCCCTGAGAACGAGATATGTGCAGCTCCTATCGGGATTTGTCGGCACATTCGGGCGGTGTTGCTGGTCTTGTTTTAACCTGTCGAAGTGTCTTGAAGAACCGAGATACCGAGTCTGATCGGAACGTCTCGGGAGGAGGTCTATTCCTTCGTTGACCGTGAGAGCTTGTCATGGGCTAAGTTGGGACTCCCCTGCAGGGATTTGAACTTTCGAAAGCCATGCCTGCGGTTATGGGCAGATGGGAATTTGTTAATGTCCGGTTGTAGATAACTTGAACCTTAACTTAATTAAAATGAATCAACAGTGTGAGTTACCGTGATGGTCTCTTCTCGGCAGAGTCCGGGAAGTGAACACGGTGTTGGAGTAATGCTTGCGCAGGTTTTCCTCTAGTTCCTCGCTCGTGCTTTGCCTCCTCTTCTCGCTCTCTTTTGCGAACTGGTTAGCCACCATATATGCTAGTCGCTTGCTGCAGCTCCACACATTTTTATCTTGTCGTACCTATTAAGCTTAAATAGTGTTGATCGCGAGGGTGCGATATTGCTGAGTCCCTGTGCCACACAGATTACTATTACACCAGATGCAGGGCCTGATGATTCCACTCCAGGTGACGCGCTTGAGCTCAAGTGGGAGTTCGACGAGGACTCTCAATGATACTATGTGTCTTTCCCTGATGATCAGTAGTGGTGCCCAGTTGGGGGTGATCGGGACCGTGTCGCATGTTGGGTTATCTTTTATTTTGGCGCCGTAGTCGGGCCATGAGTGTTTGAATGATGTAATGTTATTTATGTACTTGATTGACATGGCGAGTGTAAGCCAACTATGTTATCTCCCCTTTATTATTTATATTACATGGGATGTTGTGAAGATTGCCTAACTTGCGACATTGCTTTTAATGCGGTTATGTCTCTAAGTCGTGCCTCGACACATGGGAGCTATAGCCGCATCGAGGGCATTACAAGTTGGTAATCAGAGCCTTCCCCGACCTTAGGAGCCCCATTGCTTGATCGTTTTTAGCAGCCATTGTTGTGTCTAGAAAAATGTTTTGAGTCATTTAGGAATTATATATCGGAGAGTTTAGGAATTCTTTTTACTTCCCAGTCTCCTCATCGCTCTGGTAAGGCATCCCGACGTAGATTTTTGACTCTTCTCTTCTCAAATTTCACTAAAAAAATTTTAGGATCACGCGGGTATCTTGGAATCGTTCCGATGGTTTTATGACGAGAACATTGTCTTGGTGCCTCCTGCCAGGGGTTTTGTGGAAGTTTCCCGGGGAGTTGAGCTATGAGGTGTTGTCGTCATAATTTTATCGTTGCAATTTTGGAATACCGGAGTCTAGTACGCCGACATCGAAAATCTCTTTTATGCAGTTCGTTGGTGAGATAACCTCGACGCCACCCAGTACTGGAGCGGGAGTTCGGGAGTATCGCCATAACTCGTATAACGGATGCTTTTCGAAGGTTGAGGTAGATGGTTTCCGAAGTTTTTCTCGGTTATGTGTTAAAGGATGGATACAGCTGGATGTAGGATTTGCTAGATTTGGGTGAGATATTATGCTTCCCTTGTATCCCCAACACCTGATTTCATAACTAGAAAGGTTCGGGAGTTTCATAGGTGGGAATTCTTGTAGCTCTAGTTTCTTCTTCCACGGATATTGGTTTGAGATTGGGATTTCTTACCGATTATTCGTTCTTGATCCGTACCTTGTTGATTTATTTCTCTACCTAAATTCTAAGTGGCTTCTCAATTTATGGATATGTGACCATTTCAAGAGGAATGCATTCGTTCATTTTGTTCGGATGTG
This sequence comes from Triticum urartu, assembly GCF_056163025.1. NCBI lineage: Eukaryota > Viridiplantae > Streptophyta > Magnoliopsida > Poales > Poaceae > Triticum > Triticum urartu. The sequence continues at coordinate 128,529,554 of NC_141874.1, forward strand.
AAGACTATATGTTGCAATTTTCATTCCATTGGATTCAGCTTCTTTTATCTGTCTATGTGCTAACGGTGGTCAACCTCTTCAGGATGGCTCCCGCTAAGAGCACCAATCAGAATCAGAATCAAGATCCGCCATCACCTCCACCTCCTCCGGAGGCATGGCAAGCTGTGATGGCCGCAACCAGTGCAAACACACAGTTGATCATGCAAATTCTTCAAGAGCGCAATCAAGGCAACCAAGGGAACCAAGGCAACAATCAGAATCACTTTGCTACACTCAACCAGTTCCTTGCTAACGGGCCAAAGACTTTCAACAGTTGTGTTGAGGCAACCGATGCTGACGATTGGCTCGTGGATCTGTGCAAGCATTTCGAGTGCAGTAACGTCAGGCCTGAGGACTTCGTCAAGTTCGCTTCCTTCCAACTCAAAGATCAAGCTGCAGAATGGTTCCAGCAGTACAAGGATTCCAGAGGTGGACGTGCGATTACCTGGGATGAATTCCATCAAGATTTCAGAGCTCACCATATCCCTCAGAGCATGGTTGAAAGCAAGCATGAGGAATTCCGCAACCTGAAGCAAGGTTCTTTGTCTGTCTATGACTACAACAAGTTGTTTCAGAAGCTCGCTTGCTTTGCCAAGCAGGACGTCCCTGATGAGAAGAGCATGATATACCAGTTCAGGGGTGGTCTCAGAGAAGAAATTCAGCTAGCTCTTGTTCTCTTTGAGCCCTTGAGGTACGATGAGTTCTACAACATGGTGTTGAAGCAAGAGGCCGCTCAACTGAGGTGTGATGCTTCCAAGAAGCGAGTCAGAGACACTACTCCGTCTTCCTCTACGCAAGTGGCCAAGCAGCAGAAGTATTGGATTCCTCCTCCATTTCGTCAGCCGTATCAGTAGAAGAGCAAAGGTGGCAGTGGATCTTCCACCCACCCAACCCTGGCTTTCAGAACAAGACTTCGTCTCAAGCTCCAAGATCGAGTGCTCCGTACCACCGTCCGCTTTCAGAGGTCACGTGCAACAAGTGCCAACAGAAGGGTCACTATGCCAACAAGTATCTCAACCAGAGGCGTCTTCCTCCTCCTCCTCCTGTGAGATCGGCAAGTACAGCTATGGTCAAGCATAACCCCAAGCAAGCCAAGGTCAACTTGATGAACGCAGCTCAGGCAGAGGACTCGTCAGATGTCATCATGGGTAACCTTCCTGTTAACGATATTCCTGCAAAAGTTCTTTTTGACACCGGTGCATCGCATTGTTTCATGTCAAAGCCATTTTTTACCAAGCATGAGTTCGTTTCTTCTGATCTGGGTAAACAAATGGATATCGTTTCTCCTGGCAAACGTTTGAGTGCAAGTCTGGAGGTGCCAGATGTTACTATCACGTTGGGCGACTACAAGTTCCTTTCTTCCCCAATGGTTCTTGGTAACTCGGATATTGATCTTATTCTCGGAATGGATTGGCTTTCTAAGCACAAGGCACATCTTGATTGTGCAGCCAGGCAGATTCAATTGACTCATTCGTCTGAGGATGTAATTGTCTTTGCCGCTCGTGATGATACCATCCGTCTGTTTTTTCTCAATGAGAAGGGTGAACTGGATGCTATCTCGCAAATTTCAGTCATTTGCGAATATCAAGACGTCTTTCCAGAAGAGCTTCCAGGAATGCCTCCGCACTGGCCAGTTGAATTCGTTATTGATCTTGAGCCTGGCACGGAACCTGTGTGCAAGCGTCCTTACAAGCTCGGACTTGAAGAGTTGAAGGAGCTGAAGAAGCAACTCGATATTCAAGAGAGAATGGGTCTCATCCGGCCTAGTTCTTCTCCGTGGGGTTGTGGTGTTCTTTTTGTGAAAAAGAAGGATGGAACGGACCGACTTTGTGTTGATTACCGTCCATTGAACAAGAAGACCATCAAGAACAAATACCCACTTCCCAACATCAACAAGCTGTTCGAACAACTCAAAGGTGCCCAAGTATTCTCCAAGCTTGATCTCCATATGGGTTATCATCAGATTCGAATCCGTGAGCAAGATATTCCCAAGACGGCTTTCAGGACAAGCTATGGTTCATATGAATACACTGTCATGTCTTTTTGCCTCGTCAATGCTCCTCCGACGTTCTCTCGCATGATGAACTTCATCTTCAACGCCTACACCAATGACTTCATTTTGGTCTATCTCGACGACATTCTGGTTTTCTCCAAGAACAAGGAAGATCATGCCAAGCACTTGCGTTTGGTACTCGATAAACTGAGGGAACATCAGTTCTACACCAAGTTCTCCAAGTGCGAATTTTGGCTCGATGAGGTTCTTTATCTTGGTCATATCATCTCTGCCAAGGGCATTGCCGTGAATCCTGAGAAGGTGTCTGCAATTGTGAATTGGGAACCTCCTCAGAACGTGGAGCAACTCCGTAGCTTCCTCGGTCTCGCAAGCTACTGTCGAAGATTCGTTGAAAACTTTTCTAAGATCGTGAAGCCTCTCCCAAATCTTCTCCAGAAGCACGTCAAGTATGTTTGGTCCCCGGAGTGTGACATTGCTTTCAACACTTTGAAAGAGAAATTGATCACTGCTCCAGTTCTGACTTTGCCTGATGAATCCAAGCCGTACGAGGTCTTTTGTGATGCCTCTCTCCAAGGTCTTGGCGCAGTGTTGATGCAAGAGAAGAAAGTTGTTTCTTATACCTCTCGCCAGTTGAAGCCCAATGATAAGAACTACCCCACTCATGATCTCGAGTTGGCGGCAGTTGTGCATGCTCTTTTGACTTGGAGACATCTCTTATTGGGAAGAAAAGTGGACATCTTCACTGACCACAAGAGTCTCAAGTACATCTTCACTCAGCCTAATCTCAATCTCAGGCAAACTCGATGGGTCGAAATGATTCAAGAGTATAATCCGAGTATCGAGTATACTCCAGGCAAAGCCAATGTGATTGCTGACACATTGAGCAGAAAGGCTTATTGCAACAGTCTGATTCTCAAGCCTTATCAACCCGAGCTTTGTGAAGCTTTCCGCAAACTTAATCTGCAAGTTGTTCCTCAAGGTTTCCTCGCCAACCTTCAAGTCTCTCCTACCTTGGAAGACCAGATTCGCCAAGCCCAGCTTCTTGATGCTATGGTGAAAAAGGTGAAGATTGGGATTGCCAAGAGTCAACCCAAGTACAAGTGCTACCGCCTTGATGACAAGGATACTCTCTTCTTCGAGGATCGTATTGTTGTGCCCAAAGGTGACCTCCGTAAAGTGACCATGAACGAGGATCACAATTCTCTCCTCTCCATCCAACCTGGGAGTTCGAAGATGTATCAGGACCTCAAGCAGGCTTATTGGTGGACTCGAATGAAGCGAGAGATTGCTCAATTCGTGAATGAGTGTGATGTCTGCAGAAGAGTGAAGGCAGAACACCAAAGACCAGCTGGTCTCCTCCAACCTCTTGCCATTCCAGAATGAAAGTTTGACCACATTGAGATGGACTTCATGACTGGGTTTCCAAAGTCCAAACGTAGCAATGATGCTATATTCGTTGTCATCGACAAACTCACTAAAGTGGCTCACTTTCTGCCTATCAAAGAGTCAATCACTGTAGCTCAATTGGCGGAACTCTATACCTCTCAAATTGTCTCTCTGCACGGTATTCCACAAGTGATCTCTTCAGACCATGGCAGCATCTTTACCTCCAAGTTTTGGTATTCTTTTCAGAAGGCCATGGGCACCAACATCCGCTTCAGCACAGCTTTCCATCCTCAAACTAGCGGTCAAGTCGAGCGTGTCAACCAGATTCTTAAAGATATGCTCAGGGCTTGTGTGATCTCCTTCGGCATGAAGTGGGAGGATTGTCTTCCTTATGCTGAATTCTTCTACAACAACAGTTTTCAAGCAAGTTCGGGCAAGGCCCCATTTGAAATTCTGTATGGCAGGAAGTGCCGTACCCCTCTCAACTGGTCTGAAACCGGTGAACGTCAGCTTTTGGGTAATGAATTAATCACAGAGGCAGAGGAAATGTGCAAAGTCATTCGAGATAACCTCAAAGCAGCCCAATCCCGCCAGAAGAGCTACCATGATGGTAAGCACCGTGATTTGGCCTTCGAGATCGGAGATCATGTTTACCTCCACGTCTCTCCTATGAAAGGTACTCGTCTCTTCGGTATCAAAGGGAAGCTTGCCCCCAGATACGTGGGACCTTTCAAGATTGTCAGCAAGAGAGGCGATCTCGCCTATCAACTCGAGCTTCCTTCAAACTTTGCAGATGTTCATGATGTGTTCCATGTCTCTCAGCTCCGAAAGTGCTTCAAGACTCCTGACCGCACCGTCAACTTCGAGGACATTGAGCTCCAAGAAGATCTCTCCTATCGTGAGCACCCAGTTGCTATTCTTGAAGAGACTGAATGCAAGACTCGCAACAAGTCAATCAAATTCCTCAAAGTCAAGTGGTCACACCATTCCGACCGTGAAGCTACCTGGGAACGCGAGGATCACCTCCGTTCTGAGTACCCAGCGTTCTTTCAGTCCTAGATCTCGGGACGAGATCCTTTCGTAGTGGTGGAGTGTTGTAACACCCCGGATATGACTTTCCCAATATGTACTCCAACTCTTTCCGTTTCCGGCCTTAAGTTATTTTATTTTCTCGAGTTCAGGTTTTTGTCTCTGTGTGTTGTTGTCGTTGTCATGCATCTTATATCATGTCATCATGTGCATTGCATTTGCATACGTGTTCATCTCATGCATTCGAGCATTTTCCCCGTTGTCCGTTTTGCATTCCGGCGCTTCGTTCTCCTCCGGTGGTCATTTCTACCTTTCTTTCGTGTGTGGGGATTAAACATTTCCGGATTGGACTGAGACTTGCCAAGCGGCCTTGGTTTACTACCAGTAGACCACCTGTCAAGTTTCGTGCCATTTGGACTTCGTTTGATACTCCAACGGTTAACCGAGGGACCGAAAAGGCCTCATGTGTGTTGCAGCCCAACACCCCTCCAAGTTGGCCCAAAACCCACCAAAACCCTCCCCATCATCTAGAGCGTTCGATAACGATCGCGTGGCCGAAAACCGCACCTCATTTGGACTCTCCTAGCTCCCTCTAGGCCTATAAATAGACCCCTCCCGAAATCCGGATCTCCTTCTCCCCCGAAACCCTAAAATCGCCCCGCCGCTGACGGACATGTCCGCCGCCTAATTCGGACACATCGCTGCCGCCACCCGCAGCCAACCGGGGGCTGCCACGTGGCGCGCCGCCACCCGCAGCCACGCCGGCCCGCGCGGCCCGCCGCGAGCCCCCGCGGCCCAGAGGAGCCCCCGCCGCCCGCGGTTGCCTCTTCCACCGCCTCACCGCCCCTCCTCGCCGGCGGTCACCGCACCACGACGCCGGCCACCGCGCGAAGCCCGCCGGAGCTCGCCGCCATCGCGTTCTGCCCCCTCGACGCCAGCAGCAGCAGGCCGGCGAGCTCCCCCGCCGCGCCGGCGACCTCCGCAGCCGGCCGGCCTCACCTTCCTCCCCTCCGGCTGCTCCCCTTTTTCCGGCGAACAGGAACTTCCGGCGAACATCGAAGAGCGCGCCGGATCTGGATCTGGAAGATTGGATCGGGGTTGACTTTTTCGTCCCAAACCCTAATAATTTGCGTTTTTCATCATGCTATATCTCCTCATCCGTAGCTCCGTTTTGGGCATATAGCATATCAAAATGTTCGTCTCAGAGTGTACATCATTTCATTCCATTGCATCATTTTCATTTGAGTTCATCATGATGCCCGAAATTCTGTTAGAAAAGTGCTACTTGAGATAATTGTCAGATCTGCTGCTCCATTTAGATATTTGTTATTTTTGCCATGATTATTGTGTGCATGATATGCCCATGAGCTCTACATATGTTTTGTTAAGGGTTTTGCCATCTTTCCAGAGGTGCAACCCATGTATTTTTGTGATGTGTGTGGTGACTAGCACGAGCTTGCGAAGTGAGGCACTTGGTAATGCTGATTTCAGGGACTTAGCATTTCCACTAAGCCCTTGACTTGTTTATCTCATATGGCCATATGTTCATGTTGTTTCCTAGTGATCCATGCCTCTTTTGAGGATGATCAGTAAAGATGATTTGTTAATCTTGTAGTGCTCTATCCATCCATGTCTTTGTTTGCAATTATGGAGCACCCTAGCTTGAGTCAATCGAGCTCTACTTTTGTCATTTCGTGAATCTAGGCAGATTGTCTACTTGTTAGCAATTTTGCCGATGATGTTGTAGTTGATCTGTGCATGCTATGCTATTGTTCGTGCCATGTCCAGCTTGCATTTTGTGTATTCTTGATGGGTGTATGCTTATATTGTCATGACTTGCTCTATAGTGAGTGCATCGAGCTCGTAAACATGCCTACTTGATATCTGTTTCAGCATGCTCCAGTTTTCACTAAGTCTGTGATCTGATTATGTTTTTGCCATGTTCACATGCTTGCAAATGTATTTTCTGACCCCTTTTGGCTCAAGGTCACTAAGGGACTTTTGTTAAGCTCTTTGAGTAGCTCCATTCCATGCTTTAATTTGCCATGTTCAGGTCCTGTAGCATGTAGTTTTCATGCTCCAAAGAGTGCTATCTGATCTGAAATTCCAGACAAGTGTTGATTTCACCAAGTCTGAAATCTGTTTGTCAAATGCATTTTTTCCATGCTTGTTTGAACCTGTTAATGGATGAATTGGCCGTAGCTCAGTGCTAGACTTTTGTTAAGAATCTTGAGTGGATCCCTGCCATGTATTTTTTTGCCATGTTTGGGTGCTGTAGCATGTTCATCTTGTTGCATTTAGATGGCTACTTGCTGTAAATCGCAGAACGTGGTCATATTTGAATTGCTTGCCATTTCCAAACCGTAACTCCGATTCCGGCGTTCTTTATATCGTTTTCAAGCGATTTCATCTCATCTTTCCAGTGGCACACTTGGATTCCCAAGTTGAGGCCAGGTTCTTGCAATCCTTGTCAAATCTTGCATATGCATCCCGCATCGCATCCCGCATAGCATACCATCCTTGCATCATATTGTTTGAGCTTTGCACGTGGTTGATTGTGTTCCGTTTGCTTGTTTGTCTTGTTTGGCTAGAGCCGGGAGACGAGTTCGCTAATGAGGAGCCCGTTGAGTTTGCTTTCGAGGATCCAGGCAACTCTGACAACTTTGCAGGCAAGATGATCATACCCTCGAAATCACTACTATCTTTGCTATGCTAGATGCTCGCTCTTTTGCTATGCCTATGCTACGATGCCTACCACTTGCTTTTCACGCCTCCCAAATTGCCATGTTCAACCTCTAACCCACCATGTCCTAGCAAACCGTTGATTGGCTATGTTACCGCTTTGCTCAGCCCCTCTTATAGCGTTGCTAGTTGCAGGTGAAGATTGGAGACTGTTCCTTGTTGGAACATTATTTGCTTGTTGGGATATCATTATATTGCCATGTTATCTTAATGCATCTATATACTTGGTAAAGGGTGGAAGGCTCGGCCTCTCGCCTAGTGTTTTGTTCCACTCTTGCCGCCCTACTTTCCGTCATACCGGTGTTATGTTCCCGGATTTTGCGTTCCTTACGCGGTTGGTTTATAATGGGAACCCCTTGATAGTTCGCCTTGATTAAAGCTTTTCCAGCAATGCCCAACCTTGGTTTTACCATTTGCCACCTAGCCTCTTTTTCCCTTGGGTTTCCGGAGCCCGAGGGTCATCTTATTTAAACCCCCCTGGGCCAGTGCTCCTCTGAGTGTTGGTCCGAACCAGGCAGCCTGCGGGGCCACCTCGGGGAAACTCGAGGGTTGGTTTTACTCATAGCTTGACCTATCTGAGTGTGCCCTGAGAACGAGATATGTGCAGCTCCTATCGGGATTTGTCGGCACATTCGGGCGGTGTTGCTGGTCTTGTTTTAACCTGTCGAAGTGTCTTGAAGAACCGAGATACCGAGTCTGATCGGAACGTCTCGGGAGGAGGTATATTCCTTCGTTGACCGTGAGAGCTTGTCATGGGCTAAGTTGGGACTCCCCTGCAGGGATTTGAACTTTCGAAAGCCGTGCCCGCGGTTATGGGCAGATGGGAATTTGTTAATGTCCGGTTGTAGATAACTTGAACCTTAACTTAATTAAAATGAATCAACAGTGTGATTTACCGTGATGGTCTCTTCTCGGCGGAGTCCGGGAAGTGAACGCGGTGTTGGAGTAATGTTTGCGCAGGTTGTCCTCTAGTTTCTTGCTCGCGCTTTGCCTCCTCTTCTCGCTCTCTTTTGCGAATAGGTTAGCCACCATATATGCTAGTCGCTTGCTGCAGCTCCACACATTTTTATCTTGTCGTACCTATTAAGCTTAAATAGTCTTGATCGCGAGGGTGCAAGATTGCTGAGTCCCTGTGGCTCACAGATTACTATTACACCAGATGTAGGGCCTGATGATTCCGCTCCAGGTGACGCGCTTGAGCTCAAGTGGGAGTTCGACGAGGACTCTCAACGATACTACGTGTCTTTCCCTGATGATCAGTAGTGGTGCCCAGTTGGGGGTGATCGGGACCGTGTCGCATGTTGGGTTATCTTTTATTTTGGCGCCGTAGTCAGGCCATGAGTGTTTGAATGATGTAATGTTATTTATGTACTTGATTGACGTGGCGAGTGTAAGCCAACTATGTTATCTCCCCTTTATTATTTATATTACATGGGATGTTGTGAAGATTGCCTAACTTGCGACATTGCTTTCAATGCGGTTATGTCTCTAAGTCGTGCCTCGACACGTGGGAGCTATAGCCGCATCGAGGGCGTTACAGTACTCCACGCCTGCGCTTGCTCCCTTAGCACCAAAGGGGAAACAAGGACACTGTGCGCGCTGGCGCCCGCCTGGTCTCGATCGTCACGGCTCACGTCACGGGAACCTCGCGATGTTTGCCTTGCCTTGATATCTCCGCCCCTCGCGAGCCCGCCTGGCGAGGCCGCTCCTGAGGAGGTCTTGCGTTATCCTCCTCGCGAGGCTTGGCCCCTCGCGAAGGTCTTGAATGCATTGTTGATGAAGATGGGCCATACAGGCCTGCTAGCAAAGCCACGCCGTGGGCCACAGGCAGGCAAGTCTGGGGGCCCCCATTCCCAGAACGCTGACAAGTAGGTTCTAATAACCGCCATGACAAGTCAAGTCAATCATTCTTTAATTTTTTAGAGCAAAAAATAACCCATAAAAACATAGTCTACAAATTAGCAAAACAAGGATCCCAAGGTTTTTATAATTGCCATGATAGGTCACTATAGAGATATAATATATCTATATAATGACCGTGTCATGGCATTTAAATGAAGCTTGAGATATGCAACTTCCCACCGGGTCATCCATCCTTGGACTACTCTAGCCCGAGCACGCTTAAATTCTGCGTTCTATTCGACTAGGCTAGCGGATGGGAAGCCGCCCCTTGCTGATAAGAATTGCCTCCTTGCCATTAAGGTGTTTCACGCTGGTCACCTTATGGGACCTATTCCGTCCTATCACACACATTTGTGCTTTTAGAAACTGTGTGGGATATTTACATGGCCGGTGTGTCACCGCTAGCCTTCAATGAGCACTGACACTGGTAGCGGGAAAACGATGGGAGAAGAGGCGGGAAACCGATGAGAGGAGTGGCGAGAAACGGTAGTCTGTTTAGAAAATCGAGTAGAGAAGGAAGCGTGAGCTAGCACGATGCATGTGCATAGTGCTTACCCATGTACTGCATGTGCTGTTGAAAGGGCTCAGGGTTGCCGTTCGATCTGGGAGCATCCAACGATGCACACGTACGATCCGTGGGGTTTGGGTTCTAGCCAATCAGAACACACGACCCAGTTCGCGCACGCAGCAGGGGGAGGGGGGCATCGGCCACGGTTTGGTAGGCACACGGCTTTCGTGAGTGAACCGCGTGCTATTTGAAAACATTTCATGAGAATAATCTTGGTTTTTAAATCCCCATAAATCCAAAACTCACCCAAAAATCGTGAAACCTGGCATGGTGTCACGACATGGCACATATATGTCGAGGTATTTTTTTGTCCATTTTGGCGCAAGTTTTATTACTAGCTTCTTACAAACCGGAGCTTCTCTCAAAGAAGCCTCATGGTTCCGATAGGGAAACATGTCCCCCTTGTTGGTGAAACATAATCACTGCCTCTTTTCGCCTTGTATTTTCTTCTATGGACAACATGAACGACAGGATATTCATGCTGAAATTTAAACTTATTCAGGGCTTGTTTGGCCTTTTTATACACTAATTGAGTTTCCTAGGCATTTAATGTCCATAATTCAAATCTGAACTTCAAATACATGCTCCAGTTCACCAAAATGGCTAGAAAATTTATACATGTGTCCTTGGGTGCATGTTTAGGTCCCATGCCAGGAATGGGAACAAATTACAACCGTACCCCTGTCCTGGCTCGTCCTCAAACATTTGGAATCTCGGTTTTTAAATCCCCGTAAATCCTAAACTCACCAGAAAGTCATCAAAGGTGGCATGGTGTCATGTCATGGCACATATATGTCGTGGTAAAAACATTGTCCAATTTGGGCCAAGCTTTATTACAAACCTCTTACAAACCGGAGCTTCTCTCAAAGAAGCCTCGTGGTTTCGATAGGGAAACGTGTTCCCCTTGTGGGTGAAACGTAATCACTGCCTATTTTCGCTTTGTATTTTCTTCCACGGGCAACATGGAACGACATGATATCCGTGCTGAAATTTAAACTTATTCAAGGTTCATTTGGCCTTTTTATACACTAATTGAGTTTCATAGGCATTTAATGTCCATAATTCAAATCTGAACTACAAATAGATGCTCCAGTTCACCAAAATGGCTAGAAAAATTATACATGTGTCCTTGGGTGCATGTTTAGGTCCCATGCCAAGAATGGGAACGAATTACAACCGTACTGATGTCCTGGCTCGTCCTCAAACATTTCGAATCTCGGTTTTTAAATCCCAATAAATCGAAAACTCACCAGAAAGTCATCAAAGGTGGCATCGTGTCACGTCATGGCACATATATGTCGTGGTAAAAATATTGCCAATTTGGGCCAAGCTTTATTACAAACCTCTTACAAACCGGAGCCTGTTGCAAGAACGCTCGTGGTTTCGATAAGGAAACGTGTCCCCTTGTGGGACAAACGATAATCGCTCCCTCTTCTAGCCTCGTATTTTCTTCTACACGTAACACGGAACAACGGGAGATTCGCGCTGAACTTTGAAATTATTTAGGGTTCGTTTGACCTTTTTTTATTCATTAATTGATTTTTCTAGGCATTTAATGTCCATAATTCAAATCCGAACTACAAATACATGCTCGAGTGCACCAAAATGGCTAGAAAAACGTATATGTTTCCTTGGGGTGCATATTTAGGTCCCATGGAACGAATGGGAACGAATTCAACCATCTCGGCGTCCTGGCTTGACCACAAACATTGCATATCTTGGTTTTTAAATATCTGTAAATCTAAAACTCACCAGGAAATCATGAAACTTGGCATGGTGTCACTACATGGTACATATAATTGTCCAATTTGGGCGAAGCTATATTACAAGCCTCTTACAAACCGGAGCCTGTCGCAACCCTCGTGGTCCCGGTAGGGAAACATGCCCCTGTTGTGGGCGAAGCGATAATCGCTGCCTCTTCTTGCATTGAGCTTTGTTTTCTACATGCAACATAGAATAACAGGAGTGTCATGCTAAAATTTGAAACTGTTCAGGGTTCGTTTGGCCATTGTATATATTACTAATTAAGTTTTCTATGCATTTAATGTAGTCCATAATTCAAATTTGAATTACAAGCACATGCTCGAGTGAAGCAAAATGGGTGGGAAATCGTACATGTGTTATTGGGTGCATGTTTAGGTCTCATTTAAGGAATGGGAATGAATTACAAACTTGTCATTGTCCTGAAACATTGAGAATCTCGGTTTTTAAATCCCAGTAAATCAAAAACTCACCCCAAAAAACATGAAACTTGGCATGGTTTCATGACATGACACATATATGCTGTTGTAAAAAAGCGTCCAGTTTGAGAAGAGGCGCACACATTAGTAGCCAACAAAGCCCTTTTTGAAACAAAAAGCTGACACGTTAATATCACAAATGGTTGTATTATATTAACCGTGTCGAAACTTAACCATACTCGGTGGCGTGCGTGCATCAATTTGACTAGACGGGACGGGCGTGAGAAGTCCGCCGTGCAGGCTCGACGGGACGTGTGCGAGCAGTCCGCCGCACAGGCTCGACGGGACATGTGCATCCTATCCACCTCACAGGATAGACGGGACACGTGCGAGCAGCAAGGCCGCCCGTGCTCACCGGGAAGTGCTACCTCTTGAGCATGCGTTGGTTTTCCCTTGAAGAGGAAAGGGTGATGCAATAAAGTAGCGTAAGTATTTCCCTCAGTTTTTGAGAACCAAGGTATCAATCCAGTAGGAGACAATGCTCAAGTCACCTAGTACCTGCACAAACAATCAAGAACCTCGCAACCAATGCGACAAAGGGGTTGTCAATCCCTTCACGATCACTTGCGAAAGTCAGATCTGATAGAGATAATAAGATAAATATTTTTGGTATTTTGTTGTATAGACTATAGATTGGAAAATAACGATTGCAAAATAGTAAACGAGATGCGATAATAAAAGAGATGCAATAAAATAAGAAAGAGACCCGGGGGCCATAGGTTTCACTAGTGGCTTCTCTCATGATAGCATATATTACGGTGGGTGCACAAATTACTGCCGAGCAATTGATAGAAAAGTGCATATTTATGAAGATATCTAAGGCAATGATCATGAATATAGGCATCACGTCCATGTCAAGTAGATCGAAACGATTCTGCATCTACTACTATTACTCCACACATCGACCGCTATCCAGCATGCATCTAGAGTATTAAGTTCATAAGAACAGAGTAACGCATTAAGCAAGATGACATGATGTAGAGGGATAAACTCAAGCAATATGATATAAACCCCATCTTTTAATCCTCGATGGCAACAATACAATACGTGCCTTGCTTCCCCTACTGTCACTGGGAAAGGACACCACAAGATTGAACCCAAAGCTAAGCACTTCTCCCATTGTAAGAAAGATCAATCTAGTAGGCCAAACTAAACCGATAATTTGAAGAGACTTGCAAAGATATCAAATCATGCATATAAGAATTTAGAGAAGAACCAAATAATATTTCATAGATAATCAAGTTCATAAACCCACAATTCATCGGATCTCGGCAAACACACCGCAAAAGAGTATTACATCAAATAGATCTCCAAGAACATCGAGGAGAACTTTGTATTGAAGTACAAAGAGAGAGAAGAAGCCATCTAGCTAATAACTATGGACCCAAAGGTCTGTGGTAAACTACTCACGCTTCATCAGAGAGGCTATGGTGTTGATGTAGAAGCCCTTCGTGATTGATCCCCCCTCCGACAAATCACCGGAAAAGGCCCCAAGATGGGATCTCACGGGTACAGAAGGTTGCGGCGGTGGAAAAGTGGTTTCGTGGCTCCCCCTGATGTTTCTAGGGTATAAGGGTATATATAGGAAAAAGAAGTACGTCGATGGAGCTCTGTGGGGCCCACGAGGGTGGGGGCGCTCCCTCCTATCTCGTGTCCGCATCACGGAGTTCCAGACTTTCACTCCAAGTCTCCTTGTTTGCTTTCGGTCCAAGAAAGATCATCGCGAAGGTTTCATTCCGTTTGCATTCCATTTGGTATTCCTTTTCTGCGAAACACTGAAATAGGCAAAAAAACAGAAACTGTCACTGGGCGTTCGACTAATAGGTTAGTCCCAAAAATAATATAAAAGAGCATATTAAAGCCCATTAAACATCCAAAATAGATAATATAATAGCATGGAACAATCAAAAATTATAGATACGTTGGAGACGTATCAAGCATCCCCAAGCTTAATTCCTGCTCATCCTCGAGTAGGTAAATGATAAAAACAGAATTTTTGATGTGGAATGCTACCTAACATATTTATCAATGTAATTTTCTTTGTTGTGGCATGAATGTTTAGATCCGAAAGATTCAAGACAAAAGTTTATTGACATAAAAATAATAATACTTCAAGCATACTAACAAAGTAATTATGTCCTCTCAAAATAACGTGGCCAAAGAAAGTCCACCCCTACAAAATCATACAGTTTGGTCATGCTCCATCTTCGTCACACAAAATACTCAAATCATGCACAACCCCGATGACAAGCCAAGCAATTGTTTCATACTTTAGTAATATCAAACCTTTTCAACTTTCACGCAATACATGAGTGCGAGCCATGGACATAGCACTATAGGTGGAATAGAGTGGTGGTTGTGAAGAAGACAAAAAGGAGGAAGATGGACTCACATCAACTAGGCGTATCAATGGGCTATGGAGATGCCCATCAATAGATGTCAATGTGAGTGAGTAGGGATTGCCATGCAACGGATGCACTAGAGCTATAAATATATGAAAGCTCAACAAAAGAAACTAAGTGGGCGTGCATGGAACTTGATTGCTCACGAAGACCTTTGAGGAAGCCCATCGTTGGAATATACAAGCCAAGTTCTATAATGAAAATTTCCCACTAGTATATGAAAGTGACAAAATAAGAGACTCTCTATCATGAAGATCATGGTGCTACTTTGAAGCACAAGTGTGGAAAAAGGATAGTAGCATTGTCCCTTCTCTCTTTTTATCTCATTATTTTTCCTTTTCTCTTTTTTGGGCCTTCTTTTTTTATTTGGCCTTTATCTCTTTTATTTTATTTTATTTTATTTTATTTCCTCACATGGGACAATGCTCTAATAGTGATGATCATCACACTTCTATTTATTTACAACTCAAAGATTACAACTCGATACTTAGAATAAAAAATATGACTCTATATGCGTGCCTCCGGCGGTGTACCGGGATGTGCAATGAATCAAGAGTGAAATGTATGAAAAAATTATGAACGGTGGCTTTGCCACAAATACGATGTCAACTACATGATCATGCAAGGCAATATGACAATGATGGATCGTGTCATAATAAATAGAATGGTGGAAAGTTGCATGGCAATATATCTCGGAATGGCTATGGAAATGCCATAATAGGTAGGTTTGGTGGCTGTTTTGAGGAAGGTAAATGGTGGTTTTATGTACCGGCGAAAGTTGCATGGTACTAGAGAGGCTAGCAATGGTGGAAGGGCAAGAGTGCGTATAATCCATGGAATCAACATTAGTCATAAAGAACTCACATACTTATTGAAAAAATCTACAAGTGAAAAAAACCCAAGCACTAAGCGCATGCTCCTAGGGGGATAGATTGGTAGGAAAATACCATCGCTCGTCCCCGACCGCCACTCATAAGGAAGACAATCAAAGAAATACCTCATGCTTCAAATTTGTTACACAACGATTACCATACATGCATGCTATGGGATTGCAAACCTCAACACAAGTATTTCTCAAATTCACAATTACTCAACTAGAATGACTCTAATATCACCATCCTCATGTCTCAAAACAATCATCAAGTATCAAACCTCTCCTACTATTCAACGCACTTTATATGAAAGTTTTTATTATTCCCATCTTGGATGCCCATCATATTAGGACTAATTTTATAGCCAAAGCAAATTACCATGCAGTTCTAAAAGGCTCACAAAATAATATAAGTGAAGCATGGGATATCAATAAATTTCTATAAAATAAAACCACCATCGTGCTCTAAAAAGAAATAAGTGAAGCACTAGAGCAAAATTGTATAGCTCAAAAGATATAAGTGAAGCAGATAGAGTACTCTAATAAATTCCGATTCGCGTGTCTCTCCCAAAAGGTGTGTACAGCAAGGATGATTGTGGTAAACTAAAAAGCAAAGACTCAAATCATACAAGACGCTCCAAGCAAAACACATATCATGTGGTGAATAAAAATATAGCCTCAAGTAAAGTTACCGATAGACGAAGACGAAAGAGGGGTTGACTTCCGGGGCATCCCCAAGCTTAGGATTTTGGTTGTCCTTAAATTTTACCTTGGGGTTCCTTGGGAATCCTCAAGCTTAGGATCTTGCCACTCCTTATTCCAAAATCCATCAAATCTTTACCCAAAATCTTGAAAACTTCACAAAAAAAACTTTAACAGAAAATCTCATGAGCTCCGTTAGTATAAGAAAATAAACCACCACTTTAAGGTAATGTAACGAACTCATTATTTATTTATATTGGTGTTAAACCTACTGTATTCCAACTTCTCTATGGTTCATACCCCCCGATACTACTCATAGATTCATCAAAATAAGAAAACAACACGCGAAAAACAGAATCTGTCAAAAACAGAACAGTCTGTAGCAATCGGGAGGTTTCAAATACTTCTGTAACTCCAAAAATTCTTAAAAAATAGGAAAACCAGGATAAAAAGCATATTGATCTACTTCAGTTGGAATTGGTATTTTATGACTCTCTGGTAAAAAATGATAATTATTTTCGTGAGCGCATACTTTTTGTTTTTGTCAGCAAGATCAAACAACAATCACCCAAGAAGATCCTAAAGGCTTTACTTGTCCCAAACACTAATTAAAACATAAAAAACACAATAATAAAAGTAGCATAATTGTTCTAACACTCAAGAACAGGAAGCAAAAAGCAAAAATAAATTTTATTCATTGGGTTGCGTACCAACGAGCTCTTTCTTTATAGCCATTAAGATTGGCTTAAGATTTCAATGATGCTCACACGAAAGACAAGAATTGAAGCACAAAGAGAGCATCATAAAACACGTGACAAACACATCTAAGTCTAACATACTTCCTATGCATATGCATTTTATAAGCAAACAAATTACCAAGACAAGCAAAAACTAGTATATGCTTGGAAGAAGAAAGAAACAATAGCAATCTCAACATAATGAGAGGTAATTTAGTGACACGAAAATTTCTACAACCATATTTTCCTCTCTCATAATAATTGCATGTAGGATCATATTTAAATTCAACAATATAGCTATCACATACAATTTTCTCTACATGATCCACATGTATGCAAAGTTGACACTCTTCCAAAATAGTGGGAATATCATTAACTAAAGTCATGACCTCTCAAAACCCACTTTTATCAAAAACTTCATAAGATTGAACATTATCCAAATATGTGGGATCTAAAGTTGACACTATTCCAAACCCACTTTCAATATTATTGCAAACATTATTATCAATCTCATATTCATCATGGGGCTTAAATAAATTTTCAAGATCATAAGAAGCACTATCACCCCAATCATGATCATTGCAACAAGTAGGGGACATAGCAAAACTAGCATCCCCAAGCTTAGGGTTTTGCATATTATTAGCACAATTTACATCAATAGAATTTATAATAAAATCATTGCAATCATGCTTTTTATTCAAAGATCTATCGTGAATCGCTTCATAAAGTAATTCATCACACTTTTCAGATTCACGAATTTCAAGCAAAACCTCATAAAGATAATCTAGTGCACTCAACTCACTAGTAATTGGTTCATCATAAT
Source organism: Triticum urartu (assembly GCF_056163025.1). Lineage (NCBI taxonomy): Eukaryota > Viridiplantae > Streptophyta > Magnoliopsida > Poales > Poaceae > Triticum > Triticum urartu. Next base: position 128,547,009 of record NC_141874.1, read on the forward strand.
TGGATCTCTTAAAAAGATTAGCAAGAGGATGAGGGTCCATAGATCTTAGGTTCTCTGTCTAGTAATAAATAAACAGCTATTCCAACCATACAAGCAAACAAGAAACGGGCAAAAAGAGGCAAATAGAGAAAGAGGACGAGGACGGAGAGAGAGAGGGCGAATAAAAACGACAAGGGTGAAGTGGGGGAGAGGAAAACGAGAGGCAAATGGCAAATAATGTAATGCGGGAGATAAGGGTATGTGATGGGTACTTGGTATGTTGACTTTTGCGTAGACCTCCCCGGCAACGGCGCCAGAAATCCTTCTTGCTACTTCTTAAGCACTTGCGTTGGTTTTCCCTTGAAGAGGAAAGGGTGGTGCAGCAAAGTAGCATAAGTATTTCCCTCAGTTTTTAAGAACCAAGGTATCAATCCAGTAGGAGGCTACGCGCGAGTCCCCTGCACCTACACAAAACAAATAAATCCTCGCAACCAATGCGATAAGGGGTTGTCAATCCCTACACGGTCACTTACGAGAGTGAGATCTGATAGATATGATAAGATAATATTTTTGGTATTTTTATGATAAATATGCAAAGTAAAATAGAAGGCAATCAAAATAACTAAGTATTGGAAGATTAATATGATGGAAGATAGACCCGGGGGCCATAGGTTTCACTAGTGGCTTCTCTCAAGAGCATAAGTATTTTACGGTGGGTGAACAAATTACTGTTGAGCATTTGACATAATTGAGCATAGTTATGAGAATATCTAGGTATGATCATGTATATAGGCATCACGTCCGAGACAAGTAGACTGACTCCTGCCTGCATCTACTACTATTACTCCACACATCGACCGCTATCCAGCATGCATCTAGAGTATTAAGTTCATAAGAACAGAGTAACGCCTTAAGCAAGATGACATGATGTAGAGGGATAAATTCATGCAATATGATAAAAACCCCATCTTTTTATCCTCGATGGCAACAATACAATACGTGCCTTGCTGCCCCTACTGTCACTGGGAAAGGGCACCGCAAGATTGAACCCAAAGCTAAGCACTTCTCCCATTGCAGAAAGATCAATCTAGTAGGCCAAACTAAATCGATAATTCGAAGAGACTTGCAAAGATATCAAAACATGCATATAAGAATTCAGAGAAGAACCAACTAATATTCATAGATAATCAAGTTCATAAACCCACAATTCATTGGATCTCAACAAACACACTACAAAAGAGTATTACATCAAATAGATCTCCAAGAACATCGAGGAGAACTTTGTATTGAAGATCAAAGAGAGAGAAGAAGCCATCTAGCTAATAACTATGGACCTGAAGGTCTGTGGTAACTACTCACGCTTCATCGGAGAGGCTATGGTGTTGATGTAGAAGCCCTCCGTGATCAATTCCCCCTCCGGCAAATCACCGGAAAAGGCCCCATGATGGGATCTCACGGGTAAAGAAGGTTGCGGCGCTGGAAAAGTGGTTTCATGCCTCCCCCTGATGTTTCTAGGGTATACAGGTATATATAGGTGAAAGAAGTACGTCGGTGGAGTTCCGTGGGGCCCATGAGGGTGGGGGCGTGCCTACCCCCTGGGTGCGCCCTCCTATCTCATGGCCGCCTCACGGCGTTCCAGACTTCCACTCCAAGTATCCTGGTTTGCTTTCGGTCCAAGGACGATCATCGCAAAGGTTTCATTCCGTTTGGATTCTGTTTGGTATTCTTTTTCTGTGAAACACTGAAATAGGCAAAAAAAACAGAAACTGGCACTGGGCCTCTGGTTAATAGACTAGTCCCCAAAATAATATAAAAGAGCATATTAAAGCCCATTAAAGAACCAAAATAGATAATATAATAGAATGGAACAATCAAAAAAATATAGGTACGTTGTAGACATATCAGGAAGTGAGCTCTTTGACCTCCATGCTGAAGGAAATATGCCCTAGAGGCAATAATAAAGTTATTATTTATTTCCTTATATCATGATAAATGTTTATTATTCATGCTGGAATTGTATTAACCGGAAACATAATACATGTGTGAATACATAGACAAACTTAGTGTCACTAGTATGCCTCTACTTGACTAGCTCGTTAATCAAAGATGGTTATGTTTCCTAACCATGAACAAAGTGTTGTTATTTGATTAACGAGGTCACATCATTAGTTGAATGATCTGATTGACATGACCCATTCCATTAGCTTAGCACCCGATCGTTTACTATGTTGCTATTGCTTTCTTCATGACTTATACATGTTCCTATGACTATGAGATTATGCAACTCCCGTTTACCGGAGGAACACTTTGTGTGCTACCAAACGTCACAACGTAACTGGGTGATTATAAAGGAGCTCTACAGGTGTCTCCAAAGGTAGATGTTGGGTTGGCGTATTTCGAGAATAGGATTTGTCACTCCGATTGTCGGAGAGGTATCTCTGGGCCCTCTCGGTAATGCACATCACATAAGCCTTGCAAGAATTGCAACTAATGAGTTAGTTGTGGGATGATGTATTACGGAACGAGTAAAGAGACTTGCCGGTAATGAGATTGAACTAGGTATTGAATACCGACGATCGAATCTCGGGCAAGTAACATACCGATGACAAAGGGAACAACGTATGTTGTTATGCGGTCTGACCGATAAAGATCTTCGTAGAATATGTAGGAGCCAATATGGGCATCCAGGTCCCGCTATTGGTTATTGACCGGAGACGTGTGTCGGTCATGTCTACATTGTTCTCGAACCGTAGGGTCCGCACGCTTAACGTTACGATGACAGTTATTATGAGTTTATGCATTTTGATGTACCGAAGTTAGTTCGGAGTCCCGAATGTGATCACGGACATGACGAGGAGTCTCGAAATGGTTGAGACATAAAGATTGATATATTGGAAGCCTATATTTGGACATCAGATGTGTTCCGGGTGAAATCGGGATTTTACCGGAGTACCGGGAGGTTACCGGAACCCCCCGGGAGCCATATGGGCCTTAATGGGCTTTAGTGGAAAGGAGAAAGGGGCAGCCCAAGGTGGCTGCGCGCCTCCCCTCTCCTCCCTCTCTCTTTCCCCCTCGGGGAATCCTAGTCCAACTAGGATTGGGGGGGGGGAGTCCTACTCCCGGTAGGAGTAGGACTCCTCCTGCGCCCTCCTCCTGGCCGGCAGCTCCCTCCCCATTGGCTCCTTTATATACGGAGGCAGGGGGCACCTCTAGACACACAAGTTGATCCACGTGATCGTTCCTTAGCCGTGTGCGGTGCCCCCTGCCACCATATTCCACCTCGGTCATATCGTTGTAGTGCTTAGGCGAAGCCCTGCGTCGGTAGAACATCAAGATCGTCACCACGCCGTCGTGCTGACGGAACTCCTCCCCGACGTTTTGCTGGATCGGAGCCCAGGGATCGTCATCGAGCTGTACGTGTGCTAAGAACTCGCAGGTGCCGGAGTAACGGTGCTTGGATCGGTCGGATCGGGAAGACGTACGACTACTTCCTCTACGTTGTGTCAACGCTTCCGTAGTCGGTCTGCGTGGGTACGTAGACAACACTCTCCCCTCTCGTTGCTGTGCATCACCATGATCTTGTGTGTGCGTAGGAAATTTTTTGAAATTACTACGAAACCCAACAGTGGTATCAGAGCCTAGGTTTTATTATGTTGATGTTATATGCACGAGTAGAACACAAGTGAGTTGTGGGCGATATAAGTCATACTGCCTACCAGCATGTCATACTTTGGTTCGGCGGCATTGTTGGACGAGACGACCCGGACCAACATTACGCGTACGCTTACGCGAGACCGGTTCCCCCGACGTGCTTTGCACATAGGTGGCTTGCGGGCGACTGTCTCTCCAACTTTAGTTGAACCAAGTATGGCTACGCCCGGTCCTTGCGAAGGTTAAACGGAGTCTATTTGACAAACTATCGTTGTGGTTTTGATGCGTAGGTGAGATTGGTTCTTGCTTAAGCCCGTAGCAGCTACATAAAACTTGCAACAACAAAGTAGAGGACGTCTAACTTGTTTTTGCAGGGCATGTTGTGATGTGATATGGTCAAGGCATGATGCTGAATTTTATTGTATGAGATGATCATGTTTTGTAACCGAGTTATCGGCAACCGGCAGGAGCCATATGGTTGTCGCTTTATTGTATGCAATGCAATCACGATGTAATGCTTTACTTTATCACTAAACGGTAGCGATAGTCGTGGAAGCACAAGCTTGGCGAGACGACAACGATACTTCGATGGAGATCAAGGTGTCACGCCGATGACGATGGTGATCATGATGGTGCTTCGGAGATGGAGATCACAAGCACAAGATGATGATGGCCATATCATATCACTTATATTGATTGCATGTGATGTTTATCTTTTTATGCATCTTATCTTGCTTTGATTGACGGTAGCATTATAAGATGATCTCTCACTAAATTATCAAGAAGTGTTCTCCCTGAGTATGCACCGTTGCCAAAGTTCGTCGTGCCCAGACACCACGTGATGATCGGGTGTGATAAGCTCTACGTCCATCTACAACGGGTGCAAGCCCGTTTTGCACACGCAGAATACTCAGGTTAAACTTGACGAGCCTAGCATATGCAGATATGGCCTCGGAACACGGAGACCGAAAGGTCAAGCGTGAATCATATAGTAGATATGATCAACATAATGATGTTCACCATTGAAAACTACTCCATCTCACGTGATGATCGGTTATGGTTTAGTTGATTTGGATCACGTGATCACTTAGAGGATTAGAGGGATGTCTATCTAAGTGGGAGTTCTTAAGTAATTTGATTAATTGAACTTAAACTTATCATGAACTTAGTACCTTATAGTATCTTGCTTGTTTATGTTGATTGTAGATAGATGGCTCGTGCTGTTGTTCCGTTGAATTTTAATGCGTTCCTTGAGAAAGCAAAGTTGAAAGATGATGGTAGCAATTACACGGACTGGGTCCGTAACTTGAGGATTATCCTCATTGCTGCTTAGAAGAATTACGTCCTGGAAGCACCGCTGGGTGCCAGGCCTGCTGCTGGAGCAACACCAGACGTTATGAACGTCTGGCAGAGCAAAGCTGATGACTACTTGATAGTTCAGTGTGCCATGCTTTACGGCTTAGAATCGGGACTTCAACGACATTTTGAACGTCATGGAGCATATGAGATGTTCCAGGAGTTGAAGTTAACATTTCAAGCAAATGCCCGGATTGAGAGATATGAAATCTCCAATAAGTTCTATAGCTGCAAGATGGAGGAGAACAGTTCTATCAGTGAGCATATACTCAAAATGTCTGGGTATAATAATCACTTGATTCAGATGGGAGTTAATCTTCCAGATGATTGCATCATTGACAGAATTCTCCAATCACTGCCACCAAGCTACAAGAGCTTCGTGATGAACTATAATATGCAAGGGATGAATAAGACTATTCCTGAGCTCTTCGCGATGCTGAAAGCTGCGGAGGTAGAAATCAAGAAGGAGCATCAAGTGTTGATGGTCAACAAGACCACTAGTTTCAAGAAAAAGGGCAAAGGGAAGAAGAAGGGGAACTTCAAAAAGAACGGCAAGCAAGTTGCTACTCAAGAGAAGAAACCCAAACCTGGACCTAAGCCTGAAACTGAGTGCTTCTATTGCAAGCAGACTGGTCACTGGAAGCGGAACTGCCCCAAGTATTTGGCAGATAAGAAGGATGGCAAGGTGAACAAAGGTATATGTGATATACATGTTATTGATGTGCACCTTACTAGAGCTTGCAGTAGCACCTGGGTATTTGATACTGGTTCTGTTGCTAATATTTGCAACTCGAAACAGGGACTACGGATTAAGCGAACACTGGCGAAGGACGAGGTGACGATGCGCGTGGGAAACGGTTCCAAAGTCGATGTGATCGCGGTCGGCACGCTACCTCTACATCTACCTTCGGGATTAATATTAGACCTAAATAATTGTTATTTGGTGCCAGCGTTGAGCATGAACATTATATCTGGATCTTGTTTGATGCGAGACGGTTATTCATTTAAAAAAGAGAATAATGGTTGTTCTATTTATATGAGTAATATCTTTTATGGTCATGCACCTTTGAGGAGTGGTCTATTTTTTATGAATCTCGATAGTAGTAACACACATATTCATAATGTTGAAGCCAAAAGATGCAGAGTTGATAATGACAGTGCAACTTATTTGTGGCACTGCCGTTTAGGTCATATCGGTATAAAGCGCATGAAGAAACTCCATACTGATGGCCTTTTGGAACCACTTGATTATGAATCACTTGGTACTTGCGAACCGTGCCTCATGGGCAAGATGACTAAAACACCGTTCTCCGGTACTATGGAGAGAGCAACAGATTTGTTGGAGATCATACATACAGATGTATCTGGTCTGATGAATATTGAGGCTCGTGGCGGATATCGTTATTTTCTCACCTTCACAGATGACTTAAGCAGATATGGGTATATCTACTTAATGAAACATAAGTCTGAAACATTTGAAAAGTTCAAAGAATTTCAGAGTGAAGTTGAAAATCATCGTAACAAGAAAATAAAGTTTCTACGATCTGATCGTGGAGGAGAATATTTGAGTTACGAGTTTGGTGTACATTTGAAAAATTGTGGAATAGTTTCGCAACTCACGCCACCCGGAAAACCACAGCGCAATGGTGTTTCCGAACGTCGTAATCGTACTTTACTAGATATGGTGCGATCTATGATGTCTCTTACTGATTTACCGCTATCGTTTTGGGGTTATGCTTTAGAGACGGCCGCATTCACGTTAAATAGGGCACCATCAAAATCCGTCGAGATGACACCTTATGAACTGTGGTTTGGCAAGAAACCAAAGTTGTCGTTTCTTAGAGTTTGGGGATGCGATGCTTATGTGAAAAATCTTCAACCTAATAAGCTCGAACCCAAATCGGAGAAATGTGTCTTCATAGGATACCCAAAGGAGACTGTTGGGTACACCTTCTATCACAGATCCGAAGGCAAGACATTCGTTGCTAAGAATGGATCCTTTCTAGAGAAGGAGTTTCTCTCGAAAGAAGTGAGTGGGAGGAAAGTAGAACTTGACGAGGTAACTGTACCTGCTCCCTTATTGGAAAGTAGTACATCACAGAAAACTGTTTCTGCGACACCTATACCAATTAGTGAGGAAGCTAATGATGATGATCATGAAACTTCAGGACAAGATACTACTGAACCTCGTAGATCAACCAGAGCGAGATCCGCACCAGAGTGGTACGGTAATCCTGTTCTGGAAATCATGCTGCTAGATCATGATGAACCTATGAACTATGAAGAAGCGATGGTGAGCCCAGATTCCGCAAAATGGCTTGAAGCCATGAAATCTGAGATGGGATCCATGTATGAGAACAAAGTATGGACTTTGGTTGAATTGCCCGATGATCGGCAAGCAATTGAGAATAAATGGATCTTCAAGAAGAAGACTGACGCTGATGGTAATGTTACTGTCTACAAAGCTCGACTTGTCGCAAAAGGTTTTCGACAAGTTCAAGGGGTTGACTACGATGAGACTTTCTCACTCATAGCGATGCTTAAGTCTGTCCGAATCATGTTAGCGATTGCCGCATTTTATGATTATGAAATTTGGCAGATGGATGTCAAAACTGCATTCCTGAATGGATTTCTGGAAGAAGAGTTGTATATGATGCAACCGGAAGGTTTTGTCGATCCAAAGGGAGCTAACAAAGTATGCAAGCTCCAGCGATCCATTTATGGACTGGTGCAAGCCTCTCGGAGTTGGAATAAACGCTTTGATAGTGTGATCAAAGCATTTGGTTTTATACAGACTTTCGGAGAAGCCTGTATTTCCAAGAAAGTGAGTGGGAGCTCTGTAGCATTTCTGATATTATATGTGGATGACATATTACTGATTGGAAATGATATAGAATTTCTGGATAGCATAAAGGGATACTTGAATAAGAGTTTTTCAATGAAAGACCTCGGTGAAGCTGCTTACATATTAGGCATAAAGATCTATAGAGATAGATCAAGGCGCTTAATTGGACTTTCACAAAGCACATACCTTGACAAGATTTTGAAGAAGTTCAAAATGGATCAAGCAAAGAAAGGGTTCTTGCCTGTGTTGCAAGGTGTGAAGTTGAGTCAGACTCAATGCCCGACCACTGCAGAAGATAGAGAAAAAATGAAAGATGTTCCCTATGCTTCAGCCATAGGCTCTATCATGTATGCAATGCTGTGTACCAAACCTGATGTGTGCCTTGCTATAAGTTTAGCAGGGAGGTACCAAAGTAATCCAGGAGTGGATCACTGGACAGCGGTCAAGAACATCCTGAAATACCTGAAAAGGACTAAGGATATGTTTCTCGTATATGGAGGTGACAAAGAGCTCACCGTAAAAGGTTACGTTGATGCAAGCTTTGACACTGATCCGGACGATTCTAAATGCAAACCAGATACGTGTTTACATTAAACAGTGGGGCTGTCAGTTGGTCCAGTTCTAAACAAAGCGTCGTAGCGGGATGTACATGTGAAGCGGAGTACATAGCTGCTTAGGAAGCAGCGAACGAAGGGGTCTGGATGAAGGAGTTCATATCCGATCTAGGTGTCATACCTAGTGCATCGGGTCCAATGAAAATCTTTTGTGACAATACTGGTGCAATTGCCTTGGCAAAGGAATCCAGATTTCACAAGAGGACCAAACACATCAAGAGACGCTTCAATTCCATCCGGGATCTAGTCCAGGTGGGAGACATAGAGATTTGCAGGATACATACGGATCTGAATGTTGTAGACCCGTTGACTAAGCCTCTTCCACGAGCAAAACATGATCAGCACCAAGGCTCCATGAGTGTTAGAATCATTACAATATAATCTAGATTATTGACTCTAGTGCAAGTGGGAGACTGAAGGAAATATGCCCTAGAGGCAATAATAAAGTTATTATTTATTTCCTTATATCATGATAAATGTTTATTATTCATGCTGGAATTGTATTAACCGGAAACATAATACATGTGTGAATACATAGACAAACTTAGTGTCACTAGTATGCCTCTACTTAACTAGCTCGTTAATCAAAGATGGTTATGTTTCCTAACCATGAGCAAAGTGTTGTTATTTGATTAACGAGGTCACATCATTAGTTGAATGATCTGATTGACATGACCCATTCCATTAGCTTAGCACCCGATCGTTTAGTATGTTGCTATTGCTTTCTTCATGACTTATAGATGTTCCTATGACTATGAGATTATGCAACTCCCGTTTACTGGAGGAACACTTTGTGTGCTACCAAATGTCACAACGTAACGGGGTGATTATAAAGGAGCTCTACAGGTGTCTCCAAAGGTAGATGTTGGGTTGGCGTATTTCGAGAATAGGATTTGTCACTCCGATTGTCGGAGAGGTATCTCTGGGCCCTCTCGGTAATGCACATCACATAAGCCTTGCAAGCATCGCAACTAATGAGTTAGTTGCGGGATGATGTATTACGAAACAAGTAAAGAGACTTGCCGGTAACGAGATTGAACTAGGTATTGAATACCGATGATCGAATCTCGGGCAAGTAACATACCGATGACAAAGGGAACAACGTATGTTGTTATGCGGTCTGACCGATAAAGATCTTCGTAGAATATGTAGGAGCCAATATGGGCATCCAGGTCCCGCTATTGGTTATTGACTGGAGACGTGTCTCGGTCATGTCTACATTGTTCTCGAACCGTAGGGTCCGCACACTTAACGTTACGATGACAGTTATTATGAGTTTATGCATTTTGATGTACCGAAGTTAGTTCGGAGTCCCGGATGTGATCACGGACATGAAGAGGAGTCTCGAAATGGTCAAGACATAAAGATTTATATATTGGAAGCCTATATTTGGACATCGGAAGTGTTCCGGGTGAAATCGGGATTTTACCGGAGTACCGGGAGGTTACCGGAACCCCCCGGGAGCCATATGGGCCTTAATGGGCTTTAGTGGAAAGGAGAAAGGGGCAGCCCAAGGTGGCCGCGCGCCTCCGCTCTCCCCTAGTCCTATTAGGACTAGGAGAGGTGGCCGGCCCCCCTCTCTCTCTTTCCCCCTCGGGGAATCCTAGTCCATCTAGGATTGGGGGGGGGGGAGTCCTACTCCCGGTAGGAGTAGGACTCCTCCTGCGCCCTCCTCCTGGCCGGCGGCTCCCTCCCCCTTGGCTCCTTTATATACGGAGGCAGGGGGCACCTCTAGACACACAAGTTGATCCACGTGATCGTTCCTTAGCCGTGTGCGGTGCCCCCTGCCACCATATTCCACCTCGGTCATATCGTTGTAGTGCTTAGGCGAAGTCCTGCGTCGGTAGAACATCAAGATCGTCACCACGCCATCGTGCTGACGGAACTCCTGCCCGACGCTTTGCTGGATCGGAGCCCGGGGATCGTCACTGAGCTGTACGTGTGCTAAGAACTCGGAGGTGCCGGAGTAACGGTGCTTGGATCGGTCGGATCGGGAAGACGTACGACTACTTCCTCTACGTTGTGTCAACGCTTCCACAGTCGGTCTACGTGGGTACGTAGAAAACACTCTCCCCTCTCGTTGCTGTGCATCACCATGATCTTGCGTGTGCGTAGGAATTTTTTTGAAATTACTACGAAACCCAACACATGCACCAGCCGCCGCCCGCCTCGCTCACAATTTCTCCATGGTTAATTAAAGCACCTGGACAGAGGGTGTTTGCTTGTGATCGCATGCCAGCATTTGCTTTGTTCGTGTTTGAACTCGTATTCGGCCCTAATTTAAATTACCACATGGGCAACGGATAATACGTCCACAAATAAAATGGCAACAGATAATACAACGACAAATTTACAATGGCGCAGATAATAATTATCTTACATATTCCGAATAATTTAAAATGCCACATGCGGCAAAGCCCGGAAGACACGGGGGCAAGAGAAGAAGGAAATTGCAGACAATGATCTGGGTCGCTACTATCTCTACTCGTCGATGGATCGCCGGGCGACGACATCCTCTAGCTCCTTCTTCAATTCCTCATGACCTTGCTTGAAAGCAGCCACGGATTCCTCCACCTCCTACTCGCGCTCGATCCGGGGCTTCCTCAAGTCACCCATGAGTTCCTTGATGTCCGCTGTCAGCGTCATCCCCGAGGCACTGCTCTACTCATGTATCATCTTCTAGCCGACGGCCTCCTCCTCCTTCTCAGCGAGTGCCTTGAGTTGCTCGACGAGGCCGGTCGCCTTGTCAACTGAGGCATCGCTAATCTTGAGAAGCTTCATCAAGCCGTCGACCAGCTCCTGCTGCATAGTGACGCCAGCGAGAATGTCATCGTCGCCGGTGAAGGACTTCAGGAATGCCAGCTCGTCGCGATGGCCGACGCCGCAAATGCGCTTGTGAGAGCCCTCGCGTGCCCGTGAGAGCTCGTTCGAGGGCTCCGTGGCGCGTCAGGACATCTCTGTTGCGGCTGCGGCTTCGCGGTGGGACCTCTCTAGTGCTTCCACGGCCTTGGTCTTTGCTGCCTGGTTATATGTCCACCCTAAACTCCTCCTACCGGTCATGGCGGAACGACTTGACAGGAAAGACCAGTTTTGTGGGTGATGAGGAGAGGAACTGTGAAATAATTTTCAAGTGGGTAGTTTTTATAGCCCGGTGCTAAGTGTGAACACATATTAGTTTGATTGGTGTGAACAGATTTGCAATTACTTATTGCGTTGTAATCTGCAATGTGATGAGAAACAAGGTCAAAATTTATTGATGGCAGAAGGTTGACCACATGGTGCTCACCGTTGAGGCGGCCGCGGCACGCTCTGCCCGCGTCCGTCCGAGTGTTTTTCTCGCCATTGAGGCGGCCGCGACGCGCTCCGTTCATCCGAGTCGGCTGTTTGCCACGTATCACACACATCTTGTTAAGTTGAACCATTTCTGTTGTGTTCCCTAATCGAAAACAGCTTGTCTGAGTAAACTGTATGCCGTATATCACACACACTTTGATTTGGCTAACCATTTATGTTGCACTCCCTAATAGCAAACAATTCATCAGAGCGAACTGTATGCCATATATCACATGCACATTGATATGGCTGCCCGTTTCTGTTGTTCTGCCTCATCGCAAACAGTTCAAATGGATTAATTGTGTGCCCTGCATCGCACACGCGACTAAAATCTGAACCGTGTTTGATGGCTCTGCCATCGCAAACGTTTTGCACCTTTTTTGACGTGATGTAAAAAAACCATCAAAAGGTGCAAAACGTTTGCGATGGATGATACATCAAACACAGTTCCGATTTTAGTTGCGTGTGCAATGAGGGGCATACGGTTCATCTCTACGAACTATTTGCGATGAGACAAAACAACAGAAACGGACAGCTAGATCAAGGTGTGTGCAATATACGGCATACAGTTCACTCCGATGAACTGTTTGCGATGATTGAGGTGAACACAAACGATTCGGCGTAACAAGATGTGTGTGATACCTGACAAGCAGGTTGGTAATCAGAATTGTGTGATCATTATAGACAGCCTATACAGTCTTTTTCGTGAATTGTGTGGTCGTCGGGGCACACAGTTCAACATACCAACCTGTGGGCGATAATGGAGAAGATCTATGTCGAATACATATTACTAACCGTCTGCGATGAGATTGATAGGATAAATAGAGATATATATAGTCTGCTTAATTTAGTCCTTGTTGTTGTTGTTGTTGGATGGCCCCACGACATCGTCTTAGCGAGGACGCTTCTTGCCGCTGACCGTTGGCTTTTCATCGCCGCCGCCGCCGCCGTCATCATCGTTGTTGTCGTCGTCCTCCTCCTCCTCGTTCGACCATTCCTCCTCCTCATCATAGTCGTCCTCTCCTTCATCCTCTGATGGCTCCTCGTCCATCTGGTTGTCGTCTGACGACTCCGGAGGCGGCGTCCCTTCCATGAACCGGATGTAATCGAGGTCTGGGCTCGACGCCTGATACGTCCATTTTGCATCATGCTTTTATATCAATATTTATTGCATTATGGGCTGTTATTACACATTATGTCACAATAATTATGCCTATTCTCTCTTATTTTACAAGGTTTACATGAAGAGGGAGAATGCCGGCAACTGGGATTCTGGGCTGGAAAAGGAGCAAATATTAGAGACCTATTCTGCACAGCTCCAAAAGTCCTAAAACTTCACGGAAGACGTTTTCAGAATATATAAAAAATACTCAGCGGAAGAGACACTAGGGGGGCCACACCCTGCCCACGAGGGTGGGGGGTGTGCCCTACCCCCCTGGGCGCCCCCTACCTCGTGGGCCCCCTGGTGGCCCTCCGGTGGCCATCTTCTGTTATATGAAGTCTTTCGATGGAAAAAAATAAGAAGCCATCTTCACGGACGAAACTCCGCCGCCACGAGGCGGAACCTTGGCGAAACCAATCTAGGGCTCCGGCAGAGCTGTTCTGTCGGGGAAACTTCCCTCCCGAAGGGGGAAATCATCGGCATCGTCATCACCAACGCTCCTCTCATCGGGATAGGGCAATCTCCATCAACATCTTCATCAACACCATCTCCTCTCAAAACCCTAGTTCATCTCTTGTATCCAATTCTTGTCTCCAAGTCCGGGATTGGTGCTAGTAGGTTGCTAGTAGTGTTAATTACTCCTTGTAGTTGATGCTAGTTGGTTTATTTGGTGGAAGATCATATGTTCAGATCCTATATGCATATTAATACCCTTCTGATTATGAACATGTTTATGCTTTGTGAGTAGTTATGTTTGTTCCTGAGGACATGGGAGAAGTCTTGCTATTAGTAGTCATGTGAATTTGGTATTCGTTCGATATTTTGATGAGATGTATGTTGTCTCTCCTCTAATGGTGTTATGTGAACATCGATTACATGGCACTTCACCATTATTTGGGCCTAGAGGAAGGCATTGGGAAGTTGTAGATGATGGGTTGCTAGAGTGACAGAAGCTTAAACCCTAGTTTATGCGTTGCTTCGTAAGGGGCTGATTTGGATCCATATGTTTCATGCTATGGTTAGGTTTACCTTAATACTTTTGTTGTAGTTGCGGATGCTTGCAATAGAGGTTAATCATAAGTGGGATGCTTGTCCAAGTAAGGACAGTACCCAAGCACCGGTCCACCCACATACCAAATTATCAAAGTACCGAACGCGAATCATATGAGCGTGATGAAAACTAGCTTGACGATATTCCCATGTATCTTCGGGAATGCTTTTCTCTATATAAGAGTTTGTCCAGGCTTGTCCTTTGCTAAAAAAAGGATTGGGCCACCTTGCTGCACTTTATTTACTTTTGTTACTTGTTGCTCGTTACAAATTATCCTATCACAAAACTATCTGTTACCACTTGTTTCAGTACTTGCAGAGAATACCTTGCTGGAAACTGCTTATCATTTTCTTCTGCTCCTCGTTGGGTTCGACACTCTTACTTATCGAAAGGACTACGATAGATCCCCTATACTTGTGGGTCATCAAGACTCTTTTCTGGCGCCATTGCCGGGGAGTGAAGCGCCTTTGGTAGGTGGAATTTGGTAAGGAAAAATTTATATAGTGTGCTGAAATTTACTGTCACTTGTTACTATGGAAAGTAATCCTCCGAGGGGCTTGTTCGGGGTATCTTCACCCCGACCAGTAGAGCAAAGAGTTTCTCCTCAACCTACTGAACCTACTGAAAATGAAAATGTCTGCTTTGAAATTCCTTCAGGTATGATAGAAAAACTGCTAGCTAATCCCTTTTTAGGAGATAGAAAAAAACATCCTGATGAGCATCTAATATATGTGGATGAAGTTTGTGGATTATTTAAGCTTGCAGGTGTACCCGGAGATGTTGTTAAGAAGAAGGTCTTCCCTTTATCTTTGAAGGGGGATGCATCGACATGGTATAGGCTATGTGATGATATGGGGTCTTGGAATTACAAACGATTGAAATTGGAATTTCATCAGAAGTTTTATCCTATGCATCTTGTTCATCGTGATCGCAATTATATATATAATTTTTGGCCTCGCGAAGGAGAAAGCATCGCTCAAGCTTGGGGGAGGCTTAAATCAATGTTATATTCATGCCCCAATCATGAGCTCTCAAGAGAAATGATTATTCAAAATTTTTATGCTCGGCTTTCCGATAGCAATCGCGCCATGCTTGATACTTCTTGTGCTGGCTCTTTTATGATGAAGACTATTGAATTCAAATGGGATTTATTGGAAAGAATTAAACGCAACTCTAAACATTGTGACATCGACAAAGGTAAGGAGTCAGGTATGACACCTAGTTTTGATTGTGTTAAATCTTTTATGGATACCGAAGTTTTTCGTAAATTTAGCACTAAATATGGACTTGACTCTGAGATAGTAGCTTCTTTCTGTGAATCTTTTGCTACTTATGTTGATCTACCCAAGGATAAGTGGTTTAAATATCATCCTCCCATAGAAGTAAAAGTAGCTGCACCTATTAAAGTTGAAGAAAAGATTGCCACTTATAATGATCCTATTGTTCCTACTTCTTATGTTGAGAAACCACCTTTTCCTATTAGGATAAAGGATCATGCTAAAGCTTCAACTATAGTTCGTAAAAGCAATATTAAAACTTATACACCTCCTGAGCAAATTAAAGTTGAACCTGATATTGCTATTGTTAAATATCTCTTGTCTGATAATGTTGATGGGCATGTTATTTATCTCTGTGATGAAACTGCTAGAATTGCTAAACCTTGTGCTAAAGATAAACCTAGACCTGTGGTAGGCATGCCTGTTATTTCTGTTAAAATAGGAGATCATTGTTATCATGGTTTATGTGATATGGGTGCCAGTGCTAGTGCAATACCTATTAGCCTATATAGAGAAATTATGCATGATATTGCACCTGTTGAGTTAAAAGATATTGATGTCACAATTAAACTTGCCAATAGAGATACTATTTCACCAATGGGAATTGTTAGAGATGTTGAAGTCTTGTGTGGGAAAACTAAATATCATGCTGATTTTCTTGTTCTTGGTTCCCCACAAGATAGCTTTTGTCCCATTATATTTGGTAGACCCTTCTTAAACACTGTTAATGCTACCGTAGATTGCAAAAGGGATGTTGTTACTATCGGTTTAGATGATATGACTCATGAATTTAATTTCTTTAAATTTACTTATAGCGACCTGACCTCAAACAGTCCGATCTCTGTGCTTTAGTGTCATCCCTGGATCAATAATGCTGACACGCACAGTACTTGAAGGATTTATAACAGAGTAGCAATCACACACTTATTACATTGAATGTCTCAGAAGAGAACTTATTACAATAAATATGCCATAAGGCCATCTAATAACGATAACAACGGAAGGCTTGGAAGATAAGTGAGTCCATCAACTCCAACGGCATCACTGAGTATAGAACCACGACCTAAAGGCACCTTACTCGTCGTCTGAAAAGTCCGCAACATGAACGTTGCAGCCCGAAAACGGGCCAGCACATGGAATATGTTGGTAATGTAACACATAGAGAAATATGAACAGAATAGGCTATACTATATGCATATATGGCTGGTGGAAAGCTCTATGGTTACAGTTTTGCGTAAAGCCAGTTTTTCCCTGCTGCAAAGGAATAAATTTTATTTAACTATCATGGTGGTTGTTAAACATTGAGAGTGTAGACACCCTCTCAATCCCAATTAAACATCATCGTTAAAACCCAACAAAATTAATTAAAGTCACAATGATGAGATTCACATGATAATCCAAATACTAGATACTCAAGTTGTCCATAACCGGGGACATGGCTAACCATGATTAGTTTATACACTCTGCAGAGGTTTACGCACTTTTCCCCACAAGACTCGATCTCCTCCGTTGGGATTCTCGCACTACATGGTGTTTGAGAAACGGATGACCGAGACATAGTCTTTCAGAAGCGCTAGCACCTTACGATCGGGTAGACCGTTACACCTACTTTCCCCTACATCTGCTAGTCTACCACTATAAGAGTTCGCACGACTTAATCAACTGTGCTAGAGCCCATAGTAGCTTGTGGCTGCACACGGAAGTTTCTAGCAAGAATAATCTCATGATACCTTTGAGCCTGGGTGGCGGTCCATAAAGAAAAACAGGCAATCGCTAGAATACCCAGGTGCCTCAATCCACCCAGATGTGTATTAAAGTTGCCACCTTAAATAAACCATTAATTTTAACAATCTCACATCTGTCATGGATACACTCACCCAATCCACGTCTACTAGCATAGCAGGGCATAAGAAAACATAGAAGTAACTCCCAAGGGTTTGATAATAAAACAGGTAATAGGCGCTACCTCATCTACTTCCCAACCCACAAATTAATTAGATCCTAATCATGCAATGTTTTGAGGATTGATCTAATGCAATAAAACTGGGTAGTAAGAGGTATGATCAAAGTGTTACTTGCCTTGCTGATGATCTGCAAAACCTAGAAATTCAAAGTAGCAAGCGGCGCACTCCGGGTACTCTATCGCAGACAAACAAGCACACAATAAGTACTCATCTAATGCATGGGTAAAACTCAAATAAGAGAACTAACCAGAAGGTTAAACTTAAGAACTCCCGTTTGCAAAAAGAATCAAATCGAACGAAGCAACGAATGTCAAACGGCGAAAGAAACAAGCTTCGTTTACTAATCTGGATCTAAGTCAAATTTTACAGATGCAAAAACTTGTTTGAGTTGGTTAAACGGAGAGAAGGTTTCGAGACGAAACTCCAGGCGCTTGAATCGCCTGATTCCAAGAAACGAGCGAAAAGTTAAACTAAAATGAAAAACGGATCAGAAATCGGGATTAGAAATAATCGCGGAAAATCTGAGAAAACGAAAAACTGACGAACAGATTAACGAACGAACGTTCGTTATCTAAAACTAAACGATGAATTTGTCCGTTAAAACAAACGAATGGGCAAACGCTCGCTAGATAACTAAACCGGAAAAACTGATCTATTTAAAGAAACGAAACTAGGGTTTTGAAAACGTGCAATTTTTCCTAAATCAAATAAAACAACGAAAAAACTCCAAAATAAAATCTTATTTGATTTTTTTATTAAATCCTCAATATTTATTTATTTTGGGAAAGTCATTTTATTCCCTCTCACTTATTTTTATAATTTGAAATAATTGAAGATAAAATAAATAAAATCAAATGATTCTATTTTCAAAATTTGAGAAAACTCAAATATGAAAATAACGAAATCCCCAACTCTCTCCGTGGGTCCTTGAGTTGCGTAGAATTTCTGGATCAGGCCCAAAAGCAATAAAATATGATATGCAATGATGATCTAATGTATAACATTCCAAATTGAAAATTTGGGATGTTACAAACCTATCCCCCTTAAGATGAATCTCGCCCTCGAGATTCGGGCTGGCTAGAAAATAGGTGAGGGTGGTCCTTCAGCAAATCTTCCTCTCGCTCCCAGGTGGCTTCATCCTCGGTGTGGTGGCTCCACTGAACTTTGCAAAACTTGATAACCTTGGTGCGGGTGACTCGACTGGCATACTTGAGAATCTTGACTGGTTTCTCCTCATAGGTCAAATCACTATCCAACTGAATGGCTTCCAGCAGCACTGTATCTCTCAGCCGTATATCAGCCATCTCTGTGTGGCACTTCTTCAACTGGGAGACGTGGAACACATCATGAACTCCCGACAATCCTTCGGGCAACTCCAACTTGTAGGCAACTTCTCCCATACGTTCCAAAACTTTGTATGGTCCCACAAAACGTGGCGCTAACTTTCCTTTAACTCCAAAGCGCTTAAGTCCCCGAAGTGGAGATACTCGAAGATAAGCTCGGTCTCCAACTTCGTAAACTGTCTCCTTGCATTTAGAATCCGCGTAACTCTTCTGCCTGGACTGGGCTACCTTGAGTCTATCGCGAATCAATTTCACCTTCTGTTCAGACTCCTTAATCAAATCCGGTCCAAACAACTGGCGGTCTCCAACTTCATCCCACGACAATGGGGTCCTGCACCTCCTTCTGTACAAGGCTTCGAAAGGGGCCATCTTCAAACCGGATTGATAACTGTTGTTGTAAGAGAACTCTGCATATGGCAAATTGCCGTCCCAACTTGATCCATAATCTAGCGCACAAGCTCTCAGCATATCCTCCAAAATCTGATTGACTCTCTCGGTCTGTCCATCTGTCTGCGGGTGAAAAGTTGTACTGAACTCTAGCCTAGTACCCAAAGTTTCGTGCAATTGATTCCAGAACTTTGAGGTAAACTGGGTTCCTATATCTGATACAATGCTCCTCGGAACTCCATGCAGACATACGATTCTGGTCATGTATATCTTTGCCAACTTAGCACTAGTGTAGGTGGTCTTTACTGGGATAAAATGAGCTACCTTCGTCAAGCGGTCGACTACAACCCATATCGAGTCATAGCCTGAACGGGTCTTGGGTAATCCCGTGATGAAATCCATGCCTAGCTTATCCCACTTCCATTCAAGTATCGGCAATGGTTGTAGCAATCCTGCTGGCTTCTGATGCACTGCCTTTACTCTCTGACATACATCACAAACGGTTACGTACTCCGCAATATCCTTCTTCATTCCGGTCCACCAGCAAGTATCCTTCAAATCCAAATACATCTTGGTATTTCCTGGGTGAATCGAGTATGGTGAATCATGGGCCTCTTGTAGAATCAACTTTCTAATCTCTGGATCATTAGGCACATAAACATGGTCCTCAAACCATAAGGTATCATGCTCATCCTCACGAAATCCTTTAGCTGTTCCTTTGCTCAACTTCTCCTTTATAGAGGCAATCTCCTTGTCGGTCTTCTGAGCTTCTCTGATCTTATCCATCAAAGTAGAATGAATCTCCAATACTGCAACATAGCCTCTCGGAACTATCTCCAAACATAGCTCACGAAGATTCTCGACTAAATCCTTCGGTAAATCTCCCGTCATTAGTGTGTTGACATGGCTCTTACCGCTCAACGCATCGGCTACTATGTTAGCCTTTCCGGGGTGATAATGCAATCTCATATCATAATCCTTGATGAGCTCCAACCATCTCCTTTGCCCGAGATTCAGCTCCTTCTGCTGAAAATGTACTTCAAACTCTTGTGATCCGTGTACACCTCACAATGGTTTCCAATGAGAAAGTGTCTCCAAGTCTTCAATGCATGCACTATGGCTGCTAAATCCAAATCATGTGTAGCATAATTCAACTCATGGGGCTTAAGCTGTCGTGAATCATACAAAACAACTCTTCCCTCCTGCATAAGCACTGCTCCAAGTCCTCGACGTGAAGCGTCGCAATACACCTCGTAATCCTTGCGCCGATCTGGCAGAATTAACACTGGCGAGGTAACCAAACGTTTCTTCAACTCCTGGAAACTGGCTTCACAATCCTTAGTCCATTTGAACTTGGTATCCTTCTTCAACAACTCCGTCATAGGTTTTGCAATCTTCGAGAAATTTTCAATGAATCTCCGGTAGTATCCTACGAGTCCAAGAAAACTCCGGATCTCTCCAACTGTTGTTGGGGCTTCCCAATTTGTCATAGTGACAACCTTGGTGGGATCTACTGCTATTCCTTCTCCGGATATAACATGTCCGAGGAATCCAACTTCCTTCAACCAAAACTCACATTTGCTGAACTTGGCATATAACTGATGTTCTCTGAGCTTCTCAAGTACCAAACGCAAATGCTCCTTATGTTCTTCTTCATTCTTTGAGTAGACTAAAATATCATCAATGAACACGACGACGGACTTATCCAAAAACTCCATAAACACTTTGTTCATCATGTTCATGAAATATGCAGGTGCGTTAGTTAGACCAAAGGACATAACAGTATACTCATACAGCCCATACCTGGTGGTAAAAGCCGTCTTAGGTATATCCTGCTCTCGAATCTTCAACTAGTGGTATCCTGATCGCAGATCGACCATGGAAAATACCTTAGCTCCTTGCAATCGATCAAATAGATCATTGATCATCGGCAGTGGGTACTTGTTCTTGATTGTTACTTCGTTCAATCGTCGATAATCAACAACCATCCTTAACGATCCATCCTTTTTCTCCACTAGAAGTACTGGCGATCCCCAAGGTGAAGAACTTGGGCGAATATAACCTTTATCCAGTAACTCCTTAATATGCTTCTTAATCTCCTCCAAATCCTTTGCAGGCATTCTATATGGTCTCTTAGATATTGGTCGTGTGCCTGGCAAAAGCTCAATAAAAAACTCAATATCTCTATCCGGTGGCATGCCTGGCAACTCTTCTGGAAACACATCCGGAAAATCCTTTACCACCGGTACTTCCTCCTGTACAACTCCTGTTAGGGAATTTACTTGAGTCCTATTCGGCACATGCCGTGATACATACTTGATCCTTCCTCCTTTGGGGTGGTAAGCAAAATCGACTTACTAGCGCAATCGATGTTTCCTCCATACATCGATAGCCAATCCATACCCAGAATTACATCCAAACCTTGTGATTCCAAAATGATTAAATCCGAGGGGAACACATGCCTACCTATACTCAATGGCACTTGAAAACATCCTCGACTGGCCATATACTCTGCTCCCGGTGAGCTTACTAACATAGGTGTTCTAAGAACTTTGGTGGGCAGTTTCTACTTATCCACAAATCCCCGTGATATGTATTAATGCGATGCACCAGTATCGAAAAGAACGATTGCAGTAAATGACTTAACCAAAAACTTACCTATTACTGCATCTGGTTGGGCTTCAACCTCCTCCACGTTAACGTGATTCACCTGTCCCCTATTGAAAGGGTTCGGCTTCTTCCCAGAGCTTCCATTGCCATTTCCATTCTGGGCTTCAGAACATTCATTGGCATAATGTCCGGTCTTCTGACACTTATAACAAGTGACTTGGCTCGGGTCTCTCTTGGCTGGGGTTGATGGGTTGGTACGGTTCTGACCGTTGCTTCCCCCATTCCCATTACCATTCTTGGGGCCATTATGATTGTGCGAGCTACCTCCTCCATGGGTATGCTGGAAATGTCCTCCCGATTTCGGGGTAAAACGTGGCTTCTGCTGAGCTCCAGAGTTGTACTTCCCTTGTCCATACTTCCTCTTGCGGTTCTCAATCTGTTGCTGCTTCCCTTCAATCATAAGAGCACGATTTACCAACTCCTGGTAGTTGTTGAAAGTTGCTACCATCAACTGCATGCTCAACTCATCATTCAAACCTTCCAGAAACTTCCCCTACTTAACTGCATCTGTAGCAACGTCATCTGGGGCATAATGTGCTAGCTTACTAAAGTCATCCACATATTGGCCAACGGTCCGTCCTCCTTGGTGCAAGTTGCGAAACTCACGCTTCTTCATGGCCATAGCTCCAGCTGATACATGGGCAGTATGGAAAGCCTGCTGAAACTGATCCCATGTGATCATGGCTATAGGGTAGGTGACAGTGTAATTCTCCCACCATGATGCTGCTGGTCCATCCAACTGATGTGCGGCAAAACGCACCTTCTCAGCATCAGTACATCCTGTAGTGGTTAACTCCCTTCCAATCTTGCGGAGCCAATCATCTGCTACTATAGGCTCGGTACTACTGGAGAACACTAACGGATTTAGCCTAAGAAAACGGGTTAAGTGATCAACAGGTGGTGGTGGATTGTTGTTGTTGTTGTTGTTGTTCCCCTGATTCTGATTCTGGACTAGCAACTGCATCAGGGTATTCTGCTGCTGGATCAACTGGGTGAGCTCCGGTGGGAATGCAAATCCGGGGTCACGTCTCGGAGGCATCTGATGGGTTTAGAAAAGATGAGAATATAAGATAGAATAAGGTCTAGAGAGAAGACACTACCCATATGCACATGAGGCAAATGCAAACAAAATCACTTCATTCAATCAAACAAGGGCATACAACGGTCTATCTATCGTTACAAAAGTGCTCGGGCTATACTAGATACATGGGAGAATACTACTACTGATAGGGTGGTCGACTAGAAAAACTGCTCCGATGAAGACTCCATGATATCAGCTCCAGCTTCATCAACATAGTCATCATCGCTATCGTCTGGGTCCGAGTCGGTGTCATCGATGATGATGTAGTTCTCTGGACAAGTGCAATCATCTTCTCCTCCAGTTGCGGGAAATCCCATGAACACTTTTAGCTTCTTCTTCAGATCATCATTCTTCTCCACTAGCGTTGCTATTTCCTCCTCATATCCATCGCGCGTAGACTTGAGTTCTTCTTCCAGCTCCGTGATCTTGGCCATGGCCTTTTTCAGGTCTATCATGCCTGCGCACATCTGGTTCTCCTGGCGTCGAATGTGCTGGTTTAACTCCTGGATGAAAGCTGCAATTGATCTATCCTTCCTGGTGCTGGTCATCTCCCATTGCTCATCTAGGTGCCCACAAATCTGGTAGATAGTATCCTTGAGATCCTTGTGGTAGACTTCTCCAATACGTCCCATGGCGATGTGGGCTTCCATGCTCTTTCCTAGACTCCAGGTTGGAGCATCAAAGGAAAACTCTATGGGCTCAGTGACTGGCATGAACGTCCTTCCTGGAACTTGAACTTGAATCATCCAGCATTCCTCTTCAGGTAAAGTGGCGTTGTAGGTCCCGGTGAAGCTTGGTACTCCGATGTTCAGGTATCTAGTGACTTCCTTCAGGTAGCGTCCAAAGGGTGTATCTTCATCCGGTTGTGTGAACTTGTTCCTTGCATCCGCCATCCTAAAAGAGTAGAAAAGATGAGGAGTCAGAGATGAGAAGAGTGAGTAGTGATCTAGGGCTTTTAGCTTAATGGTCGTGTCCTATAGTCAGCGTGTGCTCTGATACCATCTTGTAGCGACCAGACCTCAAATAGTCCGATCTCTGTGCTTTACTGTCATCCCTGGATCAGTAATGCTGACACGCACAGTACTTGAAGGATTCATAACAGAGTAGTAATCACACACTTATTACATCGAATGTCTTAGAAGAGAACTTATTACAATAAATATGGCTTAAGGCCATCTAATAACGATAACAACGGAAGGCTTGGAAGATAAGTGAGTCCATCAACTCCAACGGCATCACTGAGTATAGAACCATGACCTAAAGGTACCTTACTCGTCGTCTGAAAAGTCTGCAACATGAACGTTGCAGCCCGAAAACGAGTCAGCACATGGAATATGTTGGCAATGTAACACATAGAGAAATGTGAACAGAATAGGCTATACTATATGCATATATGGCTGGTGGAAAGCTCTATGGTTACAGTTTTACGTAAAGCCAGTTTTTCCCTACTGCAAAGGAATAAATTTTATTTAACTATCATGGTGGTTGTTAAACATTCACTACTAGGGAAAACCTTATACACAGAAGTTTATCAGTAGCGCGGTTTAAAAATGGGCGCTACTGCTAATTAGTAGTAGCGAGGGGTATAAAAACCGCGCTACTACTAAGTTGATAGTAGTAGCGAGGGGTATAAACCCGCGCTGCTACTAAGTGGTGTCCAACAATGCCCCGCAGATAGGCCATAGTAGTAGCGACGGGTATAAAACTGACGCTACTACTAAGTAAGTAGTAGTAGCGCAGGTAAGACCCCCATGCTACTACTAAGCGTGTCCACCCCGGCCCGACCCACACTCCCACCCTACCACGAACACATGACTAAAAAACAATGTTCCTCGGTCCACCCCACCCCGGCTCCTCTCCCCACGATCTGCTTGCCGCCTCCACCACCCACCCCGGCCGGTTCCGGCGAGCATCGGTCACGTGCAATACTCCCCCAAGCTCCGCCCCTCCATCCAGATCCGACATGGTTGCAGTTCCTACATGGCCACCCTCTTCTCCATCGCGCTCTCGCACCACTTCATCCCGCTCCTCCACCGCCTCCTTTGCCTGCGGCCCGCTGCGCACCGTGTCGGCGCTGCTGGTGCCGCGGAGGCGGCTCCTGCTGCCCATGGCCATGGGGGACGCCGGGGGGGACAGAGCGAGGGCGCCGGGGGATGATCTGCCATTCCCGGTGATGACGCGACAGAGGAGGAGCTGAGCTGTTGTGCGCGCCGGACAAGGAGCTCAAATCCTGCTCCGGGAGGCAACGCACAGGAAGTAGCAGCTGAGCCAGAGGAGATGCATGGGAGGGAACGTGCCGTTGCCGTCCACCTGACACCCCCGCTTCTTATCCGCCGTCGGCGTCGTCCCCATGATTCGGCTGTTCTCTCGCCAGATCTGAATGAACAGGGCATCTCAAAGGTTCATTCTCTAGCTAAGTACACTTCTGATTTGTTTTTCCTCCTTCATTAATTGCAAAGGGGATTAATCACCTCTATCTGATTCTGCTTGTTGTATTGTTGTTTTTGAGTAAAATTGGTATGCCTATATGTAGAGAGTTTTGTAGCTAACTGATGAAAATAAAATGTGGCATCTCAAAAGCCTTTTTGTTCGTCTGAATCCTAAAGCTATATGCAGATGCGTAGATGGGGAACTTAGGGGAGCATTAAGATTAAAACGTGAGGGTCAGTTTCAATAGATAGTAAGATTAAAGCGCCAGGGTAAATTTTTACTGAAAGTCAAATTGCTGTATATTTCTTCAGTGGGTGCATCTGCATCGGGCAACCCAACGTCTTCACCATGATTGAGCTGATCAATCTTCACATCTGAATGAACAGGGCATCCATCCATCTCAAAGGTTTATTTTGTACGACTAGCTAATTAAACTTCTTATTTGTTTTTTCTTATTCTTCCTTCAGTAATTGCTAGCTGATTCTACTTGTTGTACTGCTGTTGGTGTGAATCCCATTTGAAAATTGCTTTGCCTGCAACTGCAACGGCAACGCCAGCAAAGTAAGGAACGCTAAGGCTAGGAAAAGCAAGGAAGGGGAAGGATGACCATGCCGTGGGGGCTGGTGGCGTACATGGTGGACATGGTGTGGGCGGTGCTCGCCTGGTGGGTGTCAGCATGCCTGCTGGTCGCCAACGAGATCGCCCGCGGCATGCGGGCCGGGGAGATTGGCCCCTTTGTCGTGGGGTGAATCTCACTTCGGGAATCCTCCCTTCTAACTCCTTCATGCAGGTGCTCTGCTCTGAACCTTCTGCTCTAGTTTCTTTGCTAGTAAATTGATGAACATGGGGATACATTTTTTGATTACCCTATCTGCTCTGTATCCTGAAATACACGTCGACGATGTGTTAATTGGCTTTGAGATTTGTGTTTGCCAAATATATTCAAGTACCTAACAAGAGGCTAATGAGAGACTTTATACAGAGTAGTTTTATCTTCTGGATATAGGTTATTTTTCTTCTGGATAAGATAAGATGTTGTTACACTGGTATAAGTTATACTATACGGGTATAGGTTATTTTTCTTCTAGATAAGATAAGATGTTGTAAAATAGTCTCAGCTTGAACTAAGTTCAAATTGGTTCAGTAAATCACTACGCAAATGAATGCTCCATTGTAGTAGAGCTGCACATGGACGTGGAGTTGTTATAAAAGTGAATGCTGTTCTGCACTTTTGCTTATTGTACGCTCCTCCTTTTGCCCATTTTATTTCCTTAGGCAATGTACTCTGATTCAGCCATGACATCACACGACCGTGCTCTGTTTCTTCTCAGGTCCAGCCTGATTCGAGCTTCCTGGACAGCCACAAGGCATGCCTTGGCCGCCATTGAGCAGAATGCTGCTGGTGGCCAGCGGCGACAGAGTGCCGTCTCAGCGGATAAGGGAGTATCAAGCGAGACATCATCATCATCAAGCGAGCATGGGAGTATTTCCTGCAAGCAAGTATCTCATTTTCCTTACCTTCATCTGAACCACACTTGCATTTTTAAATCTTTGGAGATGGCGTAGGATAAGGCCCAGATGAACGCTTGTGGAAATATTACAGCCCCACTGTTAGGAGTACAAGTTAAGTCCTGACAGACTGGGCGTAAGTGGATTGGTTTGCATTTTGATTAGTATATAAGTAGATGGTAGCAGACCTGGACAAATAACATTAAAAATAGACTTCACCTATTCCCTGTTTTGAAGAGCAGTGGGAATCAATTTTGTGATGTCCTTTGTTGGTGATTTCCCTATCCATGAGATGATAAATTTTGAATAGATGTTAACTGCCAAATATTTCAAGCATATATAGCTCAAATACACTAGTATTTCTTGAATGCACCGAAATAAGAAGATATCATGAACACGTACAGCTAGGGTATGCATTTAATAGGTGTTTTTCCATTTTGAAGATTCATAATAGACTAAAAGAGACAGAAATTGAAGAAAATACCCTACTGGATCTGCACGAGGGCGTGAACTAACAAGTTTTCACTTTCTTGACTGGGTGCAGGGTGATCGACGAGGACTACTGCGGACCGATGGGAGTCGTGCTCTTCAACTACTTGGAGGTAGACTTCACCGTGAAGCCCCGCGACCGCGTCATATAGATTATCGTCCAGGTGATTGTGACGCAGGAGGTCCCCGGGGTGGAGGACCTCGACGCCACCGTCCGGTCACCGAGGTGGAGTACGACGCCACCGTCCAGAGTTCCTCAAGGTGGAGGACCTCGACGCTTTGTACATACATCTAAAGAAGTGGTCTGGTTAGGTTGGTGGTGAAACGCTAGGGAAGGTACCAACCTTTTGATGATGGTTGTGTGCGTCCTCGTGATCTCTTCGAGTTGAGATGTTCAATGTTGCATCCATGAACACTGCTAGTGTTAAGATGGTTCTGTGAAATTTATTTTGCACTGGACGTGTCTCTGATCTCCATTCATGAATACTGCATCTATTTTTATTTTTTAATTCCTAATTTGTTACTAGTAGCGTTGGGAAAAAAGTGCCCTACTAGTATTTAGGATACTAGTAGCGCTGGTTTTATAGGCACGCTACTACTACTTCATTAGTAGTAGCGCGAGTCTGTAATAGCAGTATCGTGGGCGGCACACGCTACTACTAACAAAGTTAGTAGTAGCGCGGGCCTCACCCACGCTACTACTAACTATTAGCTGTAGCGCGATACTAGTAGCGCGGGTACCCGCGCTGCTAGTAGCCATTTTACCCGCGCTGCTAGTAGCCTTTTTCCTAGTAGTGATTGAGAGTGTAGACACCCTCTCAATCCCAATTAAACATCATCGTTAATACCCAACAAAATTAATTAAAGTCACAATGATGAGATTCACATGATAATCCAAATACTAGATACTCAAGTTGTCCATAACCGGGGACACGGCTAACCATGATTAGTTTATACACTCTGCAGAGGTTTGCGCACTTTTCCCCACAAGACTTGATCTCCTCCGTTGGGATTCTCGCACTACATGGTGTTTGAGAAACGGATGACCGAGACATAGTATTTCAGAAGCGTTAGCACCTTACGATCGGGTAGACCGTTACACCTACTTTCCCCTACATCTGCTAGTCTACCACTGTAAGAGTTCGCACGACTTAATCAACTATGCTAGAGCCCATAGTAGCTTGTGGCTGCACACGGAAGTTTCTAGCATGAATAATCTCATGATCCCTTTGAGCCTGGGTGGCGGTCCATAAAGAAAAACAGGCAATCGCTGGAATACCCAGGTGCCTCAATCCACCCAGATGTGTATTAAAGTTGCCACCTTAAATAAACCATTAATTTTAACAATCTCACATCTGTCATGGATACACTCACCCAATCCACGTCTACTAGCATAGCAGGGCATAAGAAAATGTAGAAGTAACTCCCAAGGGTTTGATAATAAAACAGGTAATAGGCGCTACCTCATCTACTTCCCAACCCACAAATTAATTAGATTCTAATCATGCAATGTTTTGAGGATTGATCTAATGCAATAAAACTGGGTAGTAAGAGGTATGATCAAAGTGTTACTTGCCTTGCTGATGATCCGCGAAACCTAGAGATTCAAAGTAGCAAGCGGCGCACTCCGGGTACTCTATCGCAAACAAACAAGCACACAATAAGTACTCATCTAATGCACGGGTAAAACTCAAATAAGAGAACTAACCAGAAGGTTCAACTTAAGAACTCCGGTTTGCAAAAAGAATCAAATCGAACGAAGCAACGAAAGTCAAACGGCGAAAGAAACAAGCTTCGTTTACTAATCTGGATCTCAGTTAAATTTTACAGATGCAAAATCTTGTTTGAGTGGGTTAAACAGAAAGAGGGTTTCGAGACAAAACTCCAGGCGCTTGAATCGCCTGATTCCGATAAACGAGCGAAAAGTTAAACTAAAACGAAAAACGGATCAGAAACTGCGATCAGAAATAATAGCGAAAAATCTGAGAAAAAGAAAAACTGACGAACAGATTAAAGAACGAACATTCGTTATCTGAAACTAAACGACGAATTCGTCCCATAAAACGAACGAATGGGCGAACGCTCGCTAGATAAATAAACCGGAAAAACCGATCTATTAAAAAACGAAACTAGGGTTTTTTTAAAAAAACCGGATCGGTTTCTTTAGAAAAACCGGGGCGTCGGGCGGCTACCTCGGCTCGGGCTCCGGCGAGGTCCGACGGGGCTCCGGGCGGCATGGGGCGGCGGCGCAGCGTCTCCTGGCGGCGGCGGTGCAAGGCAGCAGGGGCGGTTGCGGCTTGTGGCGAGGCGGCGGCGGCGACTCGGGGCTCCAGGGGGGCCCGGGGTGGTATTTAAAGGGGGGGGGGAGAGGCGGCAGCGGCTCCGACTTGGGGAGGGGGTCGGGTGGCGGCGGCGGCTTCGGCTGGGAATCTCCCGAGTCCGGCGGCGGCACGGGACGAGGAGGCGGTGGCTCCTTGCGGGCCGGCCTGGCTCGGCTAGGCTTCGGCCCATTCGGGCGCGCGAGAGGTTTTTTGTTTTTTAAATAATTCCACCGAACTAAGAAAAATCCTAGAAAAATAAATAAAAATCTAAAAATGCCAAAACAAATTTTCACCGTCTAAATAAAATATTTAGAACATGATGAACATTTTCTTGGCCCTAAAATGCAGTTTTTGAAAACGTGCAAATTTTCCTAAATCAAATAAAACAACGAAAAAAACTCCAAAATAAAATCTTATTTGATTTTTTTATTAAATCCTCAATATTTCTTTATTTTGGGAAAGTCATTTTATTCCCTCTCACTTATTTTTATAATTTGAAATAATTGAAGATAAAATAAATAAAATCAAATGATCCTATTTTCAAAATTTGAGAAAACTCAAATATGAAAATAATGAAATCCCCAACTCTCTCCGTGGGTCCTTGAGTTGCGTAGAATTTTTGGATCAGGCCCAAAAGCAATAAAATATGATATGCAATGATGATCTAATGTATAACATTTCAAATTGAAAATTTGGGATGTTACATTAGTAGACAACACCGTGAAGAAGAATTACCTAGTAAGGATGAAATTATTGGTCTTGCTTCTATTGCCGTACCTCCTAGTGATCCTTTAGAACCATGTTTACTAGACCATGAAAACGACATGTTTATGAATGAAAGAAGGGAAATAGATGAAGTATTCTTTAAACAGGAACCTATTCTGAAAAACAATTTGCCTGCTGAAATCCTAGGGGATCCTCCTCCACACAAGGGTGATCCCATGTTTGATCTTAAACCGTTACCTGATACTCTTAAATATGCTTATCTTGATGAGAAAAAGATATATCCTGTTATTATTAGTGCTAACCTTTCAGAGCATGAGGAAAAGAGATTATTGAAAACTCTGAAGAAGCACCGTGCTGCTATTAAATATCTCATGGAAAAGAAAGATGCTAAACCTAGACTTATTAGATGGGTTCTCTTGCTACAAGAATTTGACTTACATATTGTTGATAGAAAGGGAGCTGAGAACCCCGTTGCAGACAACTTGTCTAGGTTAGAAAATGTGCTTGATGACCCACTTCCTATTGATGATAGCTTCCCTAATGAGCAATTAAATGTCATAAATGCTTCTCATACTGCTCCATGGTATGCTAATTATGCTAATTACATTGTTGCTAAGTTTATACCACCTAGTTTCACATACCAACAAAAGAAAAAGTTCTTCTATGATTTGAGGCATTACTTTTGGGATGACCCACATCTTTATAAAGAAGGAGTAGATGGTGTTATTAGATGTTGTGTACCCGAGCATGAACAGGAACAGATCCTACGCAAGTGTCACTCCAAAGCTTATGGAGGACACCATCCTGGAGATAGAACTGCACATAAGGTATTGCAATCTGGTTTTTATTGGCCTACTCTCTTCAAGGATGCCCGTAAGTTTGTCTTATCTTGTGATGAATGTCAAAGAATTGGTAATATTAGTAGACGTCAAGAAATGCCTATGAATTATTCACTTGTTATTGAACCATTTGATGTTTGGGGCTTTGACTATATGGGACCTTTTCCTTCCTCTAATGGATATACACATATTTTAGTTGCTGTTGATTACGTTACTAAGTGGGTAGAAGCTATTCCAACTAGTAGTGCTGATCATAACACTTCTATTAGAATGCTTAAAGAAGTTATTTTTCCAAGATTTGGAGTCCCTAGATATTTAATGACTGATGGTAGTTCACATTTTATTCATGGTGCTTTCTGTAAAATGCTTGCTAAATATGATGTTAATCATAGAATTGCATCCCCTTATCACCCTCAGTCTAGTGGTCAAGTAGAATTGAGTAATAGAGAACTCAAGTTAATTTTGCAAAAGACTGTTAATAGATCTAGAAAGAATTGGTCCAAGAAACTTGATGATGCATTATGGGCCTATAGAACCGCATATAAAAATCCTATGGGTATGTCTCCATATAAAATGGTTTATGGAAAAGCATGTCACTTACCTCTCGAACTAGAACATAAGGCATATTGGGCTATTAAAGAACTCAATTATGATTTTAAACTTGCCGGTGAGAAGAGGTTATTTGATATCAGCTCACTCGATGAATGGAGAACCCAAGCCTATGAAAATGCCAAGTTGTTTAAAGAAAAAGTTAAAAGATGGCATGATAAAGGATACAAAAGCGTAGTTTAATGTAGGTGATTATGTATTGCTATACAACTCTCGTTTAATATTTTTTGCAGGAAACTTCTCTCTAAATGGGAAGGTCCTTACGTTATCGAGGAGTTCCATCGTTCCGGTAGCATAAAAATCAACAACTTCGCAGGCACAAATCCGAAGGTGGTGAAAGGTCAAAGAATCAAACATTATATCTCAGGTAATCCCATAAATGTTGAAACCAATGTTATTGAAACCGTAACCCTGTAGGAATACACAAGGGACACTTTCCGGAATGTTTCAGACTCCGAAAAGGAATAGGTATGTGGTACGGTAAGTAAACCAACTCCAAAACAATTTTTAAGGCAATATTTCTCTGTTTTGGGATATTTAGAAAAATAGAAAAATAAGAAGCAGTATGGGAAGGACACGAGGGCTCCACGAGGGTGGAGGGCACGCCCTACCCCCTGGGCGCGCCCCCTACCTCATGGGCACCTCGTGTGCTCCCCGAACTCCGTTTTCTTACACGACACGTATTTTGGTCGGTAAAAATTCATTATATAATCTTCCAGGGGTTTTGACTCCCATATCACGCAAATATCCCTTGTCTTTGTTTTGAGCTGTCCTACTGCAGACAGAGCAACATGTCATCCCAGGATTCGGAAGGAGAAAGCTATGTGGCTGATTACCTTGCAGATCCTAATGTCTATGGGGATGTGGAGCATTGTGGTTGGACTACAGAAGAAGAAGAGGACCATGAACCCAAGGGAAAGGAGGAGACGAGCTCAGATGAAGATAAAGTTCCCCTACCTCAACCTGGGGACATGCATGTGGAGTTGAAAAAGTCAAGCCTCCCGGATAGAGTAAAGAAACCTAAGATCGAGTTTATCCCTTTTCGCCTCTTGCAAGAAAACAAGCACGAACTATGCAAAAAGATACTGAGCCTGGAACAACAGATCGAGGGCCTAAGGGACCAAAATTCTGTCCTCAAGCGCAGATTAAGGAAGAAGCCTACGCCATCAACAAAACCATCACCTTCTCCACCAATAAAGAAAAATTGAGTATCTAGTATGGGCACTCCCCTTGGCAACTCCAAGCTTGTGGGAGTGCCCCGGTATCGTATCACCATCACTTTTACCTTTACCATTTTTCTTAGTTTGATCCTTTTGGTAATATCTTGATCTAGTAGAATAAAAGTTCTTAGTATGATCTAGTTGTGAGTTTCGCTTTATAATCCTTATATGTAATCGAGTCCGTGAGCTATATATATATAATAAATATTAGTGTTGAGTCAAGGGCTTGATTATTTTTCCATGATCCTAAGTGAATAAAAGAAAAGAGAAAGAAATAAAAAGAAACAAAGAGACCATATGGATCTCATGGAAAGTAATAAGCTCACATAGAAAAAGTATGATGAATAAAAGTTGTCGAGAGTTGACAAACATAGTTTTGGTCATCGTTGCAATTAATAGGAAGTAATAAAGAAAGAGAGATCTTCACATATAAATATACTATCCTGGACATCTTTTATGATTGTGAGCACTCATTAAAATATGACATGCTAAAGAGTTGACGTTG
This sequence comes from Triticum urartu, assembly GCF_056163025.1. Taxonomy (NCBI): domain Eukaryota; kingdom Viridiplantae; phylum Streptophyta; class Magnoliopsida; order Poales; family Poaceae; genus Triticum; species Triticum urartu. The sequence continues at coordinate 128,580,370 of NC_141874.1, forward strand.
GACAAGGAAGACAACATAATGGGTTATGTTTTCTTACATCTGAGATAAATTATATTGTCATGGATCAGCCAACATAGCTGAGCTTGCCTTTCCCTCTCATGCTAGCCAAATTCATCGCACCAAGTAGAGATACTACTTGTGCTTCCAAATACCCTTAAACCAGTTTTGCCATGAGAGTCCACTATACCTACCTTTGCATTGAGTAAGATCCTCTAAGTAAGTTGTCATTGGTGCAAGCAATAAAAATTGCTCTCTAAATATGTAAGACTTATTAGCGTGGGAGAAAATAAGCTTTATACGATCATGTGATATGGAAGAAATAAAAGCGACAGACTGCATAATAAAGGTCCATGTCACAAGTGGCAATATAAAGTGACGTTCTTTCACATTAAGATTTTGTGCATCCAACTATAAAAGCGCATGACAACCTCTGCTTCCCTCCGCGAAGGGCTTATCTTTTACTTTTATCTCCTACATTGCATAAGAGTCATGGTGATCTTCACCGTTCCTTTTTACATTTTATCCTTTGGCAAGCACAGTATGTTGGAAAGATCCTGGTATATATGGCTAATTGGATGTGAGTTTTCATGAACTATTATTGTTGACATTACCCTTGAGGTAAAACGTTGGGAGGCAAAACTATAAGCCCCTATTTTCTCTGTGTCCGATTAAAATTCCATACCCATAAGTATTGCGTGAGTGTCAGCAATTGTGAAGGACTATATGATAGTTGAGTATGTGGACTTGCTAAAAAGCTCTTATACATTGACTCTTTTCTATGTTATGATAAATTGCAATTGCTCCAATGACTGAGATTACAGTTTGTTAGTTTTCAATAAAGTTTACGATTCATACTTGAAATTGTGATTGAATTATTACTCTAGCATAAGAAATCATATGACAAGAATTATGTAAGTTGTTGTTCTAAGAATGATCATGATGCCCTCATGTCCGTATTTTATTTTTATCGACACCTCTATCGCTAAACATGTGGACATATTTTTCGATTTCGGCTTTTCGCTTGAGGACAAGCGAGGTCTAAGCTTGGGGGAGTTGATACGTCCATTTTGCATCATGCTTTTATATCGATATTTATTGCATTATGGGCTGTTATTACACATTATGTCACAATACTTATGCTTATTCTCTCTTATTTTAGAAGGTTTACATGAAGAGGGAGAATGCCGGCAGCTGGGATTCTGGGTTGGAAAAGGAGCAAATATTAGAGACCTATTCTGCACAGTTCTAAACGTCTTGAAACTTCATGGAAGACGTTTTCAGAATATATAAAAAATACTCAGTGGAAGAGATTCACTAGGGGGCCACACCCTGCCCACGAGGGTGGGGGCGCGCCCTACCCCCTGGCATGCCCCCCTACCTCGTGGGCCCCCTGGTGGCCCTCCGGTGGCCATCTTCTACTATATGAAGTCTTTGATGAAAAAAAATAAGAAACCATCTTCACGGACGAAACTCCGCCGCCACGAGGCGGAACCTTGGCGGAACCAATCTAGGGCTCCGGCAGAGGTGTTCTGCCGGGGAAACTTCCCTCCCGGAGGGGGAAATCATCGCCATCGTCATCACCAACGCTCCTCTCATCGGGAGAGGGCAATCTCCATCAACATCTTCATCAGCACCATCTACTCTCAAAACCCTAGTTCATCTCTTGTATCCAATTCTTGTCTCCAAGTCCAGGATTGGTGCTAGTAGGTTGCTAGTAGTATTAGTTACTCCTTGTCGTTGATGCTAGTTGGTTTATTTGGTGGAAGACCATATGTTCAAATCCTATATGCATATTAATACCCCTCTGATTATGAACATGTTTATGCTTTGTGAGTAGTTACGTTTGTTCCCGAGGACATGGGAGAAGTCTTGCTATTAGTAGTCATGTGAATTTGGTATTCGTTCTATATTTTGATGAGATGTATGTTGCCTCTCCTCTAGTGGTGTTATGTGAACGTCGACTACATGACACTTCACCATTATTTGGGCCTAGAGGAAGGCATCACTACAAAAAAAGACACATCCGTGACATTTTGGGCCGAACGAATTTTTTTCTGTCATACATATGACACTTCTATGACGATAATTGTGACAAAACCCGGTATCATCATAGATGTGGTGGGCTCCTACTTCTATGAAAAAAAATCATGACAGAAAATGGGCTTTTCGTCCTGGGCGGGCCGGAGACGCAGCTGCATGACATTCTTTGGGCCGTCCATGATGGAAAAAACTGTGGTAGAAGTGAGGGGGAGGAAAATTTCGGGGAGTTCCCAGTTAGGGTGGGAGGTCGGGGGCCGAGCGACGCGCGTTTCTCTCGTACACGTACGTGCGTGTTTGTGAGGCATTGGCTCTAACTGAACCCGAGTGAGGCGTTGGGCTCTAACTGAACCCGAGCGATTGCACTGCAGGCTACGCGTTACTGAACCCGAGTGATCGATTGATGGCTGTTAACTGAACCCGATCAAGCGATTCTTTCGCTACTGCTGCTAACTGAAGCCGATCGATTGGATGAACAGTGAGTGTTGCGGGGGGGGGGGGGGGTTGGATGAACAGTGAGCGGTGGTGTTGCCTCTGGATGAACAGGACCCCATGGTGTGGTGGAGGGCTGGATGAACAGTAGACGGTGGAGGGGTGCCCGTGGAGGGGTGGTTGAACAGGACCCCGTGGTGTGGAGGGCTGGATGAACAGTAGACGATGGAGGGGTGCCCGTGGAGGGGTGGTTGAACAGTAGCCGGTGGAGTAGCACGCGGTGGAGGCTGGATGAGCAGGAGCCCGTGGAGGCTGGAGGAGGTCGACGGTAGCCCGTGGAGGCTGGAGGAGGTCGACGGTGGAGATGAACAGTATCTCGTGGAGTCCTGTTTTGCGGTACGCCACACCCCTCCCGATGAATAGGACCCCCGTTTCGACCGTAGCGCTCCAACACAAGTCCGTTTCGTCCGTTTTGTGGTACGCCACACCCCTCCCGATCAACAGGACCCCGTTTCGACCGTAGGAGGTCCGTTTCGTCCATTTTGCGGTACGCCACACCCCTCCCGATCAACAGGACCCCTGTTTCGACCGTAGGAGGTCAGTTTCCTCCGTTGTGCGGTATGCCAGACCCCTCTCGATCAACAGGACCCCGTTCCGAACATAGGAGGTCCATTTCCTCCGTTGTGTGGTACGCCAGGCCTCGTTTCCATCGCCTGTTCCGTCCAAGCCCTCCCGATGAACACGACCACACATTCCATTCCGACCTAGCTGGTTGGCTCCCACGCGTTCTGTTGCCTCCCGATGAACACGACGCATTCCGTTGCCTCCCCATGAACACGACGCATTCCGTTGCCTCCCCATGAACATGACGACTACGCTGTTTCTCCATTCCGACCCAGCCATGTACACGAGCCCTGGCCGTACGTATGCGCGAGTAGGCGTTCAAGACCCCGCCCGTATGTACACATACGTGGCCATATTTTCTTTCTTGCACCCTGGCCGCTGTACGTACGTGTACATGCTACACGCGCACCTCTACTACAACATGTACGCGCCTCTACTATGACACGTGCGCGCCTCTACATCTACTAGTATATATGTATGTACACGTCCGCGACCAGAATGACAACGCTATGTACGCTTCGACCAGGTGGGTCCCGACTGTCAGGCACTTCCTTGCGTGTGAAGATGTAGCTGGTGGGTCCCAGCAGTCAGGGGGAAACGTTTTTTCGTGAAATACGGTGGCCCGTCCGGTGGGTCCCCGCTGTCAGGTGGAGGAATAATTATTTTGCACGTCATAAGGAGGCACTTCCTTGCTACGGCCGTGGACCCAGCTGTCAGCCTCTCCACGTACAGTCCACGTCCGATGGAAGCCGTTTCTTGACCATGTTGACCACGCTGCGCCGAGAGCACCTGGGCGGTGGACGACGGCAAGGCGTAGGAAGGGGACGACGCGGAGCCGGGGAAGACGCGGCAGTGGATGCCCACGCGTAGAGGAGTACGAGGGTTCACTGGTTCGCTGCGGTGTGAGGCTCCCGTCGCCGCAGGATAACATGGGGTGTGGGTGAGTAGAGGGATGGCCTGGCCAGCGGTCGGAGTAGTAGAGGGCGGTGAGGCCTCCACCGCATTGCAGCCGGCCATGGGAGGCAGGAGCACGAGGCATGACCGGCTGGAGCAAGAAGACCAGAGGTTGAAGAAGCACTACGACCGTTGGATGGACATCGTACGGTCACTGGAGCTAGAATCGTGCATATTGACTAAGTTGACAAAGCCCTCCATCCCCGTCAACTTAGTAGGCCCACAAGTCAGCCTGCCACTATACTGGGTCCCAGCTAACAGGGGGAGTATTCATTTTTTTTATGCGTAATAAGGAGGCACTTCCTTGCGTGCGAAGATATAGCTGGTGGGTCCGAGCTGTCAGCGGCGGTAATGTTTTTTTCGGAAAATACAGAGGCCCTTTCAGTGGGTCCCTGATGTCAGGTGGAGGAATCATTATTTTGCGCGTAATAAGGAGGCATTTCCTTGCGTGCGTCCGTGGACCCAACTGTCGGCCTCTCCACGTACAGTCCACTTCAGATGCATTTCGGTCGTTGACCACGTTGACCAGGCCGCGCCAAGAGCACCAGGGTGGTGGACGACGGCAAGGCCTAGGAAGGGAACGGCATGGAGGTAAGGAAGACTCGGCAATTCTTTCCCACGCGGAGGGGAGTACGACTGTATGAGGGTTTACTGGTTCGTCTGCCGTCGCCGAAGAATAACAGCAGGTGTGGGTGAGTAGAGGGATGGCTAGGCCAGCGATGGGAGTATGGTGGGGTGGTGAGGCCTGCGCGGCAGCAGAGCCAGCCACGGGGAGGAGGGAGCAGGCAGTCCCGCCGGTGCTTGTTTGAGCGGCTGGAGCAGGAAGAGCAGAGATTGAAGAAGCACGACGGCCGTTGGATGGCCATCCAACAGTCACTGCTTGTGCGTCAACCTTTTTTAGGAAAGCCTCAAATCTGTGGAAAACAACATACAACCCATCTGCCATTATTTCTAATAATTTACAACCCATTTGCTAATTATTAAGATTTTTTTGGATCCCATATTCTTTTTGTTAGCATTACAGCCCATATTGTGGCCACGGTTAAAAAATTATACGAAATTTTGCATATTTCGGTGCGGTCCGAACTGTTTTTAATCCCGAAATTTTGACTCACATTCAAACTGATTTTAAAAATAAATGTATATCAATATAAAATCCAACAAATTCTCCACGCATAAAAATTGATGTAATTTAAAATCTCGAAATAAAAAAAAAGATATTTGAAACTAATTGCCGGTTTGATGTGTTTTAAAAATGTACAACCCATTTCTCATTACCGATGGGCCATTTTCTCGGCCAGCCGAATGAAAGCTCTCCTCGTCTTGAAAGATTTGCAGCCCAACAAGCCTGACAAAGAGACTTACTTGGCAAATCACAAAAAAAACTAGGCTGTGGCCGTGGACCCAGCTGTCAGCCTCTCCATGTACAGTACTCTTCCGATGGAATGACGTTGACCACGCCGCGTCGAGAGCACCAAGACGGTGGATGATGGAGAGGCCTAGGAAGGGGACGACGCGGAGCCTGGGAAGACGCGGCAGTGGATGCCCACGCGGAGAGGAGTATGAGGGTTCACTGGTTCGGCTGCGGTGTGAGGCTGCCGTTGCCGCAGGGCCTGGCTAGCGGTGGGAGTAGTAGGGGGCGATGAGGCCTCAACGGCAGCACAGCCGGCCACTGGAGGCAGGAGCAGGAGGTCTCCCCGGCGCTGGTTTGGGCGGCTGGTGCAAGAAGAGCAGCGATTGAAGAAGCGGCAGGACCATTCGATTCAAATCCAACGGTTACTGCTGCTAGAATCATTTGTTGACTAAGTTGACAAGCCCTGCGTACGCGTCAACTTAGTAGGCCCACAGGTCAGCCTCCCAACCGGTGCGCCCCAGATGTTAGTGGGAGGAATATTTTTTTTTTGCGTAATAAGGAGGCAGTTGATTGCGTTCGGCCAGGCCAGCGGAGGGAGTAGGGTGGGCCGGGGAAGCCTGCACGACATCACAATGGGCCACAAGAGGAGGGAGCAGGCAGTCCCGCCGGCGCTAGTTTAGGCGGCTGGAGCAAGAAGATCAGAGATTGAAGAAGCACGTCGGCCGTTGGATGGAGATCCAACAGTCACTGCTGCTAGAATCGTGTGTTCACTGACAAAGCCTTGCGTAAACAAGTCAGCCTCGAAATCTGTGGCGTTTACAACCCATTTGCTATTGTTTTTATAATTTTTACTCATTTTCTAATTCATACGGAATTTATTGCAGCCTGTTTTCCATTTTTAGAATTGCTGGCCATTTTTTGGTCAGTACCAGGGTCAAAAAATTAACTAAATATGTGGGAAATTTTGAAAATTCGCAATTTTTTGCTGGGGAACGAAATATTCTTAATCCAAAAATTAATAGCCATACTAAAACAAATTTAAAAATAAATTAGTACTATGTCATGTTAAATCCAATGAAATACGTATAAGATATCAGTGAAGAACAAAAACAAAAAAAAAGAAACTTATATCCCATTTGCTATAATTTTTTTTGAAATTTTCAACCCCTTTTGATATTACTTTTAACAGACATTGACCATACTCTTAAGCCAGGCCGGAATGCATCCCTCCTCGTCTTGAAAGATTTGCAGCCCAGTAATTCGGAGAAAACAAATAGGCCTGGCTTGGGTATTCTTCAAAAAGAAATACTGGGCTACCTATTTTCCCAAAGAACTGGTGCATGAGCATTTAGCTTTATTTATTTATTTATGTTTAGGGGACCATGAGCATGTACCTGGGCCGGATTCATGTGAGAGCCTCCCTTCCAGTTAATTATGGGCTTCTCTATTGGGCCTTCATCAGTGGGCTGCATGTTATCAACAAGTGGAAAATGTGTTCCGTATGAAAAATAGTATGCGCTACATACGGTACGGGGCACTAAAGGATCGAACCGTGCAACGACTTCCAAAACATTGTGTTTGTTGTTCTAACAACACATTTATTCAACCAACAGACGAAATATACTACTGATTGTACATTGAAAACAGCAGCAACAACAACTAGGGCTGGGGGTGCAACAGAAGCAGTAAGCAGGCCAGAAGAGTGAAGACGCAGCTCTCTCTTCCAAACCAAACATCAGCCATCATTAGAAAAGGGCTACCAAAAAATAACAAGTGTATGCATCAAACTAAATAAAGATCCTACTACACCAAGTGTACGCATCTAACTAACTGGCTCAGTTAGACGTTACTATTTATTAAGCTGTGGAGATTGGCTGACGGCTTGAACCAGATGGGTGCCTGACAGGGGAAACTCCAGCCAGCAGGTCAAAGTCTGATACTTGCGACCCTCTCTCCTACTTTGGGCTGTAGAGCGTGGCGACACATATCAGGGTATGGTGCATGCAGAGACGCATGGTATGCTGTGTACACACAGTTTTGCCTGATGAACGAAACCGCGCTGCCATCATGATCCTTGCCGTCGGTTATCTCCTGGTTAACCGGATAATTCAGTCCGTCAAACAAAGAGCGTGTACCAAGGCTACTTACCAGCCTCCAGTCAAAAATTCCTGAAGGCCCGGAGAAGCTGGGATCCTGCTCAAAGACCTTGTAGTGACTGTGATTGTATTCAGCAAAACAACACGTCCGGTACATGCGAACGATCATCAATCTTTTGCCGTCGTCTGATCGAGCCAGGAACCACCTGCAACTGCCATTCCGCTTTTCTTTGAAAGGTTCTTCGATTAGGAAGGGTAGGGACACCAGGCAGCCTACAACATCATATCAAGTTGGAGTCAAATAAAAAAGGGCTCTTGATTTAGTCAATCTTAAGAATAGCATGTTATGAGCATGAATATTTTTTCAGCAAATGTTGACAGTAATATAAGCAAGCCATCATGATATCATAGGAAAGTAACATACTTCTATAACAACCGTTTGTAGCGATGACTGGAGTAGGCCAGCAATACGTCCAGCCAGAAGGAGTCGACAGCGTAAATGAAGCCCTTGTGTTCAATGGCATCAGAGAACCATGGAGGATGTATGATCCTGCGATGGACGTGCAGATTTATCCACTTACTGCAGTGACCTGTCAGATAGGCGAGACCGCGGTTGAAGAACGCAATTAGCCTGAAGTCTTTATAATTCGCAGATCTTGTGGGCACTTAACAGATTACAACCTTGAGCAAATCAAACTTGGTATCATGTTGGCTACTGTAAGATTCCGAGTATTCTGGGCCGCGGTGCCAAAGTAGTGCAGTGTTAATCGAAGGAAGGGGGATCAATCGCCGGGTGTAGACCTCCACGAGCATCCAGCTATCGTGACCGTCGACGAGCACCATCCAAGACATGTTCATGCCGACCCAGTACATACCGTTAATGTAGTTGAGGCTGACGGGGATCGGATCGCAGTCAAGGGGGTTGATGCTTGCCACCCTACGATCGTTATGCTGCGTGACACGCCATTTTTGAAGATCAGGTGGCATCAACAAGCAAGGAGCTGGCTTAAAAAGCTCTGGCCTGAGGGCTTTGAGTAAACGGTACAGCCCCGACGAGTAGCATGGTACTGAGATTGTCCACACGCGAAACAATGAGCTTGATTACCTTTGTGGGGAGCGAATTCCAGCCACTCTTTCGGTAGACGCTGCTCGGTTCTGCCATTGTTAGTGCTTGGGTTTCGGACGAGGGGGGAGGCGCCTTAGCGGGGATGGAAGATTGGACGAGATTACGTGCGGACAAAGATGGAGAAGCGAATATTTGCTGCAGGAAGTGGACAGGTGATGATGACTACAACATGCTGCTTGACTTAAGAGACACATACCAGCAGCGTAGGGTCATGTCGATGCCAGACAACTTGCTTGAGTGATCACAGTACTGGTACTCCCTACAGTGCTATGCCCTAACTTGCTTGAGTAGAGTAGTAGAGTAGGACTCTGCTCTACTACTAGCACCGGAGGATAGTATATTCTAATCTAAAATAGTTACAAACTTCAATGCCCGAGCGTGGAACGACTACGAACCGTGCTCAAAGACCATGTCTACGTGGTGTTTGGACATGGGCGACAACCTCAACACCAACGGTGCTGCTCCCGTTGCACCGTATGTGTTTCTGTCCTTCCTGTTCGAAATCGTGGTAGAATTCATGTTTCTACTCTGTATCCTACTACTATGCTAGTCCACATGATTAGTTTCATCTCTATTATAGCCGTCATGATTTATTTTGTGCTTATTCGGATTAAATCTCGTAGTAACTTGCTCATATATTCAACTGGCGCAACATCCCCTACAGCCACTCCCGTTTCATGGACGGCCTGGTCGATGCCTCCAAGGAGCCCTTCGCCCACTGCTATGAGTGCCCGATGCCGTTTTGTGGCTTGCCGGCGGACATGGTGCATCACCTCACGGATGCGTGCAGCGGTCAATGCTAGCCCTTGGCGGAGAACATCAAGTACGAGACGTGCTACCCGTTCACCATGCCGGAGTCGCTGGAGGATCACCGCCGCCTGCTAGTCTCGGAGGAGGACGACAACGTCTTCCTCTTGATCATGGGCACTGGAGAGGCCCGCGCAGGCTGCCGCCCCATCTCTGTAATGTGTGTCAGGGGCGATGTCGCTGATGCTGACACTGACATGAGGCCGATGTACGGGTGCGTGGTCAGTGTTACTACCCCTCCGGGTCGCGTGGGCGGCGACACCGGCCTCATCGAACGGACTTCGAATCTGGGGAGCTGGGACTATCCCGCCAATGTGGACTTGGAAAACCCATGGCATCCTTTACCCGCCGACGCAGTGCACGGGGACTCCAAGGAGGTTCACCTGGACATATGCATTATCAAGTTAAATGTTGATCATTAGTCTTTGTTCAATGTAATCCGCTGTCTAAGCATGTGGAGACTTCCATGCAGGATCTTGCTCTATTGGAGTATCGCGCATGAATAAAAGTGTTATCTGTTTATGGTTTAGACTAGAATCTTCCATGTATGAATTTTTACTACAGTACTGGTGAAAGACTTACGATGAACCATTTCTTACATCTTCTCTGCCCGCTTGCAAGTCATCCTGATTTAATCCCTCCATCTAGGTGTATAAGGGCATGGTTAATATTACTTAATAGTATAGCCAACTGTTGACTATAAGAAAGTGCCATGTCATCTGTAGCCAACATGTATAACAATCGATACTCAAAAGCTAATTCTTAAAGATCATTTCTTGCAAAGCATAATAAGTGTTATTTCTTCACAAGTTTTGGATGCAGGTTGAACAGTTGAACGCTTTTGTTTGCAAAAGATACCTTTTTATCTATTTCACCCGAATGTTTGTGAGCTCTAGAGATGAAATAATATCCAAAGAAACCTATCGATACCCGTTACACATGAGATGACCCCCACATCCTTTTTCAAAATAAACAACTCCCCGATCAATGTATTTCACTCTTCGGTGCAACGCACGGGCACCTTACTACTATAGATTAGTATGACCAAAAATTGAACTAACATTATATATAGTACGATAAATGCTGATGCATGTCACATAAAATTATATCATTCAAAACTATGTTCAAATACGAATCCAACGGTATAGTTTTTGTTGACATGCACTAACATTTTGTCAGTTAAATCTCCAGTCAAATTCAATGGGGGACTAATAAACCACGACCGATATAGTACAAGTGTAGAGGGCGGCGCTGCACGAGAGTCTCACCTCTCACCCAGCTCGTGGCGCAGCAGTAAAGCCGTCATATCACAAAACCCAACCACTCCTAGTAATAAGTGGCCTGGTAAAATAAACGGACAAGCAACCATCACATCCCTCCGTCTTTTTTGCATTTCATCTCTCTGCATTTACTTTCTCCAGTTCATCTCGCACACTCGATCCCTAGCTACTACTCCTAGGGCCAGTTCTTTTGGCGGCTTCCCTAGCTTTTCCCACAAGACTAGTCACAGTGGAGAGTAACAATAAGGCGCCTCACTCATTTATTTGGGCTTCTAAACTACTACTCTGTCCTGGTTTATTCCTCACCATTGTAATTTGTGCTAAATTTTGACCAAAGATTTAACTGGTTTGTTCCTCACCATTGTAATCCCTCCGTCTAGGTGTGTAAGTCATCTTACAAAAACCAAATAATCCCAAAACACTTAGGCGCGGTGCATTAACTTCTACCTCATTTCTTGTTTCTTGACATATCAACCAATAAGAGATGAAGAGTGTGCATGCTTTTAATGACTTGAGATATCAAACACGACATTCAGTGGTTAGTTCATTACATGCAATACTATTAATTAGCAAATAAACATTAATGTTTCTCGTTTTCTCCTCCTCCTTGGTCACGATGCACAGCCTAAGATGACTTACTCACCTAGACGGATGGAGTAGTGCATGTGACATGCACTAACATTTCATTAGTTAAATTTATGATCAAAACTTGACACAGATTACAATGGGGACCAATAAACCAGGACGGAGGTAGTAGTTATGGGATTACTAATCTAGAAGCCTAAAAGAACTGGCCCCTGGTACTCCTACTAGTAGTAGTACTCAAGTTGGAATTCCAATTGCATGGCACAACTTGTTAGGCAAAAAATTCGATACAGGGTGTAGGAAGCGGTTTGGGAATTTGCATGCCTTTACAACCAGTGAGATACTCCGTACAAAGTACGACAGAGAAATAACCACAGAGAAGGAAGCTAAAAGTAAACAATCAAACGAGCATTTTTGCATTTGTTTTGCATTGAATCATTTCACAAGCTTGACTAGTGTTGTTTTTCTACTTTTACAAAAACCGCATCGTAATGTTAAAATGTGCATTTGCACGTACATAAGTAATAGTAGTACTCCCTCCATCTAGGTGTATAAGTCGTCCCTCCATCTTGGTCACGGTGCACAACCAAAGATGACTTATTGACCTGGACGGAGGGAGTAGCACAGTCTGCAAGCATATATCGAGAGAGACGTGTAGTGCGATAGTATATAGTAAAGTTTCTAATATATGCACGTACTTGCAAAATGCGTACGAATACACAAGGTTTCCAAACTTTCCCTTTTACAAACTTAATTAAGGACGCTAAAAATTCCTGAACGTTCGGGATTTATCATTTGTGTCCCAAAACTAATGAGATCGCCTTACAAAACAAAAATTATACTCCTCCTAAAAGCCACGGCGCTCGCAGGAGCGCTTGCGGCATGCCACGAGTGCCCTGGTGCGTGGCCGTTTCCCAGCGCGCCGACACAACGCCTCTTCCTCAGCCTCGCAACTCGCGAGGTGCTGATTGGCGGCTTGCTGGTGGGCGAGCGCGATCTCACCGGTGTGGTGATCCGGCGCCAACAGGTACTCCTCCTTGCTGGAAGCGTGCACCCGGTCCACATACCGCCAAGCGTAGATGAGGCGCTTGGGCCCGACTGCACTCAGGGCGTCGGCATAGGCGTCCTCCGCCACCCTCACGGCCCTCGCACGAGCCTTCTGCCAAAGAGCCAATTGCCTGACTCTCTCGGACGCGACATCGGCCTCCCAGGCAGCTTGTTCCGCGGTGCGCTTCTCTTCCTCGGCCTTCTTCTCTGCCTCTATTTTGGTGCGCTTTGCTGGAGGCAAAGCCTCCCACAAGGCGACATCCATTTCTTTCCAAAGCTCCTCAAGGCTGGGGGGGCTCGGCAGCGCGGCGTTCTCCTCATAGCGGGGAGCCGACGCGTCCTCCGGCGCGCGTGCTGGCGAGATTGGGAACGCTGACGCGTCCACCTCGACGCGTCGCAGTGAGGAGCGGAATGCTGACGCGTCCTCCTCGACTAGTGGCGGCAAGGAACGGAACAGCGACGCGTCGCGTAGCGGCGAGGAGCGGAACATCGACGCGTCCTCCTCAACTAGTGGCGGCGAGGAACGGAACAGCGACGCATGACCGTCCGCGCGGTGCAGTGAGGGGCTCCTAGGGCTTGGGAGGGGCGATGCCATGGTGGTCAACATGAGAGGGAGGGGGAGGAGATAGCGATGAACGTGAACGTGAGGGGGAGGAGATAGCGATGTTGTGGGAGGCGCAGTATTTATAGCGAGCAATGGCACACCTACGTAAGGTATGGACTGAGCTACACTGACTTAACTGCAGGTCCAGTTGCGTCACTGACATGTGGGCCAGACCCTTGTTGGGCCCATATGTCAGTGACCTAATGCACCTCCAGTTAAGTAACAGCTACATGGGCATATTTGTTGGAGTAAATTACGGGGGAGCGAAGGGGTGGAAATATTGCTGGTCACAACGGATTGGACGAGCGTGGGGGGAGGAGAGTCATGCATGCATATTTTTTCACACGGGGTGGAGTGGTGGGACCGCCGGAGGGAGAAGGAGAGTTTGGCAGGCATATTGTTTCCACACTTGGAGAGGAAAAGATTTGGAGACGAATGGGCTTCCTGTAGGTATGGGGAACGATGCATAATAAGTCATCTTGCATGCCGGGCTAGGTATAGTCTCAAGTCATTAAAAACATACACGCACCACACATGTTCATATTTCAAGGTGCACTAAATTATTGCATGCGATGATTAAGGCTGGCCATAATGGTGGTATCTTAGCTGGTATCATGCACACGGGAATAGCAAACATGCTGATGTGGCAAAGAATTAAAGAAGAGAGGGGGGTTAGAGTAACTAGTGTTCATGCATGCATTGGAAAACACATTTTTTTGTGAAGAACGACAGCACTAGTTGAGTACTTTTGCAGACTTCAAAAACTATTCCACTGCCTCTACTATCTTGCTAAGAGTAGGTGAAATTTTTGAATCGAGCCCTTTAAACTAGAAGGGAGGTAGTGGTACTCTAATAGCTAATCTTGTTGTGATGACAAGATAGGACATGGCACGCACCTGGACGGAGGAACTAGTCTGCATTGTGCATTTAAGTTTTGTCTGAAGTCAATGTACCTCTACTTTCACCAGACTTATAGAAAAATGTGTCAACATTCACAATGTCAAATCAATATTTTTACACTCACTGTAAAACGTAGTTCTTATACTCAATATAATCAGTATTGTAGATATTGATATTTTTAGTATAAATTTGGTCGTGGGATTTCATTGATGCCTGTCAAAGCATGGAGGAAGCGGAGCTTAGGGCTTGCATTGCCGGTCTCTACATAGGTATTTCTCTTCATAATCCTGTAATTTTAGAGACTGATTGCGCTTTTGTGGTAGCGTCTCTTTCATCGGGGGACTATGACAGGTCTGCTATGTGTGACCTGAAGATGAAAGCATTGAGCATCTCGAAGTTGATCAACAATCTTCAATTGTCAAAGATTAGCCGTTCGGCCAATAAGGTGGCACACTTAATCGCTAAGTATAGCTTTGACAATAGATTAGATGGTATTCTTGTAAATAATGTACCGCCCTGTGTGGTGAATATTGTATCGAATGAGTGTACTGGTGTGGCTGGTTAATTAATATAAGGTGGTGTTCAAAAAAAGTATAAATTTGGTCAAACACTTTGCAAATGGCTGACAGGAGTAAAAAGGACTAGAGGGAGTATCATGCATGCAGAGTAGGCAAAAAAATTGCTTGTCTAAAAAAACGCAAAAAAATTTGCTCATTTATAGCCGGTCGAAGTCTCAAAGGGCGCGACCATGCGAGGGAGGCGCGACGTTTGACGGAATTAAGTGAAGTTACATCCACGCGCCGGCATGGCATGCGAACAGGCAGAAGCTATACCGTCAGGCCTACGATATGGGTCTAGTACACATGACATCTAGTGGGTCCCGCATAGTTCTCGAGAACTCTTTGGGGGCTTGCAGCCGTTTATCCACCAGGCAAGCCAGCAACCCCACGCCATTCGCACGCCCTACTCGTCCCTGTCTTCTACCTTACAATAGTTCGCTCCCAGTCGTCCTGTCCTTTCACATTAGTTCGCTCCCAGTTTTTTTTGCGGGGTACAACAGTTCAACTTCTCCTAACCCTCCTCCAAAATCCATGGCCTCCCAAATCTCCATGGTCGCCACTGAGTACCAGGTTAGAGCCATCACCGACGATCAGTTCATCGTCATCTACACACGTGGATCCGAGACGGTGAAAGCATGGCTTGCTCGCTTCCTACGCATGTTCAACAGTTCAACGGATGAGTGGGTCGCTGGGCTAGATGTTGAGTACACCACAGTACTGGGACGAGAGAAGGATCTAAAGGACGAAGAGAGGAAGAAGCCCGCCATGATCCAGGTTTGCGTACATAACGTTTGCTTGGTCTACCATATATGCCATGCCGACGTTGAGTGCCAGGATTTTAAGAACTTCCTCAAGGACAAAAGAGTGAAATTCGTTACTGTTGGCTTTAAGAACGACATGTATGTCCTGCATCGGATAGGTCTCATTGTAGGCCAGCCCTTTGATCTCCAGAAGGCAAGCCTGGTGTCCTCCTCTCAACCTTCAATGTTGACCCTGGCAGCAGCCATGATTGATCCTTCGTATGCTAAACTGAAGAAACCTCATCACGAGTTTCATCATGCATGGGAGTTGAAGACATTAGATGAAGATCACATCCTGTACGTAGCAATGGATGCCTACCTTTGTTTAAATATCTACAAGGGTTGGATGAAGAAGCAGAGCCTAGTGTCCGGTTCAAGCAAAGAAGCGTCGGCGAAGAGGAAGAGGAAGAGGGACGAGGACGAAGTCGAGGACGTGGACTCGGACTCCGAGTAGGTGGCAGTGCCGTCACTCATGCTGGTTCTACTGCAGTGTCAAGCGGACTAGTTGCTTAGTTTATTTTCAAGGGTGTGTTGTGCTGAGGCCCCAGCAGAACTATGTTTATGTTCTTTCTCGTTATTTGAACTCTTTAGTACGTACAGTAGTACTAGTACTATGTCTTACTACTGTTCTTGCAGTTGGTACTACTGCTTGTATCTTCGTGTTCCTACTGTACTTAATACGTTCATACTAGTAGTATAATTTGGGTCAGTCAATTTGTGAAAGAAGTTCGACGGAGCGAAGGAAGAAGACGACGAAAGAGGTGGAAGAAGCCCTTCTAGCCATCCACGTTGCATCAAACGGCTCACATGAGTCGACTGACCCAAATTGCTCCTTCAGATTGCAGGATCCACGTGGCATTCAAGGTCTCAAAGGTAGATTCCGCGTCCGCACCCGGTTTGCAGGCTCGACGTGCGCGCGACCGGCTTTTGCCGCGACAGCCACCATGCGCGCCTCCTCCGCGCAGGCGGAGACGACAATGACACGCTAGTTCCTTCTCGCCAGCGTGCTGGAGCACGCGCTCGTCCTCCTCTTCGTATGCTGCGTGCATAGACGCGGCTCCACCAGCTGCTCGCGTGCTTGGCAGCGCAGCGGCATCACGAGGAGGGACTGTAGACGACGTGAGCGGGCGAGCCTTCGGCTTCATGGCACAGGGATGGCGGAGACACGGCGGTGATGGGCAAGAAATTGTTGGCCGGAGCAGGCGGGCGCCGGCATGCGCAATGGCGGCGGCGGTATATTGATGAGTGCGCGTGTGGGAGCTTACTTTAGTTTTATATATAAGGTTGGTCAAACTTAAAAGAAAACTGTACTAGTACATGTAAACATTAGACTTACGCAGCGCTTTTATTAGTTAGTACCACAGCCACGATACAGAATCATGTGCAAGCGCGTGAACTGCGGTCGCGCGGTCGATCGAACGGTGCGTCACCGTGTCGCACTCGAAGGACATCCACCGAACCTTTTTGTGTGTGTGAAAACAATCCTTGAATATTACTCAACTTTTTTTCCTGTGAAAGTTCTTGACGCTGCAATATTTCCATATATTTGAATTTAGCTCAACTTCGTGTTTATTTGGATTTGGACGTTTTAGGTGCGCCCTAGTTTTTTTAATACTGATTTAGTGTGTGTGACTGAGAGAGAACGTGTGTATGTGTCCATATGTGTGTTGTGGCGGAAGGGCAATGTGGAGACGGTGTGCGTGTGATACAGACATAGAGAGGTGTGAATGTGCAAATGATCATGCATGAGTGAGACATAGACAGATGCCGATACGTTGTGTATACATGAGAGAACGGTCTTCTAGTTTACTTGTGTGTGTGTGTGAGAGAGAGAGAGGGAGAGAGAGAGACAGAGAGAGGAGCATCCATAACACAACAACCATCTCTCTCGATTCGTCCGTCCCTCGCACGGTCGCATGCAACACATGCATCAACGCGCACATTTTGACACCCTCACCCGGCCCCTACCCACCTCAAGGCCCGCACAATCTCTTCGTGAATACCCATGTCTCTCCTTAGGTTTGTTTTCTCTCAGTATCTGACACACACACACACACAGACATACCCAACACAACACACACACACACACACACTCCCCCGAGCACGCAATTCATCCCCATCCAAGGTTATACGACGACCACTCTCTCTTGTGCTTCTTTGCACCCCAACATGCACAACACCTCAATCTTCAAATAGGGCATCGAGCAGATCGAAGATGGCGACCACACCGCGCTACAGAATGCGGGGTAATTTGGAAGCAGGGTGATGTGACGACGGCTGACTGACTCCTCCCCCCACCCCCTCTCTCTCTTGCACAAAATTACCAATCCCTCTCTCCCTCGCACAAAATTGTCAATCCCTCAACCCACGAGATCCTTCCCCTCTCGTCCATGTTTTTCTAGCTCTCTCATCAAACATGTTGTCTCTTCTCCTTCCACGTATACAGAATCCAGATGCACACGCATCTCATCTATATTACATGTGTCCATCTTTCTCACAGACCTAACTTCTTCCTCTCTCTTTCTCGCTCTATCTCTCTCTCTCTGTCTCGTTAGGTTTGTCTCCTACTCTCTCGTCCACATACATACAATCTTTCCCGCCCTATCTGCTCCATCTTCAAAAGCACTCTCTGCACGTTTCATTCACACATTGGGATATGTCAAAATGTTGCTTCTATAATGGCTGATGTAGAGTTATGGTTGTTTTTGTTGCATCCTACAAAGTAATAAATATGAAATGCATTTAGATTCTCATTTGATTGGGATTATGTGAGTTTGAGCATGTTGTGAAGTACTATAGACCTTGTATACATCTTGGGATTCGACAATGATTGTAACTATTGAATTGTATAGACCATTACATTCGAAGTCAATAGCCTAATATATTTATTTCACAACTTCAACAAATGATTAGTTCACTACAAACTAAGAAAACAAATGTGTACTCCCTCCGTTTTTATTTAAGTCCGCGTATTAGCATTGGTCAAAGTCAAGTTTTTAAACTCTCAGAAAGCTTATAAGAAAAAAATATTAACATATACAATAAAAAATAAATACCATTAGATTCATTATTGAATGTACTTTCACATCATACATATTTGTTATGGTAAATGTTTATATTTTTCTATAAACTTGGTCAAACTTTAGGAAGTTTGACTTCGGTCAAACCTAATATGCAGAGTTTACTACTACTACTACTCGCTAGTTGCTTAGCCGAATCACTCAACACACCACACGAGGAGTCCACTGTCACAAAATTTTGAGGTCGGTGGGAAAATCTCCCGCGACCCTGATTCGAGCAGTGGGAAGTTACCATCATAGCCTTCGGAACAGGCCTACGGATGGCGCTTGGTAGGGGGCTGTTTTCGTAACTTCATGTTCACCCTACCCAGCCAACTCCACCCCGGCACCCATAGTAGTACACCTGAATACTCCCCATTTTCTATCCCCACCGCAAAATAGACTTCTCCATGGCACCGCAGCCTTCATGCTCCTCCCCTTTACATCGGCGCACTCGTCCACCGCAGCGCATCTGCCTCATTGACGACCTCGTACACCACACTGGAGCCAGTCCACCGTCGTCGTCGTACACGAAGCCTCTTCCCCGACATCGTCTTCCACGGTCTCGGATCTGCTTCCCGGAAGCCGACGCCAAGCGCAGAAGTACCACCGTCATGGACAATGAACTGACTCCCGTTGCCGACCATGACTCACAAAGGCCGCCACGACCATCGTTCTCCTCCTCGATTGGTAATGTGTGTATTGAATCACTTAGCAGTACATGTGCAGTTCCAATTTTGTTCATACCTACCCTTCAAATTTCCTGGGTGCTATTGTTCCCGTAAAAGTAATTGGTTATAGCCTCCATTGTCCAACATAATATCATCTTGTAATTTTACGTCGCTCCTGTATTGAGTTGTGCTTGGGTAGGTTTTTCATCTGCAACCAGTAGTGTGGCAAGTGATGGAAAGGTTTTTAGAACTAGCAAGATGCCCATGCGTTGCACACATCAAGATGCATTTGTATGAGTAGTTTATCTTGTGGGAGAAAAGGATGAACGAGGGAAGGCCTTATTTGCAAATCTATAGAGGGGTAGTTGAATTATCTTTTTTTATCTATCTATGCTGAGAACTATCCTCTACTCTCTAGTATCTACTTCTTGATCTCAGCATTGTAAACACTTTTTTAAAGCGCCGCGCGTTGCGATTCTGTTGGAGATGCTCTAACCTGGCAGACGAGTGATTTAATGTTGCCCAAAAGATGCATGAGTATTACTAGTAATATATTTTTCTTGCCATGTTGAGATTTTAAAACCACGAGTGCGAACATGCAGAGGAGCAATGAAGACCAAACACAGGATATTCGGGACATCTTCAAGGAGCGTGGCAAGTTAAATAGGAGCTGCACCGAACCTGTAAAACGAGCTTTGGTAAGTAACACCCTTTCAATTACTTTCGTGTAGCCTCGTGTTCTTCGATGTGTATATGTTGTAGTTTCTGTTTCTCTTAAGCGTGGTGTTCTTCGATGTGTAATAAGAAGAGTCTTAGTCATCCTAATGCTTTTGTTTTTAGCTTGATGTAGGAAGTGGGTGTTCTCACCTTGTAGTCTGTTTTTATTTTTTTCCTTTTGAATTCACTTCTCCAAGTTCTGTTTATCTGGCTTCTACTAAATGGATCTAGGTTGCTCCGATTATTGATCTAAAAAAGAAGTAACTTCATGTCAGGATGCAGTTCCTGCGAGGAGGGAAGTATGGTCAACCTTGAGATCATGTTTCCAAAATGAGGCTGGATTACACACAAGGTGCCAGTTCCCTAATGATGCTGGATTAGACACAAGGTGCAAATTCCCAGATGATGCTGGATTACACACAAGCCAGGTGGAGTCGTCAGCTGTTCGTGTCCCCGTGGCATTAGTAAAGGCTGAAAGAAAGCATGCAGCAGCCCTTGAGAATGTAGCTGAGTTCCTGAAGAAGCGAAAAGAGCAATCAGATGCTCTCTTCACCCAAGCCAAAGAAGAGATGGAAGAAGCCAGAAATAAGCTAGCAGAGGCAGAGCAGGCTAGGCGTCTCCTGTTATCTAAAACTGTTGTCAATACAAAATTTCCTTCATAATAGCTAGGTTCAAATGTTTATCCAGTCAGCATGCCTGTTGTGATGTCCGTGCATCAACTGATGTGGCACAAAATGTTTTTTTAGGTCATGTAACAGCAATTACTTTCCAAACAATAGCAGACAAAGCATTGGACATGGTATAGTTCACGCGCAAGCCCGACATTCCAAGTTCAACTTCCACAACAAACTCATGTTCACAGATATCTGCACATTCATACATAATGTCCACAACCATGATTCACTTTAAAGCCAAAAAAATGTGAGGAGAGTTATAAATAAAGAAAATCCTCTACTAGTTCCGGCTACCAGTGCGAGGATAACAAGTCAAGACCATGCGTAAATTAATTATATTTTAGTCATATTTTGTGTTCTAAAATGCCTACCGGCTCGCGGAAGGACGTGTTGCCGGCACACGCGCGGATTCAATGAAGGCAGGCGGGGCAGTCTTAAGCTGGTTGCACGCAGCGAGGAGGC
This sequence comes from Triticum urartu, assembly GCF_056163025.1. Lineage (NCBI taxonomy): Eukaryota > Viridiplantae > Streptophyta > Magnoliopsida > Poales > Poaceae > Triticum > Triticum urartu. The sequence goes on from NC_141874.1 coordinate 128,601,159, forward strand.
GTGCTCAGCCGGGCCTGCAGCGAGTGCGGCCCTCTTGGCCGGCGCGCCGGTTCTATGCCTGCGCTATGAGAGGTCAAGTCCGTGTCAGGGCAATCACTCCCTCCAGTCCTTTTTTGTTTGGGTATAACAGAATCTCGTTTTCCATTCACATTTTACAAGTAAAATTCATGGACAAACTTTGACCCAAAGTACGATGGGGACTAGTAAACCAGAATGGAGGTAGTAGTTTTTTTAATCAAAGAAGGGTTTCCCCTTCCGAATTTTATTACTGAAAAACAACATCTAAATCTAAACCATAGTATTTGCCCTAGAACTACCAGGTTCAACATCCGCAACATAAACCCATACAACCTCTGTAACGCCCTCGATGCGGCTATATCTCCCACGTGTCGAAGCACGACTTAGAGGCATAACCGCACTGAAAGCAATGTCGCAAGTGAGGTAATCTTCACACAACCCATGTAATATAATAAGGGAAAGAGATACATAGTTGGCTTACAATCGCCACTTCACACAAATACATGAATAAAGCATTACATCATCCAAATACAATCATGGCCCGACTACGGAACCAAATAAAAGAAGAACCCCAAATGCGACAAAGGTCCCCGAACGACCCCAACTTGGGCTCCACTACTGATCGACTAGAACGAAACAACACAAAGGACAAGATCTTCATCGAGCTCCTCCTGAGCTTGGTTGCGTCATCTGCACGGTTCAACGGCACCTGCAAGCTAGTTTTGGAAGTATCTATGAGCCACAGGGACTCAGCAATCTCGCACCCTCGCGATCAAGACTATTTAAGCTTATGGGTAAGGTAAAAGGTATGAGGTGGAGCTGCAGCAAGCGACTAGCATATATGGTGGCTAACATATGTAAAAGAGAGCGAGAAGAGAAGGCAAAGCACGATCGATAAACTATGATCAAGAAGTGATCCTAGAACAATCTACGTCAAACATAACTCCAACACCGTGTTCACTTCCCGGACTCCGCTGGAAAGAGACCATCACGGTAACACACGCTGTTGATTCATTTTAATTAAGGTCAACTTCAGGTTTTCTACAACCGGACATTAACAAATGCCCATCTGCCCATAACCGCGGGCACGGCTTTCGGAAGTTCAAATCCCTGCAGGGGTGTCCCAACTTAGCCCATCACAAGCTCTCACGGGCAACGAAGGAATAGACCTCCTCCCGAGACATTCCGATCACACTTGGTATCCCGGTTCTACAAGACATTTCGACAGGGTAAAACTAAACCAGCAACACCGCCCGAATGTGCCGACAAATCCCGATAGGAGCTGCACATATCTCTTTCTCAGGGCACACTCAGATGAGCCAGATGTCGGGTAGGCCAGCCCAGAGTTGCCCCTGGTAACCCCGGACATCGCTCGGTTGGACCAACACTCAGAGGAGCACTGGCCCGGGGGGGGGGGGGGTAAAATAATGATGACCCTCAGGAGCGCGACTCCCAAGGGAAAAGAAAAGGCTAGGCGGCAAATGGTAAAACCAATGTTGGGCATTGCTGGAAGAGCTTTACTCAAGGCGAACTGTCAAGGGGTTCCCATTATTACCCAACCGCGTAAGGAACGCAAAAATCCGGGAACATAACACCGATATGACGGAAACTAGGGCGGCAAGAGTGGAACAAAATACCAGGCATAAGGCCGAGCCTTCAACCCTTTACCAAGTATATAGATGCATTAATTAAATAAGATATATCGTGATATCCCAACAAGTAAACATGTTCCAACAAGGAACAACATCTCCATGTTCCAACAAGGAACAAACTTCAATCTTCACCTGCAACTAACAACGCTATAAGAGGGGCTGAGCAAAGCGGTAACATAGCCAAACAACGGTTTGCTAGGACAAGGTGGGTTAGAGGCTTGGTTCATCAATATGGGTGGCATGATAAGAAAGTGGTAGGTATCGCAGCATAGGCATAGCAAAAGAGCGAGCATCTAGCAAGCAAAGATAGAAGTGATTTCGAGGGTATGATCTTGCCTGAGATCCCGCAAGGAAGAAGAACGAGTCCATGAAGAAGACAAACAGACGTAGTCGAATGGGTCCTCACAAACGCGACGTAACCGGAACCAACCCGAAGAAGCAAACACCAGAAAGAAGCATACAACATAGTAAACAACCAACACATGAACATGGTATGATATGCGGGATGCGGTATGCGATGCATATGCATGATTTGACAAGGAATGCATGAACCTGGCCTCAACTTGGAAATCCAAGTGTTCCACTGGAAAGTTGAGATGAAATCGCTTGAAAACGATATAAAGAACGCCGGAATCAGAGTTACGGTAACCACGTTCTGCGATTTACAGCAAGTAGCCATCTAAATGCAACAAGACAAACATGCTACAGCACCCAAACATGGCAACAAAATACATGGCAGGGATCCATTCATGAATCTTAACAAAAGTCTAGCACTGAGCTATGGCCAATTCATCCATTAACAGGTTCAAACAAGCATGGCAAAAATGCATTTGGTAATAGGTTCAAATATGGCACCGGTCTGCGATTTACAGCAAGTAGCCATCTAAATGCAATGAGATGAACAAGCTACAGCACCCAAACATGGCAACAAAGTACATGGCAGGGATGCATTCAAGATGCTTAACAAAAGTCTAGCACTGAGCTATGGCCAATTCATCCATTAACAGGTTCAAACAAGCATGGCAAAAATGCATATGACAAATAGATTTCAGACTTGGTGAAATTAACACTTGTCTGGAATTTCAGATCAGGTAGCACACTACGGAGCAACAAAACTACATGCTATAGGACCTGAACATGGCAAAGTAAATCATGGAATGGAGCTACTCAAAGAGCTTAACAAAAGTCCCTTAGTGACCTTGAGCCAAAAGGGATCAGAAAATACAATTGCAAGCATGTGAACATGGCAAAAACATAATCAGTTCTCAGACTCGGTGAAAACTGGAGCATGCTGAAACAGATATCAAGTAGGCATGTTTACGAGCTAGATGCACTCACTACAGAGCAAGTCATGACAATCTAAGCATACACCCATCAAGAATACACAAAATTCAAACTAGACATGGCAAGAACAATAACATAGCATGCACGGATCAACTACAACATCCTCGGCAAAATCGCTAAAAGTAGACAATCTGCCCAGATTCACGAAGTAGCAAAAGTAGAGCTTGATTGACTCAAGCTAGAGTGCTCCATAATTGCAAATAAATACATAGATGGATATAGCACTACAAGATTAACAAATCATCCTTACTGATCATCCTCAAAAGAGGCACGGATCACTAGGAAACAACATGAACATATGGCATAATGAGATAAACAGGTCAAGGACTTAGTGGAAATGCTAAGTCCCTGAAATCAGCATTACCAAGTGCCTCACTTAGCAAGCTTGTGCTAGTCACCACACACATCACAAAAATACATGGGTCACACCTCTGGAGAGATGGAAAAACCCTTAACAAAACATATGTAGAGCTCATGGGCATATCATGCACACAATAATCATGGCAAAAATGACAAATATCTAAATGGAGCAGCAGATCTGACAATTATCTCAAGTAGCACTCTTCTAACAGCATTTCGGGCATCAAGATGAACTCAAATGAAAATGATGTAATGAGATGAAATGATGTACTCTCTGAGACGAACATTTTGATATGCTATATGCATGAATCAGAGCTATGGATGCAAAGTTACGATGACATGAAAAATGCATAAAATAACTGGAACTTAGCCAAAGCTCGGGAAAAAACATGGGTGCTCACGTTGGGCCACACGGGCCGGATCTGGAACTGGGCCGGCTCTGGCGCGTTGCACAACCCAGGTGGTAGGAGGAGATGGGCCGCGGAGAGGCCCATCCGAGCGCAAGTGGGCGAGCTCGTTCCCGAGCAGGACGAGGCCATGGCTCTCCGGCGACGGAGCGGCGCTCCGGCGAAAGGTGGTCGGCCGCGAGCAGGGACGGGTGGATCCGGGCATGGGCCCCCCGGATCCGGCGACGGCGAGGCCGGGCGGCGCTGCGGAGGCATCGGGCGGCGCGTGGGGTGGCAGTTTGCGGCGTTGGATCTTGCCGTCAGGAGGAGGGGCGAAGCTCCGGCGATGGCCGGAAAAAGGATGCGGCGGCGGCATGCAGATCCCGCGAGGCGGAGGGAAGCCGGGCACGGTCGGGCGCGCCTGTGCAGCGGCGGCGGATCTGGGCCCGCGCGGGCCCCGGATGGGCTCCACGGGCCGCGGCGGCGGTGGGAGGAGAGAGAGGGCAGCGGCGGTGAGGTGGCAGCGCGTGGTTGGCTGGGGAGGCCGGCGCAGACATGTCCGGCACGCGGGGTGGACGCGTCCGGTGGCGCAAGGAGGACGAAGTTAGGGTTCATCCGCGAATTTTCGGGAGGGGAGCACATATATATAGGTAGGGGGAGCTAGGAGAGTCCAAAAGAGGTGCAGTTTTCGACCACGCGATCGTGATCGAACACTCTAGATGATGGAGAGGGTTTTGGTGGGTTTTGGGCCAAATTGGAAGGGTGTTGGGCTGCAACACACACGAGGCCTTTTCGGTCCCTCGGTTAACCGTTGGAGCATCAAACGAAGTCCAAATGGTATGAAACACTCTAGATGATGGAGAGGGTTTTGGTGGGTTTTGGGCCAAATTGGAAGGGTGTTGGGCTGCAACACACACGAGGCCTTTTCGGTCCCTCGGTTAACCGTTGGAGCATCAAATGAAGTCCAAATGGTATGAAACTTGACAGGTGGTCTACCGGTAGTAAACCAAGGCCGCTTGGCAAGTCTCGGTCCAATCCGGAAATGTTTAATCCCCACACACGAGAAGAAGGTAGAAATGACCACCGGAGGAGAACGGAGCGCCGGAATGCAAAATGGACAACGAAGAAAATGCTCGAATGCATGAGATGAACACGTATGCAAATGAAATGCACATTATGACATGATATGCAATGCATGACACGCAAGCAACGACAACACAACAACAACGAATAACTGGATGCCACCTGGCACATCGGTCTCGGGGTGTTACAACCTCCATCGCAAAAAGAAAACCATACAACCATACGCCAAGGAGGTACGTAGTACTATGAATTCCATTTTCGCTCCATACCAGTCGTTCTAAAAACTACTTACTACTTATAACGCGCCATTGAAAATCGAAACTCTTAACCCCGCTAAAAAACGATATTTTAAGCGTGGCTACTCGATCTATGGCAACTGGCGAGCCACCACGCTCCAAGTCGTTCACCTGTGGTCCCGACCATCAACTCCTACGGATCAAATTATCACGCGAGCTGACTATTCCTACAAAGGTGCTCCACCACGTACCCAGTAGCCGCGAATGCAGCAATCGTGCACCTAGGGTTTTAGGTTTTATTTGTTAATGTCGCCTTTATGTAACACTCATGTGTGCGAGACAGCGAGAGGCCGACTGCGTGTGTGCGCCTCTTCTCTTCGTATATGTACTCCACCGTTTGTTTGGTGTCCAAAAAATTATAATAACTACTAGCAATGTTCCAATGCGTTGCCACACGATCAAAGTAGATTAATACATATTCACCAATTTGATAGAAAAAAAGTCTAATTTTGAAATACGTATATCACTAAAAATATGTTATGATTCACTAAAAATATATTCCTTTGGCGGTTTTGATGAGATAAGGGAGGAATGTTGTTGGTTTCAAGATTCGAGAAGTGCTATATGTCTAGTTTCTACTCTTACTAGAAATATGCCCGTGCGTTGCACGGAACATCAAGATCTCGTGGGAGAAAAGGATGAACGGGGGAAGGCCTTATCTGCAAATGTGGTGAAGAGTGCGGGTAAATTGCCATATTTTCCTTCCTATCCATCAGATATAAATCGTACGACCTACATTGCAGGATGGCAGGCCCACCATCATCACCAACTCTATTTTTTATCCCTACTCTTATAAAAAGCATTGTCGGTGATGATCGTGTGCCTGCCATCCTGCAATATAGGCCGTCCGATCTATATCTGATAGATAGGAAGGAAATTATGGCAATTTTGCAAAAAGATACCCACACCCCTCTCCACGTTTGCAAATAAGGCCTTCCCTCATTCATACTTTTCCCCCACAAGATAAACTACTCATACAAATGCATCTTGATGTTCCGTGCAACGCATGGGCATCTTGCTAGTTGTTGCAAAAAGCCCACGTGTGTGTGAGAGAGAGGAAGAGTGGAGGAGGACAGAGTGCATGTGTGACAAAGACACAAGGAGTGTGTGTGCGATAGGTATCAGCTTAAAATGAGGCGATAGTGTGTGTGTGCACGATCGAGAGGGCGTGTATCAAGAAGAGAAGAAAAATCTACATAGATACAAGGAGCGGGAGAGAGACATGTATGTGATGGTGGAAGCACGAGTGTGTGGGTGTATAAACCTATCTAGAGGCTAGCTCGTCGATAAATGTTTGTGAGAGAAATACGAGTCGGGGTGCGAAAGTGAGAGTTTTTTTTGTGTGAGAGAGAGACGGTAGTCGGGAAGGGGAGTGGAAGTAGGAGTTGTGTGTGTGTGTGTCTGTGTGTGTGTGAGAGAGAGAGAGGAGATGGTAGTCGGGGTTGTCTGATCGGTAAACAAATGAATAATGTCAGTCTGGGATGGAGACGAAAAGGAGACCGCAACAAATGTTGTGTCTACAGGAGAGAGAGAGAGTAATTTTAGTGGTATGAGTCATATGTAGAGACATATAGGGTGTGTGAGAGAATCCCATAGAGAGAAAGCCAAAGTGAAAGACGAGTGGAGACTGTGTGTGTGGCGGTGAAAAAGAAAGCTTAGGTACCGAGTGATACTAGAGAACAGTAGAGACGTGAGAGATAATGAAAACCGTGTAATGTATAATGATAGGGAGAGTGTGACACTTCTCAAGGGAGACGTCGAGAGACCATGTTTGCGAGGATAGGAGAAACACGAAGTGAGCGTGCGGGTGAGCTGGAGAAAAGAGAGTGATAGCTACTTGAGGGAGCATGCATGCGAGAGAGATGGGCATGAAAGGAGTGAACCAAAAAGGGATTCAAATATTTGAATTCGAGATGATGATACATGTAATACATACTCGAACCAAAATTGATCTATCAAACATGCATACTCATATGAATTCACGCACAACTATGTTATTTAATATGTAGATATTACCGATCCATACATTTTAGTAGAACATAACTTGGTTAAATTTTTTTGAATTCAACCTTAAGATTTCAAGATCATTGTATTTGTAAATCATATTATACATATAAAGGGGCATAATTCTTTGTTGTGCTTTTGAAAGTATATATAAAAAATGATGTATATAGAATGTAATTCCAATTGAAAATGGATCCCGCCCGAAAAAATAGAATACAAACGGGATTCAAATTGAGTTGGCACGGTAAATGTGCACTCTGCAAAATTTGAATGAAGCAGGGAAAGTCGCAGTAACCGCCCGAAAGCAAAATCTGCGAGATGGAAATCACTACTGCCTATCCCTGCCACGCAAAGCCTATCTACTGGATTTCTATAGGTTTCGATAGGGTTAGGTTTGTAATTTCACCCAAATGTGACGTAACCGCCTCTCACCTGGATTCATACATGGTGGGCGCCAAAACACAGTGTGTCCTCGGCCAAAATCGACTCCGTCCCCGATTCATATTCATACACGGTGGGCGCCAAAAACAAACTCTCGTCGGCAAATATTCGATGTATGCGAGATTACCGTCCTATCCCCAACCGACTAATGTTGCTGTGATGTAGTAGAAATTTGAAACGGGGGCTAAGTTTGTAAATTTCCTCGCATTTGAGACAAGCGCGCCCTGAATACATGGTTCCACCCTTCTCTCTACCTCCCTTTTCCCCATTCGTACTCCGTGGGCGCCAAAACACCCTCTCCACCCCACCCTCCTCCATCCGCCGCCGTCCGCCACCCCATCCACCGCCGTCCTCCTCCACGATGTTGGAGCTGATACCCCGACGCCGCCGTCCATTACAAGAGATCGACCTCTCTCATCCACGGCTTCGGACCGGGATCCTTGCATCCCGTCCTCTCGCTTCATCCCCGCCATCGTCCGCCTTGCCGGCGCCACTCCTATGACCGTCTCGTCCACCGCGCCCCGCTGCCACCGTCTACCCTCCTAGATCTGCTTCCACGCCGCCGACAGCCATCGCTACCACAGCACCGTCAAATTCTCAGCAGATGCGTACACGGTGCCTCACCAGAGGCGGTACTCTTTCGTATCTGCTCAACTTATTTATCGCAACAAGAAAATATATCACCACTGCTTTACTCTGATTTCTTGTCTTGGTTGCGAAGTTGCCTTTGTCCTGTTTGCACCTTCAGATCCGCCATGGCACGCTCAACACTATACTCCCAATGCTTATGGTTTTCCCCTTTTATATTCCACACTAGTTAAATCACAGTAGACTATATTTCAAAATTGGGTCAGTCGATTTTTCAGAGCTCGCTGGAGTTCGCCAGTGCGATCGAAGGGGCTCGGGTGGTTGTGGGGCCTCGCCGAACAAAGAAAACTCGACATGGGTGGGGGTTGGGGCGGGGGTGGGGGTGGTGGAGGAACACAGGCGGTGGGGGCCGGTGGTCCGGCCGGCGGCCCGTGCGGTGTTCTGTATGGGAAGAATCAGAGACGAGGAAGAAGAAGGGTTAGGGGACGTAGGATCTTCATCCAACCACCTGAAATGGTCGAGAGATGGCTGGGAGTTGCATTCTTAATGCGCTCTGGTTCATCATGTGTGGGCACTGCGCAACCAATATTGTATTATCCAAAATCTGCTTGCTCTTCTTTACCATGTTCCTCTTCCGTTCTTCTTTAATATGTACTCTCTCCGTTCCTAAATACAAGTCTTTGTATAGATTCCACCATGGACTACATATGGAGCAAAATGAGTGAATCTACACTCTAAAATGTATCTCGATACATCTGTATGTGATCCATAGTGGAAATCTCTACCAAGACTTATATTTTGGAACGGAGGGAGTATGATAGTAGTACAGTATGTACCTTGTACTGAGGATGAGCAGGGAAATTTGCAGTGTAGAGGTCTATACGGTTGGTTGTGATGGACACTTTGAGCTTCTTTGATTCGTAGGATCTTGTAAACATAGGAATAGGATTTGTAGTGGCCTGCCCACTTGAATCCTATAAGAATAGCAAGGAAATGCGGGGAGTTGTGTCGCCTTTGAGAGTTACACTGATATTAATAGTACCGCACCTTCACTTGAAGAGAGCTGGTATCCGAAGCCTTTCTAGCCGTACCGGCAATACTAACACATATATTCCAGCAAGTTCCACTTTGCTGATTTTACTCTGATGCTTAAGGTTTTCCCGTTATATCTACACTATGATCTGTGTAGCTGCTTTGTGTCGCACTAGCAGCAATCCACTCTTGAAGCTAAACACCGCAATGACTTACAAAATTGGCACCAAGGCATTGAGTGCCATTCTGGATGCAATGAAACTCATATGCTCCCCACCTGTTGATTCTTGTTCAGAATATGATCCTAATGACTATTCTAACCTCGAGGAGTCAAAGGCAGATGGCCTGTCCTGTTCACCCATCAAGGTGCCTGTTCTAATTTGGCAATGTTTTATTGATTGCGGGTATCTTGCATATGTTGTCTTGCATTTCTTCTACTTTGTTGCACCGCCATCTGCTTAGTTTACTCATCATATATGTCGAGATGCCATGCCCATCCATTATAAATACATATTCCATCTGTCATCATACCATGTTTTTCCACTCAAATGCTGTTCTTGTGCATCAAACATCAAAAAGGAAGAGGGTGATTGCCGAACCTGAAGGAGCACCAGCAAAGTCCTTGAAAAACGTGGTGGTGCCGGAGAAATCAGACAGCACCCCACTTATATTGGATGTACAACCAATGACACAAAACGTAGAACCGACTCCAGCAGACTGTACCCATACTTCACTAGCCACACCACTAGCCCCACCACACAGGACCTGCACTCCGGCAAAAGGTATACCGATTTCATTTGCCATAGCACCAGTTGTACCATAGAAAAATCCCACTCCAGCAAAAAGTACAGCAAGTCCACCGGCCAAAGACCTATCCCAACTGCAGAGATGGCCAATTCCTGCAGATTGGAACCCCATTCCATTTATTCCCAGTTTAAAATACAATGCTTTCAATGTTGTTAGGGACTACGTGCATATATTCCCATCATGGGAAGATTATTGTGAAGACAGACACCATTTTCACATCTTCCTGTCCAACTTACGTGTAAGTGCTATTATTCATGGTTATTATTTTCCTATTTTCTGCTGATTGAACACATCAATGATTTACATTACATTGTTGTAATTAGGTGATGGTCAATCTGGATAGTCATGACAAGCAAAGCTTGCTTGTACTTTTCAAGGAAGCATTGCAGCAGTATCGGTGTTACCTGAGGAAATCACACTTTGATGGCAAGTCTATAAACGAATTTCCGATGAAGTCTCGTGTGCTAAATTTAGAAGACATTGAATGGAAAAACCTTGTTATGCACTAGTCTCGTTCCCAGGATGAGGTACTGTCTATGAAATCACATGACAATTTGAACTTCTACTTTTCCGCATGTGCCTTACGGATCTTTTTTGCAGGAAATCTGCTCGAAGAAGAATTCCGGTTTGACAAGAACAACAGGATATCGCAAATATGCTGCCCGCTGCTTTGCTCTTGTTAGTACCTGTTGTCCTGTATCACTGTACTTGCATACATACCTGGTTCATTATGTGACAGCAGTATGCATGATAGCTTGCTTATCAATTGTTCGCTCCAAATTATCTGATCTGTATGAACGGTTAGATTAGTGTAGAATATATCCAATGCCAATGTTTTTTTAGCTCTGCATTGTTCTTGTAAGTACATGTTGTCCTTTATCAGTGTACTTATAATGACAGGTAGTTGTTCATTTACCATCACTCTGCAGCTCATTTTCCTTTGCCCTCCATTTTCTACACATCAGATCTATATTTACTCTTACCATAAGGTTGGTACAGAAGAAGTTTAGCTGTGCATTGCTCTTGGCTGTACCTTTTGCCTGTATCGCTGCACTTACATTTATAGCTACTTGGTTATGTAGCATCACTCTTCATCTTATCTTAAATATTCTCCATTTTTTGTATATTATCACATCTATATTTACTCTTAACAAAATGTAGAATAAAGGCAATGCTTTTGAAGAAGATTCTGTGGTAAACTTCTTGAATTGCCCCCCCATCAGCATGGACAAGGCCTTTATAGATCCTGTCTTCACCAATAATGTAAGTTTGTCCATCTCAAGCCTTCAAACTTTGTTGTATATATTTGGTTAGGCATGACTCAATAGCTGTTTATTTTTGGTGTTTGCATCAAATTGCTTGTTTAAAGTTTATTATGTAGTTCATAAACAAAAGTTTGTCCTATCTCAATTTAAGTTTTTAGTTGTACAACCAAGTTCCTTCTTCATACCATGTAAATTAAACTATACAGAGCAAGTGATCTTCTTTTGCACTGCATGTATGCTTCTGTTCTTCATCCTTAATCCAGTGGTGTGGTGAACCTACCCACTACAGCACAATGTCATATTCTGCAATGTCTTAACTATGAACAATGTCATATCATTCTGCTATTATTTAAAGCGTCTCTTTATTTGCCAATCTGAAATGGTATAAATTGACAGCACACTAACCATTGATACTTATGAGTTCTTGATCTGTAATCCAGTGGTGTCGTGAAGCTGCCAACTCCTTCACAATGTCATTTCCTGCCATGTCTTGACCTGAACAATACCATATTGTGTTAATGCAATTTTAAACTATGTCACTTTATTCGTTAGTAAGAAATGTGATGAATTGTCAGCACTGATACTTTTATGTGCAAAACCTGTCATCTGTCTGCTTGTTTATCTTTCAGAGTGAGGAAGATATAAGTGTTGAACAAGCGCAGTCTCATCATCTTGCGTAGCTGCTTGGGCTGCAGCTCCCCAGCAGGGCTAACCTTTCTTGAACTCTATTTAAGTGCTGTCGGTTTTGTATATTATTTTGTCGGCATGTTTATTTGCACTGGTGGCGATCTTTGATGCCCAGTGTATGTAATCTGCTGTCTGCTTGTGCTTTATTATCATAGTGGCAAACTTTGATTCCCAGTGGATGTAATATGCCATAATTTCTTTATTGTATAGTCTAGGTTTTTTCTTATTCACGATGCTGCAGTTATTTTACTATATATATATATATATCCTGTCTTTGCAGTAAACCGGCCAAACCGTAAAATTACGGTACAAAATCGGGCCGTCATGCAATCATGATGTAGGTTGGGCCTGAAATGTGCCGAACAGCTCACGGGCCGGCAGCAGCCCGAAATGAACCCTGACCCATGATTGTGCGAATCAAATCACAGGCTTTTAACATGCCAAAATTGTCTCGGTCCTTGTTTGGCCCAATCAAATATCGGCTGCGAGCAGGCCGGATGCAAACCGGGCCGTAGTTAGGCCCAACTATATGACGGGATTTTAACAGGCCGAAATTAATATAGGGCCGAAATGTTAAACGGGCCCTTAACAGGCCAATACTAATATCAGGTCGAATTACTAAGTGGGCCTTTAGCAAGTGGGCCCAAAAGCATAGTGTCCAGTTGACAGGCCGAATCTGGTATGGGCCATAATTGAACCCAAAGCCTCTTAAAGGGCCAGACCTGATCTGGGCCGTAATTTGGCCCAGAACGTGGTAGGCTTTTCATGGGCCGGATCTCATATGGGCCACTATTAGGCCCGGAGCGTGGCAGGCCATTAATGGACCGGATCAAATATGGGCCGGCATTTGGCCCGAAACATGGCAGCCAGTTAATGGACCGGCCTACTAGGGTCCTCAAAATCTTGTGGGTCTACAGTTGGGCCGACCCATTAATGTTGGCGAAATCTCGTGGGCCTTTAGCTAGACCAGCCCATTATGATCCGCAAGAATCTTGTGGGCCTTTACCTAGGCCAGCCCATTATGGCACACAAAAATCTTGTGGGCCTTTACCTGGGCCGGCCCATTATGGCCCGCAAAATCTTGTGGGCCTTTAGCTGGGCCAGCCCATTATGGTCTGCAAAATCTGGTGGGCCTTTAGCTGGGCCGGCCCATTATGGTCTGCAAAATCTTGTGGGCCTTTAGTTGGGCCGGATCATTTTAAATTGATGGGCCGGTCCACGTGTCAACATATCATAGGCGCGTCTCGCCCATTGGATGAGTGACACCTGTGCCAACGCGGACCTGACACGTGTCTCCTCCAGCCAATGATGATTTACACGTGGAAAATCCCCATTGGTCGGGGCTGTTAACGGGTTATCGGATCCAAAACCCGACCGGATAGCTTAACGGCGTTCCGTTACGGTGGATGCCACATGTCGGCCACCCTTGACGAAAGCACTTCTGTGACGCGCAATTTATCGTCATGGAAGTGGACACTTCCATGATGATAATTTTGGTAATGTCATGGAACACTTCTACAATAGCACAGGTATGACTATCTTGATTCTGTCATAAATTTGTCATGGATGTACATGCATGACAAAAAACGTGACCTACTGTGAAAAACACGTATCATCACGGAAGTGTATTTTTTGTAGTGCATTGGGAAGTAATAAGTAGATGATGGTTTGCTAGAGTGAGAGAAGATTAAACCCTAGTTTATGCGTTGCTTCGTAAGGGGCTGATTTGGATCCATATGTCTCATGCTATGGTTAGGTTTACCTTAATACTTTTGTTGTAGTTGCGGTTGCTTGCAATAGAGGTTAATCATAAGTGGGATGCTTGTCCAAGTAAGGAGAGTACCCAAGCACCGGTCCACCCACATACCAAATTATCAAAGTACCGAACGCGAATCATATAAGCGTGATGAAAACTAGCTTGACGATATTCCCATGTGTCCTCGGGAGCGCTTTTCTCTATATAAGAGTTTGTCCAGGCTTGTCCTTTGCTACAAAAAGGATTGGGCCACCTTGCTGCACTTTATTTACTTTTGTTACTTGTTGCTCATTACAAATTATCCTATCACAAAACTATCTGTTACCACTTGTTTCAGTACTTGCAGAGAATACCTTGCTGGAAACCGCTTATCATTTCCTTCTGCTCCTCGTTGGGTTCGACACTCTTACTTATCGAAAGGACTATGATAGATCCCCTATACTTGTGGGTCATCAACGCCAGACTCATGGAAGACGAGCGTGATGATTTTGATGTTGACCTATCATCGGGCGCCAGACTGCTGGCCGAACTGTCGTCCTCGCTGTCGCTCGACATGGCTGCAGACTGTGTGCCAGTGTGTAGCATGGCCTGCTGGGGACGATGAAGATGGTGGACACTTAAGCGCGCGGGGTATGCAGAGAGGAGGAACTGCCAATTGAAGCGGGGGGGGGGGGGGATTTAAGCAGGGGTTGACGTATTATCTAACCGCTGATATAATCAACCGCAATTATTTGTACCGAGTCACTCCAAATTCTCGGGTTTGCGCAGGACTCCTATTGGCTATTTGGCTGGTTTCCCTTTTCAGGACAAAAACAAGAAATGAGTTTTGGGATTATGCATCGATACCGGTACGAACGGAGTAGGACAGTCGGCAAGCAATACATTAATGTCTTCTTATTGATAAAGCCAGTAATAATCAAACTAGAAAGGAAAAGAAAAAATACAAACAAAAATATTTGCACGAATCTTCACATAACATCAATGGCATAGGACCTAGATGTGCATTACTTAGAGCAGATCTAGATGTGCTTTAGCAATACTGTTAAACAAAACCCATAATCATCATTGCAAACAACGCATAGAACATGGCTAATGCGACAAACACAACTACACATGCTAGTTCCTTCTTGTCTCTTTCTTTCATCTGTTGCCTGTGATTGATTCTTTCTTGCTTCATCGTACTGATTGTACATTCCAGATCAACCAGTTTCTTCTTCAGCTTTACGTTATCTTCTGCGATCTTGGTAATAACACTCCGAGCCCTGCCATGCCATTCTTCATCCAGCCAGTTAACAAAGGCACAAGCCTCATATCCCTGCCAATGTTAAATAGTATTCTGGATGAGCGGTGGTATTAACTGAAGTAAAATTATGAACTTAATTAGCACTAACCTCTAAGGGGCAACTGAGAAACCGCCTGCCAATGTCAAATCCCTCCATGCATACACGTCGAGCGGGAGTGTGACCATGCACACAACTCAGCTTTTGGTACTTCTCAGTGGCGCAAAACTCAGAGTCGAACTCGTGTTGCGGGAGTCTGGAGTCATGCTCCGGATCCGACGGCAGATCGCTCTCCTGGGGGAGGGGTCATTCAGGATGGATTCGGCAAGGAGATATACTTTGGACATGCTAAAATAGATCGGGACAGATTGGAACCTGATAGGACGATTTAGATCCGTAGTACACCTGCCTTCTAATGACCTTAGGCAAGTGCTCGGCGGCGACCGCCGCCGTGGCGGCGATATGAGCAGGAGTAGCCGCACCGAAACCATCAACACCACTCGTCCGCATTTCCCCAATTTTAGTGCCACGCGAGGGAATTTGGAGGCTATGTAGGGATTTGGGGGAAATGAGGAAACTGCGGAGATAAGCTAACGGTCGGGAACTACTTATGGCACTATATGTTATATACGGCACATTGCTTATACATGTCATTTGTGTGTTAGGTATTACAACATCACACACGATTTCCGCACCAAATCGTGTGAGAAGACAACGTAGGTTAGACACGGTTGCCGTTACATAACCGTATGTGATGTACTACCCTGTCCATATAATTGAGTTACGGTGAGATACCATGCAAACAGCCGCTCTATGGATATATCCGTAAAAAAACAGCTGCTTTGCGTATAGAGATGGTGGCGGCGGCCTAGGTAGCGGCTACCAGAGGAGAGGTCAATCCTCGGTCGGTGGGCGGTGGCGGCGTCATAGGAGGTCAATCCTCGGTCTGCGGCGGGAGATAGGAGGAGCTCAACCATCGAGGTCGGCGGCGGCGTGATTCGAGCACATCCATCGCGGTCGATGGACGGATAGTGGAGGTCGAACTTGAGGTGGCAGCTGCACCATGTTTTGCTTCTCGACCCTACTATTTCGGCGTGCTGCTGCATCGTGCTTGTTTGTCTGCTGGGTGGAGGTTGCCGCACGGCTAATTAATTAAGGTATTCTTTTCGTGAGTGGCTTAATTAAGGTATTCAATTCCTAAGGGTAGTGTTGTACTAGTACTCTGCGTGTAAATTGACTGGCCATTAATTTTTGTCATTGCACGTCTACATAACAACATGGAGCGCACTCAGTAATTATTGAAATAAAACCTTGTGATTTATGCACGCATCTTTGGGCAATAGTTATTCTGTGTATTAATGTTGTTGTTTTGTTTTTAATTACCATTCGTGTGCTGTAGATGGGACGATCTCAATGGATGAAGAATCGGAAAACCATAGATTTTATCAGTGGCGTGACAGAGTTCATGAATTTCGCTGAAAGTACAAAGAGGAGAATTGGTGATGCGGATTACATCATGTGTCCATGTACTGATTGTGCCAATACAGAGTCACATGAAGTTGCAGATGTCCAGATGCACTTAGTCTCTAGGGGATTCATGAACGGATATACACGTTGGACCAAACACGGTGAAGTTGAGGTCATGGATGAAGATACCCAGGGCAGCGAGATGCCAAACCCCGATCAGTGTCACATGGATGTTGAATCTAACATCGGGGCAGAGGCATCAAGCTACCAATGGAACACCAGAAAGCTGAAATGCCCACTGGAAAACCAAGACGTCGACGCAGATGACGACGATCTTGATATGCCAATTTTTGTTGCTATGATTGCATATTTCGAGGGCCCAAAAAGGATATGATTGGGTACAATGATCTACCAACCATTGATGCAGACTCCAAGAAAGAATTGTATCCAGGTTGCAAAAAGAAATATTCTAGGTTGAGTGCCACCCTGGCGCTTCTCAGATTTAAAGCAAAAAATGGTCTATCAAACAAGGGCTTCACAAAGATGTTAGGTATTTTCAAAGAAATTTTTTCGGAAGATAATGTGCTCCCCAGAAGCACGAATGAAGCAAAGAAAATTGTTTGCCCATTGGAACTTGAAGTACAGAAGATACATGTTTGTGTGAATGATTGTATATTGTACCATCGTGAGTACAAAGATTCGCGTGCATGCCCCACATGCAAGCATCCACGATACAAGCGCAGGAGAGCAAAGGAAAAGTACAAATTGGACGACGAGATCAAGACAGGAATCCCATTCAAGGTTGTTTGGTACTTGCCTTTAATTCCAAGGTTGAGGCATTTGTTTGCAAACCCTAGAGAGGCAAAGAGGTTGCGGTGGCATCATGATGAGCGAATCACGGATAGGTTTATGAGGCACCCGAAAGATGGGGCTCAGTGGGAATTAATCGACAAAAAGTTTGAAAATTTTGCCAAGGATCCTAGAAGTATAAGGCTCGGGGAGTGTACCGATGGGATGATTCCTTTTGGCGATATGAGCACCAATCACAACACATGGCCGGTGCTTCTGTGCATATATAACCTAGCTCCTTGGTTGTGTATGAAGAAAAAAATACATTATGATGTCAATGATTATCCAAGGCCCGAAGCAACCTGGAAATGACATCGACATTTACTTTCAGCTACTGGTAGAAGAACTGCTGATAGTGTGGACAGATGCGCCTGCTGTAAATGTTATGATGCTTACAGAAAGGTGATTTTCGATCTACATGCGATGCTGGTGCATACCATTCAAGATATGCCGGCATTAGGCAACACATCGGGGCAGAAAACAAAGGGAGATGTAGGGTGTGTCACATGCATGGATAGGACAGCAAGCAGAATACTTCCCAACTCGCGCAAAACAGTGTATTTGCATCATCGTTGGTTCTTGCGGAAAAATCACCCATACCGAAAGATGAAATCTGAATTTGATGGTACGGTAGAGGCAGGTGTGGGCCCAAGACCCTATGATGGGGAGGTGGTCCACAACATGGCTAAAAAATTAACGTTGTGCTTGGCAAGAACCACCCTTTGACGTTGAAACAAACACTCAAGGGTCAAGTGTTTAAGAACAAATCGGTGTTCTGGAAATTACCTTACTGGGAGATTCTGCGTGTACGTCACTGCATCTATGTCATGCACATAGAGAAGAACGTATGTGAAAGCTTGCTTGGTACTCTGCTCAAGATTAAAGGTAAAAGAAAGGATGGTGACGGTTCATGGCTCGATATGCTTGCTGATCAATCAAAACGCAAGAGTGAAGCAGAAGATGATGACAAATTCATCAAAGCTCGCCAGAGTTACAATTTTAGTACAAAAGAAGCAACACAGTTCTTCACCTATTTGTTGTCAGTTAAGACACCCTCTTCCTACTGCACAAACATCAAAAGTCTCATGGATGTGAGCTCAGGTAAAATGAAGTTGGGACACATGAAGTCACATGATTGCCACGTAATGTTGACACAAATCCTCCTGGTGGCCATCAGGAATCTGATGGACAAAGATATAAGAAACACACTCATTGACCTCTGTGATTTCTTCAACCAACTATGGAAGAAAGTTGTAAATCCTGAAGAGTTGGATCATATGCAAGATGATATTGCAAGAATAGTGTCCAACCTAGAGATGTCATGGTCCATCTCACTGTGCACCTTGTCGACGAGATAAAGTATTGTGGTCCTGTGTTTCTTCGCAACATGTATCCCTTCGATTAGTTCATGGGAATACTGAAGCGCTTTTGTCGGAACTGAAACCATCCAGAGGCAAGCATCCTACAAGGTTATACCACGGACGAGGTGGTTGAGTTTTGCATCGAATACATGAAAAAAAACCTTATAGGTTTGCCCCTCTCTCGCCACGAGGGAAGGCTGAAAGGTAAGCCGGTCCTTGCTGGCACGCAAATGGCTGCACCCGGAGAATTGGCAGAGAAAGCCCATTTGACAGTACTACTTAACAGCCCAGTTCTCATCGCTTATGCCGAAGAACACTTGCCGGAGATACGCCAAAGCTTCTTACCAATGGTGCCTTCATCAGATGTGGAGATGAAGGAGCACACTAAGAACTACTCCGAATGGCTGAAGAATCGTTTGGCACAAGGATCCATCGATGACATTGCTACGTGGTTGGCACAAAAGCCATGTGGCACCCCGGTCCACATGGAGCAAGCGGCCTTCACACGTCAGCCTAGGATAACACATGACGCACGACAAGTCCATAATACGGCATTCCAGGTACAAGAATATTCATCAAATACATGTATAAAAGATTACATCATTGTTGATTAATACAATTATCTGGCATAGCCATAAGGCTATTTAAATGGAGGAGGAAGTCTTGGTTTGGTGGCTCATCAACTCTGGCTGGGCTCCACAACTCACAGGACTGGCAAGGTTACGGCCTAGCACGACGGGTCAAGCGAACACTTCAGGTATGACCTACAAAACTGGCATGACACGCCAGGACGGTACATAGAATGTACTTGCAAGACAACCAAATACATAGCATCCAAACCAGCAGAAGACAAAGCAGGAACCAAGCGCATGCAACAACCTTTCTCACAACAATTACTAAACATGGCATGATATAGATCAACTAAGCATGAATAGTATCATAGCATCTACTAACATGGCAACGACATGGCATATCAAAACATGCTTCTAACATGGCAATAGCAAAACATAGCATATCATCTCAATCATGGCATAATTTAACATACCAATCAAAACATGGCATGGCATCATGAAACTATGCTGCATACGAACTACCGGTCATATACACAACAGACATAACATGTTAACTTTATGCAAACATCTCTTGTTATGCCATGGCTCTTTAAATGCAACAAATTACTCAAGCAATGCAACCAAACTGGTGCACTGAGTCCCTCAGACTCTCTTCCCAACGGGTTGCCTTCCAACCAAACGGTGATCATGCGCGGATCACAAATGGAACCATACTTGGATCAACGGGTTACCTTGTAACCAAACGGTGATCACTCACGGAGCACAAACGGAACCATACTCGGTTCAACGGGTTACCTTGTAACCAAATGGTGATCACTCACAGATCACAAACGGAACAACACTGGGTTCAACACTTACCGAGAGCTCGTCTCGTGATCATATCAAAACATCGCCGTGACTTCTCATGACTATCTCATAGTCCAAGTCACCACATTCTTTATATCACATTAATTAACTTAATTATTTCACGTTTATCCTCCATTTGGACCAAGACCCGATAGTCTGACCTACTACGAACGGTGCTGCTATCGATAGACTTTATAAACACTCTGCAGAGGTAGCGCACTGTACCCACACCACGGAACCCCATGGCCTCGTCATCCCATTCGGGTGGACCAATGGCATTCCGACGAAACCGAACTACTGCCATGACACTCTCCCGGCCACTGCGACTCACTCCCCACTGGGCTAGTCCTGGGTGGCCCTGTGTCTACCAAAGACATCAAAGGCCACCGTCGTGGCAAAACAAACGGTCCCAAACGGGGACATGAGCTCAAAACCAAACCCGGGCACACAAGGCTTCTGTCCGCCTACCTGATCAGGGTAGCACGCGCCCATAACCTTCCCTCGTTGGAGGCACCGGCGAAAGGCACGACAATAGATCGCATTAAGGCCTTCCCATAAAGGCAAATGTGGTTGCACGGAAAAAGTTCGATTTGGTGGCACTATGACTCGATCCCATCGATGACGGAGGAGGTTCGTTATTATTAAGTCATTTTATTACCTTCTCCACCATCATGAACATGGATGCAACAATGAACATGCATCATACAAATGCTTTAATAAAATATCAAACTTCTCAAGTGAACAACTATAGCATAATGAACATGTCAATACCATGTACTAGCGTATCAACGGTGCATTATAATCATGATAGCATTTTATAAAGATGACATGGAAATAAAGTAGAGTAGTGACATGGTGTTATCAATAATAATCTTATAATTATCATGGCAAAAGATATCATAAACACACAAGCATGCAGGATAAGTATAACAGAATGACTGCAAATGAAAATGATAGGAAACAATTGCAACTACACACACACAAGGTGCAAGCAAGACTGCAAATGAAAACAATAAGAAACAACTGCAACTACACACACAAGGTGCAAGCAAAGTCAACATGCAAGTTCGGGGCTCATGATAAGAGGTTGGCTTGCCTAAGGTTGATAAATACTCCGGGAAAAAGTGTGAAACGACCACGGAAAGAGTTACCGGAAATAGTTCTCTCTCGGAGGGGGCTGTTTACGGGCAAGGGGAAAATGGTCATTTTCACTGTGTGAAAACATTTTGAAAATGATACCAACGAAAAGAGCTCGACGAACAGAGAATGTGAGCGTTGTAATCACCTCAATCGGAGTTATGAGCGCAAAGTTGTGGCCGTTCACTTTTTAGGAAGAAAAGAAACTAAAGCAGTGAACGTTCACAAAATAAGCACTTCGGCTGGCTGAGCTGAAAAAGAGAAAGCGACTTTTCGAGAATAGGCCTTCAGAGAAGTGAAAACGTATTTTCCTCTAAAAGAACAAAAGAATACGCTTTCTAACCTGGGAAACATACTCAGGGAAGAATACGTTTTCATCACGGGGAAATGGCTTCGGGTTCGGGCGCGTCCACTTAGCTGACGTGGCCACTGGGGCCACGCCCTTCTCTTGCTGACGAGCGGGTCCCACCTCTCCTTCTCTCTCCTCCTCCTTCCTTCTTCTCCTATGCCCCCGACATAGAGACAAGGACGACGGCTCCGACGTGGCCTCGTCGCTCCGGCGAGCTAGTTGGCCAGGGAATGGCGCGGGCCAGGTCGTCGACGAGCACTGCCTCCAACTACGGTAGTCAGGACGGCGGGGTTGGCTGGAAGGTGCGGCGATGGATGGAAGCATAGGGCGGCGGGTCGGGTGGTTGGAGGGCTCTGATGAGGGAAAGAGGCGGGCGACAGGATAGGGACGGTCACTGGAGAGTGGCGCGTCCATCCATGGGCTCGGACGGGGCAGGGGACAACTGGAGAGAGGGGTTGGGCATGGAGGCCGTGGGTGAACTCCGGCTAAATTGCCGGGATGCGGCAAGGGATTCGGCCAGGCACGGGCACTGGGGTGGACCGGAGGGAGTGGGGAGGAGGTTGGGAGTGCTGGCTTGCTCGGGGAGGGTCGCGTTTGGGCTATTTATAGCCAGACAAGGAGCACCCAAGCTGAGCACCGTCGAGCATGTCCGACCGAGGGTCTGCCGGCTGCAGCAGTAACGGGGGGGGGGGGACGGGAAGCCAACGAGGAGGAAGCGGACGCGGCGCAGAGGCTCATGGAGATGAGCAGCACTCGTGGACGAGAGGAGGAAGAGGACAGAGGCGAGGAAGAAGACGATGGCCACAGGAGCGCACTGTTCGGTCGTTGGCATGACTCGCCGGAGAAGAAAACGAAGGGGGCCAGAGTTCCAGGAGGAAGAAGACGTCGAGGGGGAACTGTAGGACGCTAGTGGCGAGGCCAGAGCCGGTCGGAGCAGCGCTGCTGATGAGAAAAGTGGCTAGACCACTATTTTGGGCTGGTTACACTCATTGTCACCACGGACAAGGCACGCTCTGGAGTTTTTACTGATGCCAGCTCATGTCTACCGCGTAGTCCATCGAAGATAGAGTGTTACTATGGTAAGGAAACATGCAAAGACAAATGGAGCTGAGTAAACTAAGCTCCACAAGTTTGCAGTTGCAAACTTGGCCACATTCAAGAGATTAAACCAGAGAGGTGAAAAGGTAAAATTGATGTCTGGGAGGCTTAGGGTAGCAAGGACTACGGTCCTGGGAATTATGAAGTCATTAGGACAATGATTTAGCATAGTTGCAGTACAACTGCTAAATCTAACCCAGAAATCAAATGATGAAGGAGCACTCACTAGGAGTGTTTTATTGGGCTAAAACTTGGCAAAGCTTGATGATTTGGACATACAATGATGCTTTAAAAAGTTCATACCAAATGGGCTTGCCAAAATGGTACTTCCTTCATAGCTATTATTTCTGCCCAGAAACTTGAGAAAAATCCTCAGGGCAAATGGCTAGATGAAATGAGCCAAATGTTTGTGGAGACATGTTATATAGACATAAGAGGACCTGGGGAAAGTTTCAGCCATAATGGAGCAAGATTATATGCACTTGCTTCACAAACTAAAAAATTGGACATAAATCAAGAATTGCTCATGTTCTCAAATAGTTCAATGAAATGAACTCAATTTAGGTGGAGGCGAATGATTTGAGATACTTGAGAGGATGCAAAAGTTCCATCCAATTTGAAAACTCTATGAAGGTACTTCCTTCACAAAGTTGTGTTCTGGTCAGAAACTTCAAAAAATTGCAGAGGGAGCTAGGATGAATGGATCGAGCTCATATTTGGCATCCATGGGTTATTTAACAATGTAAATAACCCTGCCAAATTGCAGCTCCATTAGAAATAGGAATAAAGCACTTCCTTTGCAAAATTTCAGAGAAGACAGAAACTTGCATTGGATCATGTACCCAATTTTGAACTGTAGAATCATAAGATTAGGATGGAACTAGTGAATATATAGAAAGGACAAGCTCCACAATTTATGTGGGAATTTTCTCTGCTATAAAAATAGTAGTTCCTTTGGAAAATGGCAGAAATTCAATATTGGCATTAAATAGGCAAAGGCAATTTTCCTTATTTAATTATGGCCAATATATTTGCTAGAGCTTGGATTAGGCATAGGTATCAACTCCACCAATTCTCATGAATTTAGGAGATGGCTAGCTATGCCTTTGGATTTTATTTCCCGGAAAGGCAAGAAAATGAATAAATCACAATTCAAAAATATTGCATGGGACTTAGCAATATTTTTGCACATCCAAGGTTCAGAAATATAGGAGGATCTCTGGGAACAATTGGGAGGATCAATAGATCAAGGAAAATGATGGCTCCTTTGTAAGTACAAAGGACATATCCAAATTCCAAATTTTGGAATTTAGGGTTTGAGAGGATTTGAGCTAATGCAAACGAGGTCTTGCCAACTGACAAAGACATGAGCAAGGTTTTGAAAGGTTGAAAATGAAAAGAATCATCAGAGTCATCCAGCAAACTCAGGAGAATTTTTTTGAAAATGAGTGCCAGGAAGGAATAACAGCACAAAAATTGATAACCCAATTTTGGGGCTGTTACAAACCTCCCCCCCCCTAAAAAGAATCTCGTCCTCGAGATTCCTAGGGTTACAGCACAACTGAAACGATAACCACTCCAGGGAAAAACCGCGGGGTTAATTTTTAACCCTTTGGTTAAATTCAAACGAGATGGGGGCACCGATAATTGGTACAACCGAGGAGGATGGCAAACCTGGATATATCCACCGCTAGGGGTACTCGAGATCAAACTCCCGAAAAATGCTGGATGCACCTAATGAACAGTGGTTTCACCCGCTGACACGTGGGTCCAGGACCCACTAGCAGCCTCCTTCTTCTACCTCCGGCTTCCTGCTTCTCCTACGCTGCTGCTCCGCGTGTGGCTTGGCACAGTGCGCATCTAGCTCCTAGGGAAATGAGACCCTAGAGCCATAGTGTGCGGCATGCACGGTGCCGGTGCAGCGAGCACTCACGTCGCGTGCCAGCACCTTGTCGGCACTGCTCGCGGATTCGCCTCCTGTACACCGGTGATCGAGCGACGAGCGGTTTTCCTCGACCTCGCTCACCATACACTAGGTTGGGCTATAAAAGACGGCAGCACGACTCTCCTCCAACATACCAACACAATGCCACTCTACTACCTCTTCGGTTTGGGCAAGATCGAGCCGAGCTCCTTCGGCGAGGAGGTGTTCCTGGTGGCGCTACGGTTGTTCCTCGTAGTGCTGCTGGGCACACTGATCGGCTCGTCACTCCTCCTGCTGATACTCATCAGGAATGATCAAGTTTGGGACAACGCGCGGCTGGGTTCGGTGGCTCGAGATGCGGGAGAAGATGGTGCACTGGGTGGTCCTCTGCCACGCTTGATCCTCTGTCGCTTTGCTCCGGCGGAGTAATCATGTGTTGTAGTGGAGTGGTGGTGGCGACGTGCCTGCACCACGCAAGGCAAAGACGATGGTAGGGATGGGGTCCAGATGCAGGTGAGGTGGCTGCGCCAGCTCAACACCACACTGGGGTACGAGGGAAAATTTCATGGATTGCTCCGCGAAGAAGTAGGTGTCGAGGTAGAATCAGGGTTTGAAATCTGTATTGGGGTAGATGTACCGGATGGAATGAAATAAAGTTGATAGTGTTCCTCCGGAAATGAAATCGGGAAAAAGAATTAGAGACGAGGAATTGCCAGACGGAAATGCCTTTACGAGGCTCTGGATTTGAAAATCCGGCACACGGGGTATGCACAGATAGATAGGGACATGTGACTTTGCATTCCCCCGAGTACTGCCCTAAGGTACTCGTGGGTGAACCGAGTATGCATGCAGTATGTAGTATAATCTAAACTAGCAAACAGACAGAGGCAATAAACAAGCAAAAAGGAAAAACACACCGGACAAATCATACTAAAGTGTTTTAATGCTAGTGGGTATATGTACTCCTGTCATACATATACCTGCACCGGTGCACATTTTATTATAGACTCAAGACGAGTCAAGGTTGTTTTTAATGTATGTGCTATACTGATTAAAATCTTGTTAGCAACACATTGCCAACCCTGTCAAACATCTCTGCTTGACAGAGAGACAAACAAAAACAAGCACGAAAACAAAACCACGAAAACATACCTAGAACACAGCATACGGATTACAACAGTACCAGCATACAACAAAGCACGAATGCTCTACGTGCTAAACGAAACTACTCACTCTGGGATATATGGTTCTATCCTCATGTCAGGGATGAACAGACTGACTGACCTACTCGCAGAATCACCTTACTACGTGACAGAGGTCATGCAGAGGACTGGCCTTGCTGGGGCTCTCCGGGAGGACAAAGACTGAGCCAATCTCCATCTTCATCGTTTGACAGCACTATGAGTTGGGGTTCTACTACTGGGGTTGTGGCTGAAATTGATCCAAGCATATGTTGTTGGTGGATTCGGTAGAGAGCCTTGTCAAGGGTGATGATGTTTGGCCGAGGCCACAACATAGGCTGAGAGGGTAGCACTGGCTCGGATGGCGTTGGGTGAACAGCTTGAGATGTGAATTTACGAGCCTCACCATAAGCTTCCTTGACAACTCGTACCGCATCATTGTCCAAGGTTCTGAATTCGGCAAGCATCTTTGAAATCATCATCCCCTGGGCAGTGATGTATTGCACCAGGCGAGCAATTGCGGGTCATCACCTTGGATAGTGGGACAAGGCTGAATTCCTACTTCTGTCACCATGGGGAAAAAAGCAGAACTCCCTCCTCTCTACCACTTGCGGGAACTTGGTTCAGATGTATAAGATAGCCTCCACAGCAGCGGCCAGAATGGCCAAATCAGTGTTAGGCATGGCTCTACCCTGAAAAACCAACAACTGACCATCTACTGTGGGACCTGGGCCGATGTGCACTCTTGCATCGTAGGGATGAAGGTGAGGAACGAATGTCGACTGGAACACCAGGTAATCGGGGCTAGCATTACAACCAAAGGCTTTGGTGAGCATCTCAGCAAGAAGGGATGGAAAGCCAGTATGGTTGACGGCACAGGTGCGGGTATGAAACTTGGGAGCTTTGAAGGTGCTAGCCATGGATGGAGTGTTACAAGCTAGGCTTCTTTGCAGGGACATGGCTAAATGAGGAGAGCGCGATACGACTAGTGGAAAAGGGGTTTTTTATAGGCAGCTATGCGGGACATGCACGCATGCTGTGGCCCCTTTCCCTTAATGGCAAAGTGCAAGCGGTGTGGCCTACCAGAAAGGATATGGTTGCTATATGTTCCACGGATAACTAGGCGGGGATAGTGGGGTGAGGACATGTTGGTCCTGACTGCGCCACCTGTGGATTAACTGTGGCCATGCCAGATGCCAGGGATGAGTCAAATCCCTTAGGGTCATTACGATTTAATGGTAGCGGTGATCTAATACTAGGATAACCTATGCCAGCCTGGCTGCTCTGATACCATGTCCTGTGGCACCATGATCCGCATGGAGCAGGGGGCCTTCGCACGTCAGCCCAGGATAACACCTGACGCACGATAGGTCCATAATACGGCATTCCAGGTACAAGAATATTCATCAAATACATGTATAAAAGATTACATCATTGATGAATACAATTATCTGACATAGCCATAAGGCTATTTAAATGGTGGCGGAAGTCTTGGTTTGGCGGCTCATCAACTCTGGCTGGGCTCCACAACTCACATGACTGGCAAGGTTATGGCCTAGCACGACGGGTCAAGCGAACACTTCAGGTATGACCTACAAAAATGGTATGATACGCCAGGTTAGTACATTGAATGTACTTGCAAGACAACCAAATACATAGCATCCAAACCAGCAGAAGACAAAGCAGGAACCAAGCGCATGCAACAACCTTTCTCACAACAATTACTAAACATGGCATGATATATATCAACTAAGCATGAACAGTATCATAGCATCTACTAACATGGCAATGACATGGCATATCAAAACATGCTTCTAACATGGCAATAGGAAAACATATCATATCATCTCAATCATGGCATAATTTAACATATCAATCAAAACATGGCATGGCATCATGAAACTATGCTGCATACAAACGACCGGTCATATACACAACAGACATAACATGTTAAATTTATGCAACCATCTCTTGTTATGCCATGGTTCTTTAAATGCAACACATTACTCAAGCAATGCAACCAAACTGGTGCACCGAGTCCCTCGGACTCTCTTCCCAATGGGTTGCCTCGCAACCAAACCGTGATCATGCGCGGATCACAAATGGAACCATACTCGGTTCAACGGGTTACCTTGTAACCAAACGGTGATCACTCACGGATCACAAACGGAACCATATTCAGTTCAACAGGTTAACTTGTAACCAAACGGTGATCACTCATGGATCACAAACGGAACCACACTGGGTTCAACACTCACCGAGACCTCATCTCGTGATCATATCAAAACATCACCGTGACTTCTCATGACTACCTCATAGTCCAAGTCACCACATTCTTTATATCACATTAATTAAATTAATTATTTCAGGTTTATCCTCCATTTCGACCAAGACCCGATAGTGTGAGCTACTATGACCGGTGCTGCTATCGATAGAATTTATAAACACTCTGCAGAGGTAGCGCACTGTACCCACACTACGGAACCCATGGCGTCGTCATCCCATTCGGGTGGACTAACGACATTCCAACGAAACCGAACTACTGCCATGACACTCTCCCGGCCACTCCGACTCACTCCCCACTGGGCTAGTCCTGGGTGGCCCCGTGTCTACCAAAGACACCAACGGCCACCGTCGTGGCAAAACAAACGGTCCCAAACAGGGACATGAGCTCAAAACCAAACATGGGCACACAAGGCTTATGTCCGCCTACCTGATTAGGGTAGAGAGCGCCCATAACCTTCCCTCATTGGAGGCACCAGCGAGAGGCATGACAATAGATAGCATTAAGGCCTTCCCATATAGGCAAATGTGGCTGCACTGAAATTTTTTGATTTGGTGGCACTATGACTCGATGCCATCGATGATGGAGGAGGTTTGTTATTATTAAGTCATTTTATTACCTTCTCCACCATCATGAACATGGATGCAACAATGAACATGCATCATACAAATGCTTTAATAAAATACCGAACTTCTCAAGTGAACAACTATAGCATAAAGAACATGACAATACCAAGTACTAGCATATCAACGGTGCATTACAATGATCATAGCATTTTATAAAGATGTCATGAAAATAAAGTAGAGTAGTGACATGGTATTATCAATAATAATCTTCTAATTAGCATGGCAAAAGATATCATAAATACACAAGCATGCAGGATAAGTATAACAGAATGACTACAAATGAAAACGATAGGAAACAGCTGCAACTACACACACACAAGGTGCAAGCTAAGTCAACATGCAAGTTCAGAGCTCATGATAAGAGGTTGGCTTTCCTGGGGTTGATAAATACTCCCGAAAAAAGTGTGAAACGACCGCGGAAAGAGTTGCCGGAAATAGTTCTCTCTCGGAGGGGGCTGTTTACAGGCAAGGGCAAAATGGTCATTTTCACTGTGTGAAGACATTTTGAAAATGATACCAATGAAAAGAGCTCGACGAACAGAGAACATGAGCGTTGGAATCACCTCAATCGGAGTTACGAGCGCAAAGTTGTGGCCATTCACTTTTGAGGCAGAAAAGCAACTAAAGCAGTGAACGTTCACAAAATAAGCACTTCGGCCGGCTGAGCTGAAAAAGAGAAAGCGCCATTCCGAGAATAGGCCTTCAGAGAAGTGAAAACATATTTTCCTCTAAAAGAACAAAAGAATACGCTTTCTAACCTAGGAAACATACTCAGGGAAGATTACGTTTTTATCGCAAGGAAACGGCTTCGGGTTCAGGCGCGTCCACTTATCCGACGTGGGTAGCGGGGCCACGCCCTTCTCTTGCTGACGAGTAGGTCCCACCTCTCCTTCTCTCTCCTCCTCTCCTCCTCCTTCCTTCTCCTCTGCCCCCGACGCAGAGACGAGGGCGATGGCTCCGGCATGGCCTCGTTGCTCTGACAAGCTAGCTGGCCAGGGAATGGCACCTGCTAGGTCACGGGCGAGCATCGCCTCCAACTACGATGGTCAGGACAGTGGGGTTGGCTGGAAGGTGCGGCAATGGGTGGAAGCAAAGGGCGGCGGGGTCGGGTGGTTGGAGGGCTCCGGTGAGAGGAAGAGGCGGGCGACAGTCTAGGGACGGTCGCCAGAGAGTGGCGCGTCCATCCATGGGCTCGGACGGGGCATGGGACAGCTGGAGAGAGGGGTTGGGCGCGGAGGCCATGGGCGAACTCCGGCAAGGGATTTAGCCGGGCACGGGCACTGGGGTGGACCGGAGGGAGTGGGCAGGAGGTTGGGAGTGCTGGCTTGCTCGGGGAGGGTCGCGGACGGGCTATTTATAGCCAGACGAGGAGCACCTGAGCTGGGCACCGCCGAGCGCGTCCGGCCGAGGCTCTGCCGGCTGCAGCAGTCACGGGGGGCACGGGAAGCCGACGAGGAGGAAGCGGACGCGGCGCAGAGGCTCACGGACGAGAGGAGGAAGAGGACAGAAGCAAGGAAGAAGATGATGGCCACATGAGCGCACTGTTCGGTCGTTGGCACGGCTCGCCGGAGAAGAAAACAATGGGGGCCAGAGGTCCAGGAGGAAGAAGACGTCGAGGGGGAACTGTAGGACACTAGTGGCGAGGCCAGAGCTGGTCGGAGTAGCGCTGCCGACGAGAACAGTGGCTAGACCACCGTTTTGGCCTGGTTACACTCATGGTCACCACGGACAAGGCGCGCCCTGGATTTTTACTGATGCCAGCTCATGTCTAACGGGTAGTCTGTCGAAGATAGAGTGTTACTACGGTAAGGAAACAAGCAAAGACAAATGGAGCTGAGTAAACTAAGCTCCACAAGTTTGCTTTTGCAAACTTTGCCACATTCTAGAGATTAAACCAGAGAGGTGAAAAAGGTAAAATTGATGTCTGGGAGGCTTAGGGTAGCAAGGACTACGGTCCTAGGAATTATGAAGTCATTAGGACAATGATTTAGCATAGTTGCAGTACAACTGCTAAATCTGACCCAGAAATCAAATGATGAAGGAGCACTCACTAGGAGTGTTGGATTGGGCTAAAACTTGGCAAAGGTTGATGATTTGGACATACAATGATGCTGTAAAAAGTTCATACCAAATGGGCTTGCCAAAATGGTACTTCCTTCACAGTTATTATTTCTGCCAAGAAACTGGAGAAAAGTCCTCAAGGCAAATGGCTAGATGAAATGAGCCAAAACTTTGTGGAGACATGTTATATAGATATAAGAGGACCTGGGAAAAGTTTCAGCCATAATGGAGCAAGATTAGATGCATTTGCTTCACAAACTAAAAAATTGGACATAAATCAAGAATAGCTCCTGTGCTCACATAGTTAATTGAAATGAACTTAATTTAGGTGGAGGCTAATGATATGAGATACTTGAGAGGATGGAAAAGTTTCATCCCATTCGGAAACTCTATGAAGGTACTTCCTTCACAAAGTCGCGTTCTGGTCAGAAACTTTGAAAAAATGCAGAGTGACCTAGGATGAATGGATCGAACTCATATTTGGCATCCATGGGTGATTTAACAATGTTAATCACCCTGCAAAATTTCAGCTCCATTGGCTTTAGGAATAAAGCACTTCCTTTGCAAAATTTCAGAGAAGGCAGAAACTTGCATTGGATCATGTGCCCAATTTTGAACTATAGAATCATAAGATTAGGATGGAACTAGTAAATATATTGCAACGAAAAGCTCCACAATTTATGTGGGAATTTTGTCTGCTATAAAAATAGTAGTTCCTTTGGAAAATGGTAGAAATGCAATATTGGCATTAAATAGGAAAGGGCAATTTTCCTTATTTAATCATGGCCAATATATTTGCCAGAGCTTGGATTAGGCATAAGTATCAACTCCACCAATTCTCATGAATTTAGGAGATGGGTAGCTATGCCTTTCAATTTTATTCCTCAGAAAGGCAACAAAAGGAATAAATCACAATTCAAAAATATTGCATGGGACTTAGCAATATTTTTGCACATCCAAGGTTCAGAAGGATAGGAGGATCTCTCGGAACAATAGGGAGGATCAACAGATCAAAGAAAATGATGGCTCCTTTGTAAGCAGAACGGACATATCCAATTCCAAAAATTTGGAATTTAGTGTTTGAGAAGGATTTGAGGTGATGCAAATGAGGTCTTGCCCATTGACAAAGACATGAGCAAGGTTTTGAAAGGATGAAAATGACAAGAATCATCAGAGTCATCCAGCAAACTCAGGAGATTTTTTTCTGAAAATGAGTGCCAGGAAGGAATAACTGCACAAAAATTGATAGCCCAATTTTGGGGCTGTTAGAGCAACTCTAGCAGACCCCGCATCCCGCCGGCCCGCAAAATGCATTTGCAGTTCGCGCAAAACCGCTTTTGCGGGCCGGCGCGGGCTGGCACAGATGCAGACCTCATATAATGGACCCGTAAAAAGCATATTCATGGAATATGCTTTTTACAGGTCGGCTTCTGCAGGTTCTGATCTGGCGCAGCTCCTCCCGGCCCGCAAAACTTAGATTTGCAACTAAATTGATCTAGCATAATGCTTTTCTTTGCTTTTGCAACAACATTAGATACAAAAGATATCACCAAATCTTGGCTAGAATAGCAAAACCAAAGAAAACAAGAACCACAAGTATGCATTTCGGAATATTTCCAACTTCCATAACTGCTCCCACTAGTTGAAGCAATATCTTCTCCATGCACTCATTGTTGATCTGTGGATTCTTGATCTTGCTTTCTTCATTCTTCATCTTTGTATTCAAAGAAGTAGATGTTGCTTCCCCTCTAGTTGCACATGCCGCCGCATCATTGCCTTCGATTGTACTAAGGAGTGCACTAACATCTATTAAGTTTCTTTCTATCAACAAATCAATGTATTGGCCTTCCCAAAACAAAAATGAGCATCCATCGTCCTACACAGAACATTGAGCAAGCTCGAAGTGAGCTACCGCAATTGAACTAAAGAATGAGCTATGGAGCGAGGTACCGCAAGTGCACGTACCCCGTCGTTTTCACATTTGTAGAGCACCCATCTGGGGTGCTTCGGCATGCCCGAAGTGAGCCGCAGCACTTGGCGCGGGCAGTCGTCGCACTCTATGAGCGGCATCGGTAGGCCACAAAGACGCTGCGCGAGCGCTGAGCCCGGTGGACGGCCGGACAAGTCCATGCCCGCAAACCTTCGGCGGTGGCGGGCGGACGAACCCGTGCCTTCATGTGGCGATGCACCCTTGCCTGGGTTGCGAGAGAGGCTCCCGACCACTCCATCGCTTGGGGAAGCAACCGGTGGCCGGAAAAGGCAAATTCGGCGGCCCGCGATGAAGTGCCGCAGATCTGCAAATCCGGCGGCCCGCCGATGCAGGGGAGGAAGGGAGGGGAGGCGTTGTGCGCGTGGCGGTGCTTTGGCGTGCTCCTGCCGGCTGCTGTCGCCGGAATCTTGGGCGGCAGCAAGCGGCGGCGCGGGGGGTGAGAGGAGAGGTGGTTGGTGGGAGAAAGTGTGGGATGAAATGTCCCCCCCACCAACCGCTTCCGCTTATATGCAGGGCACCGCATCCGCGAGGGGGAAACCTGCGTTTTCCCGGGTTGGGGTCGGGATTTTGCTGCGCCCTCTAAAATTTTTTGCGGGCCGGGGCGGAATGCAGGGTCTGATCGGGCTGGTTTTTCTGCCCCGACCTGCATTTTGGCGGTTATTTTGCGGGTCGGGGCGGGATGCGGGGTCTGCTAGAGTTGCTCTTACAAACCTTCCCCCGTAAAAAGAATCTCGTCCTCGAGATTCCTAGGGTTACAACACAACTGAAACGATAACCACTCCAGGGAAAACCGCGGGGTTAATTCTTAACCCTTTGGTTAAATTCAAATGAGATGGCGGCACCGATAATTGGTACACCCGAGGAGGGATATGGCAAACCTGGATATATCCACCGCTAGGGGGACTCGAGTTCAAACTCCCGAAAAATGCTGGATGCACCCAATGAACAGTGGTTTCACCTGCTGACACGTGGGTCCAAGACCCACTGGCAGCCTCCTTCTTCTACCTCTGGTGTCGGTGTTCTGGGAACGGGGGTCCCCAAACTTGCCTGCCTGCGGCCCACGGCGTGGCTTTGCAGGCAGGCCTATACGACCCATCTTCAACAACAAGGAATCAAGACCCTCGCGAGGGGCCAAGCCTCGCGAGGCGGACAACACGAAACCTCCTCAGGAGTGGCCTCACCAGGCTGGCTCATGAGGGGCAGAGAGTTCATGGTCGGACAAACCTTGCGAGGTTTCTCGTGACGTAAGCCATGACGATCGAGACCAGGCGGGCGCCAGCGTGCGCAGCATCCTTGTTTCCTCTTTAGTTCTAAGGAGGCAAGCATAGGCGCGGAGTACCGAGGCATCAAGCAAAGATTTCCATATTGGTGTAACGAGACCAAGACCAGAAGGACGGTAAGACGGAGGTCACCATGGAGCCCAGGACGGTGTCACCACCAGAACCTTTGGCAAGCGCAGACCACCTTTTGTCAGGATAGCTTGTACTAGGTGTCCCCTTTCAAATTGGCCTTTGTTGGCTCCCTTCCCGCTCAATATTTTGGGAGAGGACCAGGGCCTCTATAAATAGGACTAGCCACCACCATAGGCAGGGAGAGAGGAACTAGGTCATCCCCCGCCACACAAGTGCACCAAGCACAAGAACACCTCAACCTCAGGAGGCTGTTCTTCCCCTTGTACTGTTCATCTTCAGCCCAAGAGGCAATCAACCACCACCACACTAGAGTAGGGTGTTACACCACAACGGTGGCCCGAACCAGTATAAATCTTGTGCCCCTTGTGTTGCAAGTTCGTCGAGTTAGTTCGTGAGATCCATGCTAAGTAAGGACGTGGATTGATAGGGGGGAGATCTTCGGGTGCACCCTAGTGTTCGAACCTGAAGGGTTTTGCCGGAACCCGTGATCCGACATTTGGCGCGCTAGGTAGGGGCGCACTGAAGCTTCTCATCCGTCGCTCCGCGTCACGTCGCTTCATCGTCTCCATGGCGGATGCGCGTCGCGCCCGTGCCGAGCGCCAGGCTGCCTCACCACCCGCGTTGCTCAGACGGCCCCCGTCGGCGGGCCACCCCGTTGCTCTCTGTCGCCTGCTGCCAACACCGCCATCGGCCCAACAGGGAATGAGCAGCAAGCATCCTCACTGCACCCCTCAGTGCGGCAAGACGACCGCACCGCCACTCCATCGCTGACTCCTGCTGGTTCATCGTCTCACGCTCGTCGCATTCCCACGGACGCACGGGCCGCGCTCCTCATGGCGCCCGAGCTTCTGCACTACCGCCTAGTCGACGACCTCTACGAGGACTGGCTTGACCGCATCGCCGAGCTTGTCCACGCCGCAGGGGGATCCCCTACGCCGTCCCACTCTCTGCCTCGCCCTCCGCTAGCCACGGCGACGCAGCTCATCAAGCGCCTCCACCACCTCTGCCCCAAGACGGTGCCCTAGCGCCAAGGCACGCGGCTCCACGGCGCGACCCACCGCGTCCGGCGCCCGCGTGTGAAGAAAGAAGCTGTCAAGAAGTCCCTTAACCGCAGGCGAACGCTCCGCCAGTCCTTGCTCCGCCACGCTAGGATCGTTTGTTGTGGCAAGGCCCTGCCCGCTGGCCGTAGCGGTGCTCGGGCGTCAAGGCCAAGCTCCACCTCCAGCGCGGGCACCGGTGACCACGGCCGGCTGCCGCGCCTTCACCCCCGAGCTGCGCAGCATCGCCTAGCTGGGCAAATTCAAGCCAGAACTGCCTCCTCGCTACGACAGCACCCCCGACCCCACGGAGTTCCTGCAGATCTACGAGTTGAGCATCGAGGTGGCCAACAGCGACAAGAAAGTCATGGCGAACTGGTTTCCCATGGCTCTCAAGGATGGCCCCCGCTCCTGGCTCCTGAACCTGCCTCCAGGCTCAATTTCCTCTGGGACGAAATGTGCAACCGCTTCATCGCCAACTTCCAGGGCACTCGCGACTGCCCCCCGGTCGTGGGCGACTTGCGCCAGATCAAGCAACAACTAGGAGAAACCCTGCAGAAGTACATTCAGCGCTTCAACAGCGCACGGATCAAGATCCCCGAGGTGAACGACGAGGCCATCATCTCAGCATTCTCCGACGGTGTCCGCGACGTCAAGATGAACGAGGAGCTCACCATCCATGAAGAGCCGTGCATGACCCTGGAGCTGTACAACATCGCGACCAAGTGTGCTAGAGCTGAGGAGGGCACCTCTCCCTCCTCGAGCTCCCTGCTGCGGACCCAGAGGAGAAGAAGACCAAGGCCAAGGATGTGAAGCGCAAGGGAGCAGCCGTGCTCGCGGCGGAGCCAGACACCAAGCGCGGCAGAGACCAGCCTGAGACATCCAAGGGCAGCCGCCCGTTCTATGCCTTCCATAACCTGCATACCCACAACACCAACGACTGTCAAGAGCTCAGAGCCATTCGAGAAGGACACTTCGGTCGACGCCCCGAGCGTAGCGACCGGGGCTACGGCCGAGGAGGAGGACGTGATGGCGGACGCTGGGATGACCGTGGCCCATGCCGAGAGTGGCACACCGGCCTCATGAGGACCGCTGGCAGGATCAGCCTCGTGAGGGCGCCTGGACGGACCAGCCTCGTGAGGCTCCTCGTGAGGCTCGTCCTCAAGGCAACATAGGCCTTCCTCCACTACCTCCACCACCCAGAAGGAATGACGACCACCATCAAGACGAGGGGGCTGGGGGCTTCCAGGAGCCACGCGCTATCGCCTGCATCTTGGGCGGAGCTCAAGCCCCAGCCTCGCATCGTATCTTCAAATAGTTTGCCTGTGAAGTGAATGCAGTTGTCCCCAAGCTCGAGGCCACATGTCCACTCAAATGGTCCAGGTGCCCCATCACATTCAGTTCGGCAGATCAGATCAAGTGCGCGGCCACTGCTGGCGTCCTCCCAATGCTCTGTTCGCCAGTCATCAGCAACGTGCAAGTTACCAAGACCCTCATGGACAGCGGTGCAGGGCTCAATGTCCTGTCCGTTGACACGTTCGACAACCTCCAAGTGCCATATGACCAGCTTCAGCCTACCAAGCCTTTTTCAGGAGTGACCGACGACTCTACTACCCCGATCGGGCAGGTCTGCCTCCCTGTTACCTTCAGAGAACGCAACAACTACCGCACATAACTCATCGACTTCGACGTCGCCTACATCCACCTGCCATACAACACCATCCTCGGGTATCCAGCCCTAGCCAAGTTCGTGGTGGTGACCCATCACGGCTACAATGTGCTCAAGATGCCGGGAAGTGGCGGAATCATCACGGTCCCATGCGAAGAAAGAGACACGGTGTGCTCCCTCGAGCGTGCCTTCCAAGCTGCAGCAATCGACGACCCCGACAGTCAGGGCGAGCGCCCTCCTGAGGCCACCCCCAAGAAGAAGAATCAACTGCGTGACGCAGGGCCTCGGGCAAGTGGCGCCTCGTCAGGATCGGTGTCCGCGCCAGGGGCGCCTCCATCCATCGCATAGGAAGGCACGCCCAGCGCCCCTCTCGGGCAGGGCTCGGGGGCTCTCTTCTGGAGGGCGTCAGACTTTGCTGGCATCACGAGAGAGGCACTTGGGCACCACTCGGAGGCGTGCTTCGCGGCACGTTTCCCTCAGGAGAACACAGGGCAAGGAGTGCCCACAGCTCAGGAGTTCATCACTAAGACCACTCAGGAACTACAAGACGCGAGGGCCATGCGCGGCAGCCGCCGCTCACCAGGCGTAGCCCCCCGTCCAGGAAAGGATGACGGGTTGTGCGTCTGCATCGACATCCCAGGACTCAATCGGGCCACTTCTCAGGAGCTTCTCTGGCCTTCGTGCATGGGACGCTGCGAGGGCCCACCTCACAGCTACGTTCGTATGCCCTTTGGCCTGCCGAGCATGGCGGCCGCCTATCGACGCCACCTGCGGAGCATGTTGGCGTCTCAGGAGGCCAGGCACCACGCCGTGCTGACAGAGATGAAGACGGTCCTCAGGGAACCCCTAGACCCCCAGAGCCTCCCGAGGCTCAGGGCCCCGGTGGCTCATGAGGGGCAGCCCTCTCACCGCACACCTTCAGCTACCCCAACTCTCCGTCATCAACAGAACCAGGTGACATTTTCCCAAGTTCATTCAGCTGGGAGTGCCCCCAGGGCTGCATCATTCCCAGGCCGCATGGGTCCATCCCTGTGGCATGTATCTTTCCCTTTATGTCTTTAGCTTACCATGTTGGGGGCGCCCCTCGGGCTGCGTCATCCCCAAGCCGCTCAGGCCGGACCCGGTGGCATGCATCTTCCCTGCACTTACCTGAGCAAGGTTGCTTTCCATGCTTAATCTATCTATGACTATCGCCTGCTTGATTGTCACCCACCGTGGGAGCCGAGCGCCGGTCGTCTTTCTTCAGGAGCCTTCTCATTGTCTAACCATTTTGCAGGACCAAGACAGCGAACAAGAATCAAGACCAGGCGCAACCCGCCTTGAGGTAGGGCCTCATGAGTCCCGCGCTGGCTCATGAGTGCCCAGATATACCTTGTCTAGCCCTACCGTGCAAGCCACTTGTCAGGGCGGGGCTGTACACGCCCCGGGGGCTCTCCGTAGTAGGGAGTCCCCCTCCCACGCCCTAGTGGAAGCACCATGATCCGCGCTGGCCGTCGACACTGCGGAGGAGCGGCTATGCCCGTGCACAAGCGGAAGCAATACGCTCCGCACTGGTGATAAACAACTCAGGGCGGCCACGGTCGTACCAACCTCAGGGAGCCCCAGAGCTCAGTGTCCGGCCTCACCGCAACGCTCCACTCAGGAGAGCCGCGCGAGGGGGCTGGGCACGGGGGGCTGCGCTTGGGTCACGCCCAAGCGTACGCCACCCAACCAGGTCCCCCGGACCTAGTCGTCGCACGCCCCTCCCGAGCCGAGCCTCAGCAAGGGCAAAGGTACAAAGAATGTTTGCACGTCAAGGGGGACTCCTGAGCATCGCAGCTCAGGAGCCTAAATGGTCATGTAGCCCCTCACTCCTTGGTCCGTCCTGGTTTTCGGTCGGCTCAACGGCGGTTGAGGTATGCGTGGGGCTGGGCTTTGCCGACGTAGAACATTAACCTATCCTCGCATATCCTTCCTATATGCTATTTGCGTGTCAAGGGGGATTCCTGAGCATCGCGACTCAGGAGCCTAACTCATCATGTAGCCCCTTGCTCCTTTGTCCGTCCTGGTTTCCGGTCGGCCCAACGGCGGTTGAGGTATGCGCGGAGCCGGGCTCTACCGATGCAGAACACAAAGCAAATAGGAAGAAAATCGCAAAATCTCAAAGCAAATATTACAATACATATTGTTCTCACAATATCAAACGCAAGATTAACGCCTCCACAAGGCATGGTACATGTTGCAGGAACCAAGCAGAAAAGCAGCCGCAAGACACCCCTGGACACCGCCGGCACCTGCAAAAGGTGCCCCCTCCTGGGTAGCATCGCCTTCACCTGCATCACCAGTCGAGGGCGCGGGGGCGAAGGCATCAAACTTCTTCAGCAAGGCTTCGACTTGACCCTTCACGGCCGCGGCGGCAGCCGCGCAGTCTTCGTTAGCCACCAGTTCCAGCAGCTCGTCAAGACGAGCGCTGGGGTCACGAAGGTGAGGTGGCTGAAGACCCATGTCAGCATGGCTGAGGAGAGGACGCGAGCCACTGCTTCCGCCATAGGGCCGATTCCTTCCACGAACTCCTCGAGCGCCTTCACCGGGAAGGGAAGCAGCTGAGTAGGGCCATCCTCGTCGATGGCCAGCGGCTTCTCCAAGCCCTTCTCGTACATTGTCCTCAGCGCCATGCGGGACCTCTCCTCGAAGGTCGAGAAGACTGCGCGGTCTTCGGCAAGGACCCTCGCCTTGGCGTCAAGGTCAGCCTCCTTTGGCGCCGCGAGGGCGCCCTCCGAGCGGCAGACTCGGGCAATCCGACCCCAGCCTCGGGTCATGAAGATCTCCCCGGAGGCAACGGTTCCAATCTCCGCTCCAGTCGCCGGGGCATCGCAGTCTGCACGCTGCAGCCAAAGTTCCCGAAGGCCCCTCGGCGGCATCTCGGCGGCGAAGAATGGCGGGAGGCATATCCAGGTGCTTGGGGGCACCGCTGCCCACAACACAAACTCGCGCGAAGAGTCCGTAGCAAGGACCCCTCGAGCGACGGCGTGTGCCTCCGTAGCACGACGACTGTGTGCCTCGAGCGACCACTCCTCCCTCCAGAATCGTCAGCGTGAGCGTACAAGGGCAGCGGGTATCTAGGAGGCGGCCTCTCATACCAAGGCCTCGACACCACCGACCTCACGACCACCTCGTGGCAAT
The DNA here is from genome assembly GCF_056163025.1 of Triticum urartu. Lineage (NCBI taxonomy): Eukaryota > Viridiplantae > Streptophyta > Magnoliopsida > Poales > Poaceae > Triticum > Triticum urartu. The sequence goes on from NC_141874.1 coordinate 128,641,183, forward strand.
GAGACCTCCTTTTCTTCGGCGGGAGCAGCTCGGCCACGTTGAGGGGAGCCTTGCCCTTCTCTGCGGCTGAGAACCTCCGGATTGACGCCATGTCTACACAAGCAAGAAGTGGAGCTAGGAAGAAGAAGAAGCAGGAGAGGCAGAGGAAAGATGGGCGACGGGGGCTCCGCCCCCCTCCCATTTATACCAGGAGAAGGCCAACCAGCACCCCCACGATCACGGGTAATGATGGTCTTCCTTGCATGTCGCAGGGACTTGTCACGTTGGGCAGTTGCCAAGGCAGCATGGGGAAGCGGAGATGCCCATGTCCAATCAACCGCCACGCGTCGATCGAGGTTGCAGGCTATCGGGGCCCGCGGTGCTCCAGACTTGACCCTTGGCTTCGCCTCGAAGCCAAGCCCGAGCGCGCCTTGGGCCCGGGGGCTACTGTCGGTGTTCTGGGAACGGGGGTCCCCAGACTTGCCTTCCTACGGCCCACGGCATGGCTTTGCTGGCAGGCCTGTACGGTCCATCTTCAACAACAAGAAATCAAGACCCTCGCGAGGGGCCAAGCCTCGCGAGGCGGACGACACGAAACCTCCTCAGGAGCGACCTCACCAGGCTGGCTTGTGAGGGGCGGAGCGTTCAAGGTCGGGCAAACCTCGCCAGGTTTCTCGTGACGTAAGCCATGACAATCGAGACCAGGCTGGCGCCAGCGCGCGCATCATCCTTGTTTCCTCTTTAGTGCTAAGGGGGCAAGCGCAGGCGCAGAGTACCGACGCATCAAGCAAAGGTTTCCATATTGGTGCAACGAGACCAAGACCAGAAGGACGGAAAGACGGAGGTCACCATGGAGCCCAGGACGGTGTCACCACCAGAACCTTTGGCAGGCCAAGACCACCTTTTGTCGGGATAGCTTGTACTAGCTGTCCCCTTTCAAATTGGCCGTTGTTGGCTCCCTTCCCGCTCAATATTTGGGGAGAGGACCAGGGCCTCTATAAATAGGACTAGGCACCACCATAGGCAGGGAGAGAGGAACTAGGTCAACCCCAGCCACATAAGTGCACCAAGCACATGAACACCTCAACCTCAGGAGGCTGTTCTTCCCCTGGTACTGTTCATCTTCAGCCCAAGAGGCAATCCACCACCACCACACTGGAGTAGGGTATTACACCACAACGATGGCCCGAACCAGTATAAATCTTGCGTCCCTTGTGTTGCAAGTTCATTGTATTAGTTCGTGAGATCCAGGCTAAGTAAGGATGCGGATTGATAGGGGGGGGGAGATCTTCGCGCGCACCCCAGTGTTCTAACCTTAAGGGTTTTGCTGGAACCCGTGATCTGACATCCGGCTTCCTGCTTCTCCTACACTTCTGCTCCGCGTGCGGCTTGGTGCAGTGCGCATCTAGCTCCTAGGGCAATGAGACCCTAGAGCCATAGTGCGCGGAGTGCACGACGCCGGTGCAGCGAGCACTCACGTTGCGTGCCAGCACCTTGTCGGCACCGCTCGCGGATTCGCCTCCTGGACGCCGATGATCGAGCGACGAGCGGTTTTCCTGGACCTCGCTCACCGTACACCGGGTTGGGTTATAAAATACGGCAGCACGACTCTCCTCCAATGCACCAACACAATGCCGCTCTACTACCTCTTCGGTTTGGGCGAGATCGAGCCGAGCTCCTTCAGCGAGGAGGTGTTCCTGGTGGCGCTACCATTGTTCCTCGTAGCACTGCTGGGCACACTGATTGGCTCGTCACTCCTCCTGCTGATACTCATCAGGAATGATCGAGTTCGGGACAATGCGCGGCTGGGTGCGGTGGCTCGAGATGCGGGAGAAGATGGTGCACTAGGTGGTCCTCCGCCATGCTTGATCCTCCGTCGCTTTGCTCCGGCGGAGTAATCGCGTGCTGCGGTGGAGTGGTGGTGGCAACATGCCTGCACCACGCAAGGCAAATACGATGGTAGGGATGGGCAACCTAAGATGCTAACTTTGATACTATGCATTACGGAAGTAGCTAGTATCATACACTATCATATGCATGATACTAGTATACTATGATACTCCCCATTACAACCAGCCTTATAGGGCTCAATTCAAAAATCTCACCAACCAAGATAGATGGTGAGTGGTGGAATACTTTTTGTAGTTTGCAAAAACACCCAATTAATGCTTTTGTTTTCCTCAAAAAATTATGTTTCCAATGTATTAATTGCAATACATGCATGCCTAAAATACATGCATTGGTCAACTTTCTCTTAATACTTGCATGCAATGATTGAATGCACCTTGGAATCTGGACATGTGATGGGGAACAACCAAATTGAGCCTTATAAAATGGAAAAACTAAAATTTTGAGATAAGCCTATAAACCGGAAAGGAGGGAGTATATATGCATGATACTAGTATATGATCGGCAATACCTCCGTAATGCACGCATGCATAGTAACATAAGTTAGTATCTTAGGTTGCCTCATTAATTGCCATGCATGACACAAAGTAGTACAACATTTAATATGATATGGTATCATGATACGATACCACACCCTCTCTTTCCTCATTTAACCGTGTGCCACATCATCCAAAAAGTCTAGTCGGCATGCATCATACCGCTTGATACTCCCATATTACGACCAGCCTTATTAGGGTGGCCATAGTGGGGGTATCATAGCCGGTATCATGCACTCGGGAATAGAAAATATGATGATGTGGCAAAGAAGCAATAACATAGGTAGATACCGCAACACATATAATGAATGCTATACTACTTTGTGTCATGCATGGCCATAAATACGGTCATCTATGATATATACTACTCTATGATACTATATATGCACTATGAAGGTACGTACGTAGCATTATATATATAGTATATGATACTCTCCACTATATAAGGCTGGCCATAGTGGTGGTATCATAGCCGACGATGTCACGCACTCGAAAATAGCAAGTATGCTGATGTGGCAAAGAATTAAATATATATATAAAGAGGGTTTGAGTAACATATAGGTAGATACCGTATCATGTTAAATGGGATGCTAATTTGTGTCATGCATGGCAATAAATATGATATGTATTATACTATGCGCTATAATTAATAAAAGGTAGTATCATACACTAGTATCATATATACTGTATATTCATGATACTAGTATATGACACTCTCCACTATACTCGTGATTTCTTACTGCGGAAAAAAATTGGAGGCGAAATGATGAACTCATGTTTTCTTTCGAACAAAAATATGATGTTATGTAATGTAAATGTTTTCAAAGAGCACACGGTTCACTCATGAAAGCCGTGTGTCCACTAAACTACCGCGATGCACCCTCCCACCCCTCTGCCACGCAAGCGATCTGAGTCGTGCGTTCTGATTGGCCAGAACCCAAACCCCACAGACCATATGTCTGCACCGTTGGATTCTCCTTGATCGAACGGCGATCCTCATCCCTTTCGACAACACATGTAAATGTTTTCAAATAGCCCCTCCCCAAAAAATGTTTTCAAAGAGCACACGGTTCACACACGAAAGCCGTGTGCCTACCAAACCGTGGCCGATGCCCCCCCTTGCTGCGCGCGCGATCTGAGTTGTGTGTTCTGATTGGCCAGAACCCAAACCCCACGGATCATATGTATGCACCGTTGGATGCTCCTAGATCAAACGGCAATCCTCATCCCTTTCGACAGGAAATGCAGTTCGTCTAGGAATTGATTTATATGCCAACATGCACGGTAAATGCCAAAAAAATTCTTACATATAGCACACGAGACCTGAAATGCGCAAGAAAAATCAAACCCGTGATAAAATTGTGATTGGTTTACGTGGGAAAAATTTAGAGGCGAAACGATGAACTCACGTCTTCATTTCAAAATTAGTATTTCTTCATTTCAAACGAAATTATTCAGTTCATGCACACGAGCGCTAAGAGGAAACCGTTTGCATAGGCCTTTCCGCACGCACGGCGACCGGGGATATTTTTCAGCCTTTTCACCTAGGCCGCCAACACTCGGAGTCCCGAACACCCCCACCGCCCGCCCGCGTTTCTCTCAACTAGTCCACCCAATCTCCTTCGCCGGCTCCCCCCTCCCCCAGATCCACAACAGAACCCTCTCCGGCGCCGCCGTGCTCACTCTAGCCGTGTGCCCGCTCTTCGGCGTCAAGCCTACCTCCACTGCCGTTCCCAACACGTGGCGGCCCGCGCCTCGCCGTCTTCGTTTGCTCACCAACCACCCTCGAGCATATCGATGTAGTAACCCTCACCTCTCCTGTGGTCCGGCCGGGTTTGCATGAAGAAGCCTGTTAGTTACTGCTCTCCATCGCGGTGAGGCATATTTCCTCGCAATCCGTCTTCCAATTTCGTTCCGTATGTTCCCAAATTGGCTACAAAATAACAGGGAGTGTATATATGTTCATTATCTACCTTCCTTATTACATATAAGCTGTATTTGTTGCAATAAGTTACTGCCTATTTACAGATCGCGGGCGCCCGAGTCACACAAACTTAACAAATTAGCCGTACATTTTCTAATTTATTGCATGGCATGTTTAGAAAGCTTGATACCAAGTTGTTAGTTTTATGCTTATCCTCCTTTTCCTGAGTTTCGCATGTGTTCTGTGTAGATGCCGAGTAGCAGCGAAAACACTCATTCAGGCCATGTATCTTCATCTGATTCGCACAACCCTAGGTGTTCAGTAGATTGTGAGGGATCAAGTAGTCTTGAACGGGATAGAGCTGCAGCAATTACCCTTTTGGTCAGGACACGGAGGAACGCTCCAAGGAAGCCCACACACCAGCCTAAAGGTGTATATGAAGTAAGAGATTGATTTGAAGTCCTGGGCTCCAACTAAATTAGATAAAGCACGCATGAGGTTCAGGAGTGTGTGTGCATTTGTTTGCAGGGCAAGGCTCAACATTAATCTGCTGGGGTTTCGGAAGGCTGACACAGAAACACGGCGAAGGATAGTCTGGGAGATCATGGATCACTTCAACGTTCCAGAGCAGTGGAGAATGCAGGTGGAACACGCTGCACTGAAAATGGCTAGGGATGCTGGGAGAAACTTGAAGCACGTGTTGTACAAGAACTACTTGAGTGAAGGCAAGGACCCCCAAATTACAAAGGCAGAATGGGCAGAATTCAAAAGGGTCAGGGCAACTAAAGAGTTTGCTGAGAAGAGTTTCAAGCAATTGGAACTTCAGAAGAAGAACATACACCCCCACCGTATAGGTGTGGCAATATACTACGGCATGAAACTGATATGGGAACAGGAGGACAGAAGCAGTAGCGGTGGGTGGGAATCTGGCCTTTAGTGAAGTCAGGGGCGAACACGCCAGGGACTACTCGCAGGCACGTGCAAAGAGGCATGATGACTGAACTTTTTACTTTGAAAATGCACATGACACCAAACTGTATGAAGTGATGTTAGAGGCTTCCAAGATCCCTGGAAGGTTCTATAGGAACTCAGGGCCATGTGACATTCTGTCCATTGCTCTGGACACAAAAGATCCCATGGCTGTGCAAGCGGTATAGGTGTTAATGTCCTACACAAGAGGGCTTTCACACTCAGCAAAGAAGAGAGGCTCAACATGAAAAAAGCAAGGAGTGAAATGAAGCAGAATGCATTGTAAAGGTTCAAGAAGGAGATTTATCCAACTGTTTGAAAGGATGCTGAGGAGTCAATGATGATGCAGAAGACTCTAACACTTACAGATAGCCAGCAGATGGGAGGGGGCGGGCATGGAGGATGCTGCTTATTGCGCGACAACACTACACAAGAGTAGTTGTGCATCAGCTGACCCTGGCGACACTGAGAGTACAGCTGCTCATGATGATGCTATATCTGATCTATCTGGAATGAAAGACAGACTGAAGGGAATTCTTACACATTATGAAGGTACATTAAAATGTGCAACAGCCTGGGTTTGCCCACCCTTCTTGGAAGATGGCCTCTTCTTGGACAATGTGCCATTGAAGCCCGGCTGTGTGAAATGCTACGTGACTGAAGTAAAGCCTGGATTCAATGAATTTGCCCTGAAGAATGTCCTTGGAGACTTCAATGAGCAAAGGACCTTGGGAGAAACACTGTTACATCACATCCAGTGGCCACGAAAGGAAATAGAGTTCATCGATGAGATTCCTGAAGCCCCGCCAAGAGCAACTACTGTCGCCCCTCAACCGGTGACGCTCTCCTTGCCACAACAACTCTCGCGGGCTGATGCATCAACATGTGATCAACCGGCCCGACTTTGAGGCGTATAGGCCATGTCATCCTCAGCCCCAAAGCAGCCAGTGGCAATGCCTACAACTGCTGATGATGCACCACCAGTTTAGATGCCAGCCACTGAAGTAGTGGGGGGAGACCCAGCTGCAACACATGCTCACCAGACCAACCTGGTGGAACAGACTGCTAAGCAATCTGATGCTTCAGAACCGCCTGCTAAGCAGTCTGTAGGTCCAGAACCAACCGCTCATCAGTCCATCGGTCCGCAGGCGCGTGATCAGCATACCAATGCGTCATCACTTCCTGCTCAGCAAACCAACGCGTTGGCACGGCCTCCTCAGCACACCGACAAGTTGACACCACCTGTGCAGAAACCTGACATAGCTTCAACGGATGGTCAGCAGTCCGATGCCTCTTCTCCTACAGCCCAGTAGTCCGTCACAGCAGCACCGCCAGCTCAGCGGTCCGGCATAGATAAACTGTCTGCTAAGCAGTCCATCCAAGCTTCACCGTCTGCTCGGCAGTCTACCTTGCAGCCAACCAGACATTCCACCAGAAATGCTTCAAGTACTAAGAAGGAAGTGGCCAAAAAGGCTACACCCACGAGGAAGCGCAGCGGGAGAGTGAAGAGGAAAGAGAACGATTTCCTCTTACTTAAAGCACTCACATCGCCCAGAACCAAATTAATAACAGCTTGTTCGAATCGGGGAGTAATATTATTTCTGGCGCCATGGATGATGAAGAAGTAGAATTTTTGCTTGCTAAAAGTAAAGCACATGTACTTCAAGCACGCAAGTACGTCCATGGACAGCCATTTCTTGTTGGTGAATAATTTGATGAGTGCAGCTCCAGTTGTCGCGAGTTACATGAATATTGCATGGATCAAATGTCAGAAGGTCATCATGGTTTGCTAGTCCACTACAACATAGATCATTTCTGACACGATGCTGGTTCCATCAATGTGAGTTTCGAGGACTTACATCTCTTCTTCAACTTCAACGTGCTCGATGCCACTCTTGTTAGATGCCTGATTTTGTAAGTACTTAACAAACTCTGATCAACTTCTCCATACAAGGCTGTAAATGATAATCAGCTAACTGCATTTTATTCCTCTCAGGGGATTGAACGCGCAGAGAAGAAAAAGGGAGAGTGTGTATTTCATATATCCTGCATTAGCAAATGGCACAACATTAGATGGTAAGGACCGACGGGACTGGGCCGTTAACACGGTCGTCCGTATCTTCGAAAACACATCCCATGCACAATCATTTCTCTGGCCATATCATGAACGATAAGTCAAGTAAACAATCACGCTTACACTGATTGTCTTTCAGATTTTGAAATAATTCATAAGTTCATGGCTTCCTTAATATGTAGCAATCACTGGATATTGGTATTCATTGTTCCAAAGAAGAACACAGTTTACTACATCGATTCTCTCAGAGAGTCAAGAAACGCTTAGGATCTGACGCATGTTCAGCAATTCTTGGATAGGTATTGAATTCTATGATGTTGAAATTAATTTGCATTCATATCTGGTTCAATAATTGATGTTGTCAAAGTCCATCATCATTTGTAGTGTGCTCGCATTGTGGAAAACTAAACCAGGGAACCTGTTCAAGACAGAACAACCTCTGCAACATGAGATTATATCTCCGGTACCACACCAAAATCCGTTATTTTCGGAAAATTTATCCAACAGTCTGCAAATACCTTTCTTTACGCTAGTCAAATGTTCAAGCTTCTAAATAAACCTCTTTCTCTTTTGTCCAAAGAAAAAATAATACATCTAACACCGGTTAGGTTGTTCCTAACAGGACAAATACATGACTAATTTTGTACAAAAAAATTCGGTGTCCTCAGCAATAAGCAGGGACCAACCTTTGTGGATACTATGTTTGCAGACACATGATCTCCATCTGCAAATCTGCTGATAGCTGTGATGATCCTCGCAAATTAGTACCAGTAAGTCTATCTTAGATAATATCTTCTACTCCACTCATATGGCACATTCTGATCTTAAAACTGAGGACCCTGAACCGCTCCCGGCTGGTGAATTGCTGATGGTTTGGAGATTTATCAGCGACTTCTTCCTAGATCACTACATCAATCCCACTGGTGATAATGAAGATTTTAGCATGCGTTCTCCTGAAACATTGAGTAAGAGTTAGCCGCTAAACATATAATGCAGGGATCCATTGTTTTCCATCTGATGAGGTCTTTGTATTTCATACACTATGATTAATTATGTAATGCATATATGTGTGGACAAATCGTTGGAATTTAGCTACCATATGTTCAATTGCAATTGTTGCGAAATCTGATGAATGTTCTTCCTATGGACACTATTTGTTCAATTGAATATTGTGGCGAATTTGCTTTTTGCGTGCCGGTTCAAAATGGGATATTTTTGTTTATTTGTTCAATTGAATATTGTGACGAATTTGCCTTTTGCGTGCCGATTCAAAATGGGATATTTTTGTTTTAACCTGGCAATTGCTCCGCACACGGTTCAACTAAATGAGTGTGTGCGATCCACATCGGAAAGCATATGTCAATCGTAGTGGAACCGTCTGTGGTACACAGTAGATCGCAAACGATTTGCAGTGCTACTACGTGTGCGTAGGGTTTCCGGAACCGTTTGTGATATCGCCTTATCACACACGAGGACTAGGAGTAAACCGTGCCCAATGAAAAATACAATCCCAGTCGTAATTTTTTCAGGAAACATGTGGGATCCCAAACGAAAAGCACATGTCACTCTTGCGGCAACCGTCGGTGATATCCAACAAATCACAAACGGTCTGCAACACTTGTATGTGTGTGAAGGGGCTCGTCAACCATTTGTGATAGAACATTATCACAAATGGTAATTATTGGCAAACGTGTGCGATAGAGTCTAGCATGGCAGGCGGGTTACACAGAAAACTCGTGTGCGATGGGGCACAAATCGCACACAGTTCATATGTTGGCCCGTGTGCCTTACATATTGTTTCCCAAATGGTTTGTTACGCAGACCGTATGGTTTCACTGCGTCATTAGAAATGCTTAATCACTGATACCACACGTGTAAAGAATTTAGTGTGTGTTGCAACGCACATGATTACATTTTGGAAGGCCTCTGGATCACTGCTCCATATCCCCGATGGTTTCTGGGTCGTGTGGGAAGGACATCCTATCGCACACACTCACTTGGTGACGGTTCCAAATGCCCTTGTGGAAAGGGGTTAAAAACTGTTTGTTTAGGACAGACGCGCACCAGTGTCGCGATGATTTTTCTTGGACCAAAAGACAACCAGGAGACTTGGAGATAAAATCGGAGGAGCCACGAGGTGGCCACAAGGACGGAGGGCACGCTCACACTTTTGTGGGCCCCTCGTGCACCTCCTGACCTAATTCTTTCGCCTATATATACTCATATATACCCAAACCAACAGAGGCACCCATGAAAACACTTTTCCACCGCCCAACCTTCTTTACCCGTGAGATCCCATCTAGGGACCTTTTCTGGCACCCTGCCAGAGGGGGATTCGATCATGGAGGGCTTCTACATCAACTCTATTGTCCTTTCGATGAAGTGTGAGTGGTTTACCTCAGACCTACATTTCCATAGCTAGTAGCTAGATGGCTTCTTCTTTCTCTTTGATTCTCAATACCATGTTCTCCTCGATGTTCTTGGAGATCTATTTGATGTAATACCTTTTTGCGGTGTGTTTTCCGAGATAGAATGAATTGTGGATTTATGATCAGCTTATCTATGAATATTATTTGAATCACCTCTGAATTCTTATATGCATGATTTGATATCTTTGTATTTCTCTTCGAACTATCGGTTTGGTTTGGCCAACTAGATTGTTTTTTCTTGCAATGGGAGAAGTGCTTAGCTTTGGGTTCAATCTTGCGGTGTCCTTTCCCAGTGACAGTAGGGGCAGTAAGGCACCTATTATATTGTTGTCATCGAGGATAAAAAGATGGGGTTTTCATCATATTGCTTGAGATAATTCCTCTACATCATGTCATCTTGCTTAATGCGTTACTCTGTTCTTCATGAACTTAATACTCTAGATGCATGCTGGATAGCGGTCGATGTGTGTAGTAATAGTAGTAGATGCAGAATCATTTCGGTCTTCTTGACATGGACATGATGCCTATATTCATGATCATTGCCTTAGATATCGTCATAACTTTGTGCTTTTCTATCAATTGCTTGGAAGTAATTTGTTTACCCACCATAATAGTTTCTATCTTGAGAGAAGCCTCTAGTGAAACCTATGGCCCCCGGGCCTTTTTTCCATCATATAAGTTTCCGACCTATTGGATTAGTTTATGATTTACTCTTTTTGCAATCTTTTACTTTCCGGTCTATAAACCAAAAATACTAAAAATATTTACTTTATCGTTTATCTATCTCTATCAGATCTCACTTTTGCAAGTAACCTTGAAGGGATTGACAACCCCTTTATCCCGTTGGGTGCAAGTTGTTTGATTGTTTGTGCAGGTATTTGGTGACTTGTGCATTGTATCCTACTGGATTGATACCTTGGTTCTGAAACTGAGGGAAATACTTATCTCTACTTTGCCGCATCACCCTTTCCTCTTCAAGGGAAAAACCAACGCAAGCTCAAGAAGCAACAGGAAGAATTTCTAGCACCGTTGCCGGGTATATCTACGCTAAGTCAAGACATAGCAAGTACCTATCATAAACTCTCATCTCTTGCATTACATTATTCGCCATTCGCCTCTCGTTTTCCTCTCCCCCACTTCTAAAACAATTTTTGAAAAGATTTTCCTTTTCTTCGCCCCTCTTCCGTTCACCTTCTTCGCTTGCTTTTTGTGTGCTCGTGTGTTGGATTGCTTGCTTTGTCACGATGACTCAAGAGAATACTGAATTGTGTGATTTTTCCAACACCAATAATAATGATTTTATTAGTACTCTAATTTCTCCCGCTACTAATGTAGAATCTTGTGAAACTAATGCCGCTTTGCTGAATCTTGTTATGAAAGATCAATTTTCCGGCCTTCCTAGTGAAGATGCTGCATCCCATCTAAAAAATTTCATTGATTTGTGTGATATGCCAAAGAAAAAAGATGTGGATAATGATATTGTTAAATTGAAGCTATTTCCATTCTCACTTCGAGGTCGTGCTAAAACTTGGTTTGCATCTTTACCTAAAAGTAGTATCGATTCATGGAATAAGTGTAAAGATGCTTTTATTTACAAGTATTTTCCTCCCGCTAAGATTATCTCCCATAGGGATATTATGAATTTTAAACAACTTGATCACGAACATGTTGCACAATCTTGGGAGAGGATGAAATTGATGATACGAAATTGCCCTACTCATGGTTTGAATTTGTGGATGATTATACTAAATTTTTATGCCGGATTGAATTTTTCTTCTAGAAATCTTTTAGATTCGGCTGCAAGGTACTTTTATGGAAATTACTTTAGGAGAAGCTACTAAACTCCTAGATAATATTATGGTTAATTATTCTCAATGGCATACCGAAAGATCTTCCACTAGTAAAAAAGTGCATGTGATTGAAGAGATTAATGTTTTGAGTGGAAAGATGGATGAGCTTAAGAAATTATTTGCTATCAAGAGTGCTTCTATTGATCATAATGATATTCCCTTGTCTACTTTGATTGAAAATAGTAATGAATCTATGGATGTGAATTTTGTTGGTAGGAACAATTTTGGTAATAACACATATAGAGGTAATTTTAATTCTAGGCCGTTCCCTTGTAATTCCTCTAAAAATTATGGTAATTCCTACAACAATTCTTATGGAAATTATAATAAGAGGCCCTCTAATTTTGAGGATAGTGTTAAAGAATTTATGAGTTCGCAAAAGAATTGCAATGCTTTGATTCGAGAATGATTGCTTAAGATTGATGATTTGGCTAGGAACGTCGATAGAATTTCTCTTGATAGTGTTGATTCTTTGAAACTTAGAGCTATTCCACCCATGCATGATATTAGTGAGTCTCTCAAAGCTATGAGAATTTCCATTGATGAGTGCAAGGAAAGAACCACACAGATGCGTGCTAAAAAGATTAGTTTGTAAAAACCTATTCCTCTAGTTTCCGTGAAAATAATGATGAAGATCTTAAAGTGATTGATGTGACTCCTATTGAATCTTTGTTTTACAATATAATGGGACTGTAGATGAGTCAACTTTAGTTAAAAGGCGGCCCAATGATTCGGAGTTTTTAGATCTAGATGCAAAAATTGATAAAAGTGGGATTAGAGAGGTCAAAACTTTAAGTAGCAATGAACCCACTCTTTTGGATTTCAAGGAATTTAATTATGATAATTGTTATTTAATAGATTGTATTTCCTTGCTGCAATCCATGTTGAATTCTCCTCATGCTTATAATCAAAATAAAGCTTTACTAAACATATCGTTGATGCTATGATGCAATCTTTTGAAGAAAAGCTTGAATTGGAAATTTCTATCCCTGGAAAACTTTATGATGAGTGGGAACCTGCTATTACGATTAAGATTAAAGATTATGAGTGCCATGCTTTGTGTTATTTGGGTGCTAGTGTTTCCACGATTCCAAAAACTTTATGTGATATGTTAGGTTTCCGTGAATTTAATGATTGTTCTTTAAATTTGCATCTTGCTGATTCCGCTATTAAGAAACCTATGGGAAGGATTAATTATGTTCTTATTTTTGCAAATAGGAATTATGTGCCCGTAGATTTCATTGTTCTTGATATAGGTTGTAATCCTACATGTCCTATTATTCTTGGTAGACCTTTTTTGAACGATTGGTGCAATTATTGATATGGAAGAAGGAAACATTAGATTTCAATTTCCGTTAAGGAAGGGCATGGAACACTTTCAAAGAAATAAAATTAAATTGCCATATGAATCTACTATGAGAGATACTTATGGATTGCATACCAAAGATGATAATACCTAGATCTATTCGTGTTGTTATGCCTAGCTAGGGGCGTTAAACAATAGCGCTTGTTGGGAGGCAACCCAATTTTATTTTTGTTTTTTGATTTTTAGGTTCTGTTTTGAAATTAATAATTCATCTAGCCTCTTATTAGATGTGGTTTTATGTTTAATTACTATTTGTGCCAAGTAAGACCTTTGGGATAGCTTACGGTAATAGTTGATTTGATCTTGCTGAAAAATAGAAACTTTTGCACCCAAGAAAATAATTTTTGTTTTTACTAGAAGAGCGATAAAATACTGATTCTTTTGGCATAAGATTAATAAATAAATTTCTTAGGTATTCCTAATTTTTCAGACTTTTTGGAGTTACATAAGTATTCGAAATATCCAGATTGCTATAGACTCTTCTGTTTTTGACCGATTCTGTTTTCTAGGTATTGTTTGCTCATTTTGATGAATCTATGGGTAGTATCATGAAGGAAAGATGCCCTAGAGACAATAATAAAGTTGTTATTTATATTTCCTTATATCATGATAAATGTTTATTATTGATGCTAGAATTGTATTAACCGGAAACTTAGTACATGTGTGGATACATAGACAAAATAGAGTGTCCCTAGTATGCCTCTACTTGACTAGCTCGTTAATCAAAGATGGTTATGTTTCCTGACCATAGACATGTGTTGTCATTTTATGAAAGGGATCACATCATTAGAGAATGATGTGATGGACAAGACCCATCCATTAGCTTAGCATAATGATCATTTAGTTTTATTGCTATTGCTTTCTTCATGACTTATACATGTTCCTATGACTATGAGATTATGCAACTCCCGAATACCGGAGGAACACTTCGTGTGCTATCAAACGTCACAACGTAACTGGGTGATTATAAAGATGTTCTACAGGTGTCTCCGATGGTGTTTGTTGAGTTGGCATAGATCAAGATTAGGATTTGTCACTCTGAGTATCAGAGAGGTATCTTTGGGCCCTCTCGGTAATGCACATCACTATAGGCCTTGCAAGCAAGGTAACTAATGAGTTAGTTATAGGATGATGCATTAGCAAACACGTAAAGAGACTTGCCGGAAACGAGATTAAACTAGGTATGATGATACCGACAATTGAATCTCAGGCAAGTAACATACCGATGACAAAGGGAATAACATATGTTGTTATGCGGTTTGATCGATAAGGATCTTCATAGAATATGTAGGAGCCAATATGAGCATCCAGGTTCTGCTATTGGTTATTGATTGGAGATGTGTCTCGGTCATGTCTACATAGTTCTCGAACCCGTAGGGTCCGCATGCTTAACGTTTGATGACGATTTATATTATGAGTTATGTGTTTTGGTGACCGAAGTTTGTTCCGAGTCCCGTATGAGATCACGGACATGATGAGGAGTCTCGAAATGGTCGAGAGGTAAAGATTGATATATTGGAAGGTTATATACGGACACCGGAATGGTTCTGAAGAGGATCGGGGATTTTTTCGAGTAACGAGAGGTTACCGGAATCCCCCGGGAAAGTTAATGGGCCTGTTGAGCCATAGTGGAGAGAGGGAGTCTGCCACAGGAGGTGCCCCCCCAAGCCCAAACCTAATTTGACTACGAGTGGGGGTGCCCCCCTTTCCTTCTCCCTCTCCCCCTTTCCCCTTTCCCCTCTCCGTAGTTTGGAAGGAGGGGGGCTGCCCCCTTGGCGCACCCCCTTGGGCCGGCCACCTCCTCCTCCCCCCTTTATATACAGGGGCAGGGGGCACCCCAAAGGCACACCAAGATTTCTCTTAGCCATGTGCGGTGCCCCCGTCTAACAGTGGCATCCGAAGCAGGTCTATGCGTAGATGTTATATGCACGAGTAGAACACAAAGAGTTGTGGGTGATAATTGTCATACTGCTTACCATCAACGTCTTACTTTGATTCGGCGGTATTGTTGGATGAAGCATCCCAGACCGACATTACATGACTGTGTTCATGAGACTGGTTCTAGTGACGTGCTTCGCACACAGGTGGCTGGCGGGTGTATGTTTCTCCAACTTTAGTTGAATCGAGTTTGACTACAGCCGGTCCTTGTTGAAGGTTAAAACAACACACTTGACAAAAAATCGTTCTGGTTTTCATGCGTAGGTAAGAATGGTTCTTGACAGAAGCCCGTAGCAGCCACATAAAACTTGCAACAACAAAGTTGAGGATGTCTAACTTGTTTTTGCAGGGAATGTTGTGATGTGATATGGTCAAGACGTGATAAGATATAAACTGTTGTATGATATGATCATGTTTTGTAAATGTTATCGGCAACTGGCAGGAGCCTTATGGTTGTCGCTTTATTGTATGAAATGCAATCCCCATGTAATTGCTTTACTTTATCACTAAGCGGTAGCGATAGTCGTAGAAGCAATAGTTGGCGAGACGACTACGATGCTACGATGGAGATCAAGGTGTCAAGCCGGTGACAATGGAGATCATGACGGTGCTTTGGAGATGGAGATCAAAGGTACAAGATGATGATGGCCATATCATGTCACATATTTTTGATTGCATGTGATGTTTATCCTTTATGCATATTATTTTGCTTAGTACGGCGGTAGCATTATAGGATGATCCCACACTAAATTTCAAGGTATAAGTGTTCTACGTGAGTATGCACCGTTGCTACAGTTCGTCGTGCCGAGACACCACGTGATGATCGGGTGTGATAAGCTCTATGTTCACATAGAATGGGTGCAAGCCAGTTTTGCACATGCAGAATACTCAAGTTAAACTTGACAAGCCTAGCAGTCGAACGTGAATCATATAGTAGATATGATCAACATAGTGATGTTCACCATTCAAAACTACTCCATCTCACGTGATGATCGGACATGGTTTAGTTGATATGGATCACGTGATCATTTATATGACTAGAGGGATGTCTATCTAAGTGGGAGTTCTTAATTAATATGATTAATTGAACTTTAATTTATCATGATCTTGGTACCTGATAGTTTTTGCATATCTATGTTGTTGTAGATCAATGGCCCATGCTATCGTTCCCTTGAATTTTAATGCATTCCTAGAGAAAGCTAAGTTGAAATATGATGGTAGCAACTACACGGACTGGGTTCGTAACTTGAGGATTATCCTCATTGTTGCATAGAGGAATTACGTCCTGGAAGCACCGCTAGGTGCAAGACCCACTACAGGAGCAACTCCGGACATTATGAACGTTTGGCAGAGCAAAGCTGATGACTACTCGATAGTTCAGTGTGCCATGCTTTACGGATTAGAATAGGGACTTCAAAGACGTTTTGAACAACATGGAACATATGAGATGTTCCAGGAGTTGAAGTTAATATTTCAAGCAAATTCTCGAGTTGAGAGATATGAAGTCTCCAAAAAGTTCTATAGTTGCAAGATAGAGGAGAATAGTTCTGTCAGTGAACACATACTCAGAATGTCTGGGTACCACAACCACTTGACTCAGCTGAGAGTTAATCTTCCTGATGATAGTGTCATTTACAGAGTTCTTCAATCACTGCCGCCAAGCTATAAAGGCTTCGTGATGAACTATAATATGCAAGGATGGAGAAGACTATTTCCCGAGCTCTTTGCGATGCTAAAGGCAGCGTAGGTAGAAATCAAGAAGGAGCATCAAGTGTTGATGGTTAACAAGATCACTAGTTTCAAGAAAAGGGGAAAAGGGAAGAAGGGGAACTTCAAGAAGAACAACAAGCCAGTTGCTGCTCAAGGAAAGAAGCCCAAGTTTGGACCTAAGCCTGAGACTGAGTGCTTCTACTACAAAGGGACTGGTCACTAGAAGCGGAACTGCCCCAAGTATTTGGCGAATAAGAAGGATGGCAAAGTGAAAGGTATATTTGATATACATGTTATTGATGTGTACCTTACTAATGCTCGTAGTAGCGCCTGGGTATTTGATACTGGTTTTGTTGCTCATATTTTGCAACTCGAAAGAGGGGCCACAGATTAAACGAAGATTGGCTAAGGACGAGGTGACGATGCGCGTGGGAAATGGTTCCAAAGTCGATGTGATCGCCGTCGGCACGCTACCTCTACATCTACCGTCGGGGTTAGTTTTAGACCTAAATAATTGTTATTTGGTGCAAGCGTTGGGCATGAACATTATAACTGGATCTTATTTGATGCGAGCCGGTTATTCATTTAAATAAGAGAATAATGGTTTTTCTATTTATATGCGTAATATCTTTTATGGTCATGCACCCTTGATGAGTGGTCTATTTTTGTTGAATCTCGATTGTAGTGATACACATATTCATAATATTGGAGCCAAAAGATGCAAAGCTAATAATGATAGTGCAACTTATTTGAGGCACTGCCGTTTAGGCCATATTGGTGTAAAGCGCATGAATAAACTCCATACTGATGGGCTTTTCGAATCACTTGATGCTTGCGAACCATGCCTCATGGGCGAGATGACTAAAACTCTGTTCTCCGGAACAATGGAGCGAGCAACTGACTTATTGGAAATAATACATACCGATGTATGCGGTCCGATGAGTGTTGAGGCTCGCGGCAGGTATCATTATTTTCTGACCTTCATAGATGATTTGAGAAGATATGGGTATATCTAGTTAATGAAACATAAGTATGAAACATTTGAAAAGTTCAAAGAATTTCAGATTGAAGTGGAAAATCATCGTAACAAGAAAATAGAGTTTCTACGATCTGATCATGGAGGTGAATATTTGAGTTATGAGTTTGGTCTTCATTTGAAACAATGTGGAATAGTTTCACAACTCATGACACCTGGAACACCATAGTGTAATGGTGTGTCGGAACATCATAACCGTACTTTATTGGATATGGTGCGATCTATGATGTCTCTTACTGATTTACCGTTATCGTTTTGGGGTTATGCTTTAGAGACAGCTGCATTCACATTAAATAGGGCACCATCTAAATCCGTTGAGACGACACCATATGAACTATGGTTTGGAAAGAAACCTAAGCTGTCGTTTCTTAAAGTTTGGGGTTGCGATGCTTATGTGAAATAGCTTCAACCTGATAAGCTCGAACCCAAATAAGAGAAATGTGTCTTCATAGGATACCCAAAGGAGATTGTTGGGTACACCTTCTATCACAGATCCGAAGGCAAGATATTTGTTGCTAAGAATGGATCCTTTCTAGAGAAGGAGTTTCTCTTGAAAGAAGTGAGTGGGAGGAAAGTAGAACTTGATGAGGTAATTGTACCTTCTCCTGAATTGGAAAGTAGTTCATCACAGAAATTAGTTCCAGTGATTCCTACACCAATTAGTGAGGAAGCTAATGACGATGATCATGAAACTTCAGATCAAGTTAATATCGAACCTTGTAGGTCAACCAGAGTACGATCCGCACCAGCGTGGTACAGTAATCCTGTTCCGGAGGTCATGTTACTTGACCATGACGAACCTACGGACTATGAGGAAGCGATGATGAGCCCAGATTCCGCGAAATTTCTTGAAGCCATGAAATCCGAGATGGGTCCATGTATGAGAACAAAGTGTGGACTTTGGTTGACTTGCCCGATGATCGGTAAGCCATAGAGAATAAATGGATCTTCAATAAGAAGACTGACGCTGACGGTAATGTTACTGTCTACAAAGCTTGACTTGTCCCAAAAGGTTTTTGACAAGTTTAAGGAGTTGACTATGATGAGACCTTCTCACCCGTAGCAATGCTTAAGTCTATCCGAATCATGTTAGGAATTGCCGCATTTTATTATTATGAAATTTGGCAAATGGATGTCAAAACTACATTCCTTAATGGTTATCTTAAAGAAGAGTCGTATATGATGCAACCAGAAGGTTTTGTCGATCCTAAAGGTGCTAACAAAGTGTGCAAGCTCTAGTGATCCATTTATGGACTGGTGCAAGCCTCTCAGAGTTGGAATATACGCTTTGATAGTGTGATCAAAGCATATGGTTTTATACAGACTTTTGGAGAAGCTTGTATTTACAAGAAAGTGAGTGGGAGCTATGTAGCATTTCTAATGTTATATGTGGATGACATATTGTTGATTGGAAATAATACATAATTTATGGATAGCATAAAAGGATACTTGAATAAGAATTTTTCAATGAAATACCTCGTGAAGATGCTTATATATTGGGCATCAAGATCTATAGAGATAGATCAAGACGCTTAATTGGACTTTCACAAAGCACATACCTTGATAAAGTTTTGAAGAAGTTCAATATGGATTAGTCCAAGAAAGGGTTCTTGCTTGTATTACAAGGTGTGATGTTGAGTCAGACTCAATGCCCGACCACTGCAGAAGACAGAGAGAAAATGAAAGTCATTCCCTATGTCTCAGCCATAGGTTCTATCATGTATGCAATGCTGTGTACCAGACCTGATGTGTGCCTTGCTATAAGTTGTGCAGGGAGGTACCAAAGTAATCCATGAGTGGATCACTGGACAGCGGTCAAGAACATCCTGAAATACCTAAAAAGGACTAAGGATATGTTTCTCGTTTTATGGAGGTGACAAAGAGCTTGTCGTAAATGGTTACATTGATGCAAGCTTTGACACTGATCCGGATGACACTAAGTCACAAACCGGATACGTATTTATATTGAATGGTGGAGCTGTCAGTTGGTGCAGTTCCAAGCAGAGCGTCGTGGCGGGATCTACATGTGAAGCGGAGTACATAGCTGCTTCGGAAGCAGCAAATGAAGGAGTCTAGATGAAGGAGTTTATATCCGATCTAGGTGTAATACCTAGTGCATCGGGTCCAATGAAATTCTTTTGTGATAATACTGGAGCAATTGCCTTGGCGAAGGAATCCAGATTTCACAAGAGAACCAAACACATCAAGAGACACTTCAATTCCATCCATGATCAAGTCAAGGAGGGAGACATAGAGATTTGCATGATACATACAGATCTGAATGTTGCAGACCTGTTGACTAAGCCTCTCTCACGAGCAAAACATGATCAGCACCAAGACTCCATGGGTGTTAGAATCATTACAATGTAGTCTAGATTATTAACTCTAGTGCAAGTGGGAGACTGAAGGAAATATGCCCTAAAGGCAATAATAAAGTTGTTATTTATATTTCCTTATATCATGATAAATGTTTATTATTCATGCTAGAATTGTATTAATCGGAAACGTAGTACATGTGTGGATACATAGACAAAACAGAGTGTCCCTAGTATGCCTCTACTTGACTAGCTCGTTAATCAAAGATGTGTTGTCATTTGATGAACGGGATCACATCATTAGAGAATGATGTGATGGACAAGACCCATCTATTAGCTTAGCATAATGATCGTTTAGTTTTATTGCTATTGCTTTCTTCATGACTTATACATGTTCCTCTGACTATGAGATTATGCAACTCCCGAATACCAGAGGAACACTTTGTGTGCTATCAAACATCATAACGTAACTGGGTGATTATAAATATGCTCTACAGGTGTCTCCGATGGTGTTTGTTGAGTTGGCATAGATCAAGATTAGGATTTGTCACTCCGAGTATTGGAGAGGTATCTGTGGGCCGTCTCGGTAATGCACATCACTATAAGCCTTGCAAGCAATGTAACTAATGAGTTAGTTACGGGATGATGCATTACGGAACGAGTAAAGAGACTTCCGGTAATGAGATTGAACTAGGTATGATGATACCAACGATCGAATCTTGGGCAAGTAACATAGCGATGACAAAGGGAATAACGTATGTTGTTATGCGGTTTGACCGATAAAGATCTTCATAGAATATGTAGGAGCCAATATGAGCATCCAGGTTCCGCTATTGGTTATTGACAGGAGATGTGTCTCGGTCATGTCTACATAGTTCTCGTACCCGTAGGGTCCGTACGCTTAACGTTCGATGACGATTTATATTATGAGTTATGTGTTTTAGTGACCAAAGTTTGTTCGGAGTCCCGGATGAGATCACGGACATGATGAGGAGTCTCAAAATGGTCGAGAGGTAAAGATTGATATATTGGAAGGTTATATACGGACACCGTAATGGTTCTGAAGAAGATCGGGGATTTTTTGGAGTACTATCAGGTTACCGGAATCCCCCGGGAAAGTTAATGGGCCTATTGGGCCATAGTGGAGAGAGGGAGGCTGCCACAGGAGGTGTCGCCCCCCAAGCCCAAACCGAATTGGACTACAGGTGGGGGCCACGGCCCCCCTTTCCTTCCCCCTCTCCCCCCTTTCCCCTTTCCCCTGTTCGTAGTTTGGAAGGAGGGGGTGCCAAATCCTACTTGGACTAGGATTCCAAGTACGAATCCCCCCCTTGGCGTGCCCCCTTGGGCTGGCCACCTCCTCCTTCCCCCCTTTATATACGGGTGCGGGGGGCACCCCAAAGGCACTCCAAGATTTCTCTTAGACGTGTGCGGTGCCCCCCTTGGCCCCTCCATAGTTTACCACCTCGGTCATATTGTCGTAGTGCTTAGGCAATGCCCTGCGCGGATCACAGCACCAACACTGTCGCCACACCGTCATGCTGACGGAACTCTCCCTTGACCCTCCACTGGATCAAGAGCTCGAAGGATGTCATCGTGTTGAACGTGTGCTGAACACGGAGGTACCTTACATTCGGTACTTGGATTGGTTGGATCGAGAAGAAGTTCGACTACATCAACCGCGTTAACATAACGCTTCCGCTTTTGGTCTACGAGGGTATGTGGACACACTCTCCCGTCTCGTTGCTATGCATCTCCTAGATAGATCTCGCGTGACCGTAGGAATTTTTTTGAATTACTACGTTCCCCAACATATCGGGGGGGGTATGAACCATGGAAAAGTTGTAATACAGTAGATACTACACCAATTTAAATAAAGAATGAGTTCACAACAGTACCAAAAGTGGTGATTTATTTTCTTATACTAACGGAGCTTATGAGATTTTTTGTTGAGTTTTGTGTTGTGAAGTTTTCAAGTATTGGGTAAGGATTTGATGGACTATGGAATAAGGAGTGGCAAGAGCCTAAGCTTGGGGATGCCCAAGGCACCCCGAGGTAATATTCAAGGACAACCAAGAGCCTAAGCTTGGGGATGCCCCGGATGGCATCCCCTCTTTCGTCTTCGTCTATCGGTAACTTTACTTGAGGCTATATTTTTATTCACCACATGATATGTGTTTTGCTTGGAGCCTCTTGTATGATTTGAGTCTTTGCTTTTTAGTTTGCCACAATTATCCTTGTTGTACACACCTTTTGAGAGAGACACGCATGAATCGTGATTTATTAGAATACTCTATGTGCTTCACTTATATCTTATGAGCTAGGCAATTTTGCTCTAGTGCTTCACTTATATCTGTTTAGAGCATGACAGTGGTTTTATTTTATAGAAATTATTGAACTCTCATGCTTCACTTATATTATTTTGAGAGTCTTTAAATAGCATGGTAATTTCCTTTGGTTATAAATTCAGTCCTTATATGATAGGCATCCAAGAGGGATATAATAAAAACTTTCATATAAAGTGCATTGAATACTATGAGAAGTTTGATTCTTTATGATTGTTTTCAGATATGAAGATGGTGATATTAGAGTCATGCTAGTGAGTAATTGTGAATTTGAGAAATACTTGTGTTAAAGTTTGTGATTCCCGTAGCATGCACGTATGGTGAACCGTTATGTGATGAAGTCGGAGCATGATTTATTTATTGATTGTCTTCCTTATGAGTGGCGGTCGGGGACGAGCGATGGTCTTTTCCTACCAATCTATCCCCCTAGGAGCTTGTGCATAGTACTTCGTTTCGATAGCTAATAGATTTTTGCAATAAGTATGTGAGTTTGACTAATGTTGAGTCTACGGATTATACGCACTCTCACCCTTCCACCATTGCTAGCCTCTCTAGTACCGTGCAACTTTCGCCGGTACCATAAACCCACCATATACCTTCCTGAAAAAGCCACCATACCTACCTATTAAGGCATTTCCATAGCCATTCCGATATATATTGCCATGCAACTTTCCACCAGTCCGTTTATTATGACACGTTCCATCATTGTCGTATTGCTTTGCATGATCATGTAGTTGACATCATATTTGTGGCAAAGCCACCATTCATAATTCTTTCATACATGTCACTCTTGATTCATTGCACATCCCGGTACACCGCCGAAGGCATTCACATAGAGTCGTATTTTGTTCTAAGTATTGAGTTGTAATTCTTGAGTTGTAAGTAAATAATAGTGTGATGATCTTCATTATTAGAGCATTGTCCCATGCAAGGAAAGGATTATGGAGACTATGATTCCCCCACAAGTCAGGATGAGACTCCAGATGAAAAAAACGGAGGCCAAAAAATGAGAGAAGGCCCAAATAAAAAAATCAAAGAAAAGAGAGAAGGGGCAATGCTACTATCCTTTTACCACACTTGTGCTTCAAAGTAGCACCATGATCTTCATGATAGAGAGTCTCCTATATTGTCACTTTCATATACTAGTGGGAATTTTCATTATAGAACTTGGCTTGTATATTACAATGATGGGCTTCCTCAAATTTCCCTAGGTCTTCGTGAGCAAGCGAGTTGGATGCACACCCACTTAGTTTCTTTTTGAGCTTTCATAAACTTATAGCTCTAGTTCATCCGTTGCATGGCAATCCCTACTCACTCACATTCATATATTTTGATGGGCATTTCCATAGCTCGTTGATACACCTAGTTGATGTGACACTATCTCCTTCTTTTTGTCTTCTCCACAACCACCATCTATTCCACTGTAGCGACCCGATCCCAATGGACCGTAGTCTCTCTGCTTAGGTGACATCCCTGGATCGATATTGCTGACACGCACAGTACTCGAGGATTTATTGCAGAGTTCAATCACACACTTATTACAACAAGTGTCTCAATCGAGTACTATTACAATAATATGGCTGAAGGCCATCTAAATGAGATAACTGCGGAAGCTTCATAGATATCTGAGCCAGTCCAACTCCATGGCAAAATTGAGTGCATGACAACGACCTATCGCACCTTACCCTTCGTCTAAAAACTCTACAACATGATACGTTGCAGCCGTGTAGGTCATCACATGGAATATGCTGGCAAGATAACACTACAGAGCAATGAACAAATAACAGCTATCACTACATGCATATTTGGCTGGTGGAGGTTCTACGATTATCATTTGCATAAAGCTAATTTTTTCCCTACAACAAAGGAATATATTTTATTTAACTACAAAGTTTGATGACACTATTGAGAAGGTACCCCCAACTCAATCCCAAATTAACATTAATAACCCAACAAAATTCAGTAAGTAAAGTGATGAGATCAACCAATAACTCAAATACCAGATACTCAAGATGTCCATAACCGGGGAGACGGCTAACCATGATTAGTTTATACACTCTACAGAGGTTTGCGCACTTTTCCCCACAAGACTCAATCTCCTCCGTTGTATTTCTCGCACTGCATGATGTTTGAGAAATGGATGACCGAGACACAGTCTTTTCGAAGAGGTCCCCTTAATCGAGAGATAGGCCGGTACACCTACAATTCCCCTACATCTACTAGCCTATCATGGAAAGGATTCCCACAACTTACTCAACTATGCCAGAGCCCATAATGGCTTGTGGCTGCACACGGAAGTTTCTAGCATGAATAATCTTATGATCCCTTTGAGCCTGGGTGGCATTCCATAGGTTGATCACACGGGTTCCCCGGGATCTCCTAGGACAACACTGGATTCCCCAGGTGCCCGCAACTAATCCACCCAGATGTGTATTAAAGTAACCACCTTAAGTTTCCCTTAGTTATAAATAACTCTCACATCTTTCATGAATCTCACATACCAATCCACGTCTACTAGCATAGCAAAGTAGTGCAAGCATAACGCAATAATACCCGGGGTCTGAATATAAGACAATAGGTTCCTACCTCATCAACCACTTCCCAATACCCACATGTTATCGAAATCCTACTCATGCAATGTTTGAGGGTTGAAAATAATGCATAAAAACTGGGTAAATAAGGGATATGATCAAAGTGTTACTTGCCTTGCTGACGATCGGAAAACCCTAGAGATTCGTAGTAGCAAGCCGCGCACTCCGGAAACTCTATCGTGAACAAACAATAGCATACATAAGAACTCAAGCATAAGATGCAGAGGTAAAACCAAAAGAAAAGATCTAAACAGAAAGTTAAGTGAAGAGCTTCGATTTGCAAAAAGAATCACTCGAATCGGAGTTACGAAACTCAAACTACGATCAAAAGAAGTTCAAATTCAAATCTGCTTGAAACAAAATTTTAAATTTTCAAAATCAAGTTCAAGTTGTTTATCTGGATAGAGGGGATCAAGACAAAGAAATTGGTGTTGGTTTCACTGGATTTGGATAAACGAGCAAAAAGTAGTGAGGGTTTGAAGATCAGGGACTAATTTGCGATGAAAATAATTACGGATAGGTCCTTGGCTGAAAATTAAGCTAAAAAGAAAATTCTAACGAACGAATGTTCGCTAACAGAAACTAACGAACGAATTCATTCGTTAACCGAACGAATCGGGTGAACGTTCACTAAAACAACATAACCAAAAAATAAACCGATCTAATACGCAAAACTGAAAAAAAACCATGGCGGGTTTTGCGGTTTTATGTCGGTTCGAGGAAGAAGACCGGCGGCGGCTACTCCGGCGAGGGCGGCGGCAGCGGCGGGAAGCGATTGATACGTCTCCAACGTATCTATAATTTTTGATTGCTCCATGCCATATTATCTACTGTTTTGAACATTATTGGGCTTTATTATCCACTTTTATATTATTTTTGGGACTAACCTATTAACCGGAGGCCCAGCCCAGAATTGTTGTTTTTGCCTGTTTTAGGGTTTTGAAGAAAAGGAAAATTAAGCGGACTCCAAACGGGATGAAACCTTCGGGAACGTGATTTTCTCAACAGATAAGACCCGGGAGACTTGGAACCTACGTCAAGGCACGAAACAGGAGGCCACGAGGTAGGGGGGCGCGCCCTACCCTACCAGGCGCGCCCCCACCCTCGTGGCCCCCCTGTTGCTCCACCGACGTACTTCTTCCTCCTATATATATCCACGTACCCCAAATGATCAGAAAGGGTGCCAAAACCCTAATTCCACCGCCGTAACTTTCTGTATCCACGAGATCCCATCTTGGGGCCTGTTCCGGAGCTCCGCCGGAGGGGGCATCGATCATGGAGGGCTTCTACATCAACACCATAGCCTCTCCGATGAAGTGTGAGTAGTTTACCTCAGACCTACAGGTCCATAGTTAGTAGCTAGATGGCTTCTTCTTTCTTTTTGGATCTCAATACAATGTTCTCCCCTCTCTTGTGGAGAACTATTCGATGTAATCTTCTTTTTGCGGTGTGTTTGTTGAGATCGATGAATTGTGGGTTTATGATCAAGTCTATCTATGAATAATATTTGAATCTTCTCTGAATTGTTTTATGTATGATTGGTTATCTTTGCAAGTCTCTTCGAATTATCAGTTTGGTTTGGCCTACTAGATTGATCTTTCTTGCAATGGGAGAAGTGCTTAGCTTTGGGTTCAATCTTGCAGTGTCCTTTTCCGGTGACAGTAAGGGCAGCAAGGAACGTACTGTATTGTTGCCATCGAGGATAACAAGATGGCGTTTTCTTCATATTGCATGAGTCTATCCCTCTACATCATGTCATCTTGCTTAAGGCGTTACTCTGTTTTTAACTTAACACTCTAGATGCATGCTGGATAGCGGTCGATGAGTGGAGTAATAGTAGTAGATGCAGGCAGGAGTCGGTCCACTTGTCTCGGACGTGATGCCTATATACATGATCATGCCTAGATATTCTCATAATTATGCTCAATTCTGTCAATTGCTCAACAGCAATTTGTTCACCCACCGTAGAATACTTATGCTCTCGAGAGAAGCCACTAGTGAAACCTATGGCCCCCGGGTCTATCTTTATCATACTGTTCTCCTACTACTTTGCTATTTACTTTGCCTTTATTTCACTTTGCATCTTTATCATAAAAATACCAAAAATATTATCTTTATCATATCTATCAGATATCACTCTCGTAAGTGGCCCTATAGGGATTGACAACCCCTACTTGCGTTGGTTGCAAGGATTTATTTGTTTTGTGCAGGTATGAGGGACTTGCGCGTAGCCTCCTACTGGATTGATACCTTGGTTCTCAAAAACTGGGGGAAATACTTATGCTACTTTGCTGCATCATCCCCTCCTCTTTGGGGAAAACCAACGCAGTGCTCAAGAGGTAGCAAGAAGGATTTCTGGCGCCGTTGCCAGGGAGGTCTTCGCAAAAGTCAACATACCAAGTACCCATCACATACCCCTATCTCCCGCATTACATTATTTGCCATTTGCCTCTCGTTTTCCTCTCCCCCACTTGACCCTTGCCGTTTTATTTGCCCTCTCTCTGTATCCTCCCTCTCTTTTTCTTCTTGCCCGCTTTTCCTCCACCATGTCTGAATCAAAAATGGTTAGGGGCTCTCTCCCAAGTCATAGTACTTTGGACAACCCGTCTATTCTCGCTAAACTCATAAATAAAAATACTATGGAAAACCTACCGGAGTTATCAATGAGAATATTAATAATTTTGATGATGATGATTCTGGAATTTTTCGTTATTTACTTGATGAATCTTTGAAAGATGCTTGGTATAGACTATTAAGGATAAGGGCTAGTTATGTGCCTCAATACCAAATTGAAGTCTACTTAAAAAGTTTTTATATTGCCCTTCCTTCCTCTTTTAAGCATGTCTTAGATTCTATATTTGAAGAAGGTTTTCTAGAAGGGGATGTCGTAGACACTTATGAAAAAATGAAAACTATATTTGGTCACCCCATGAATGAGAAAGTTGAATCTACATCTCTTTTACTCTCTTACCAAAAAGAATCTATTAAAGAGATAAAGGCTAGCCTAGATACAAATTTCTGTAACATACTTAATCTTTCCTATACCATTAATAGCCATGTGCTTTAGCAAAATATAAGGATCAATTCTATAGATAGCAATTTTGCTCTTTTCTTTCCTACTACCAAAGATGGCAATACCTAGATCTATTCTTGCTTGTTATGCCTAGCTAGGGGCGTTAAACAATAGCGCTTGTTGGGAGGCAACCCAATTTTATTTTTATTCCTTGATTTTTGCTCCTGTTTAGTAATAAATAATTTATATAGCCTCTATTTTGGTTGTGTTTTTTGTGTTTAATTAGTGTTTGTGCCAAGTAGAACCGTTGGGAAGACTTGGGGAAAGTCTTGTTGAACTTGCTGTAAAAAAACAGAAACTTTAGCGCTCACGAGTTTGGAAAGTGATATTTAGTTAATTATTTTTTCAGATGATTAATAGATAAATGCCTCACGTCCAGCAATTTATTTTAGAATTTTTGGGGTTCCAGATCTTGCGCTAGCTACAGATTACTACAGACTGTTCTGTTTTTGACAGATTCTGTTTTTCGTGTGTTGTTTGCTTATTTTGATGAATCTATGGCTAGTAAAATAGTTTATAAACCATAGAGAAGTTGGAATACAGTAGGTATAACACCAATATAAATAAATAATGAGTTCATTACAGTACCTTGAAGTGGTCTTTTGTTTTCTTTCGCTAACGGAGCTCACGAGATTTTCTACTTTAAGTTTTGTGTTGTGAAGTTTTCATGTTTTGGGTAAAGATTTGATGGATTATGGAACAAGGAGTGGCAAGAGCCTAAGCTTGGGGATGCCCATGGCACCCCCAAGATAATCTAAGGACACCTAAAAGCCAAAGCTTGGGGATGCCCCGGAAGGCATCCCCTCTTTTGTCTACTTCTATCGGTAACTTTACTTGGAGCTATATTTTTATTCGCCACATGATATGTGTTTTGCTTGGAGCGTCTTGTATTATTTGAGTCTTTATTTGTTAGTTTACCACAATCATCCTTGCTGTACACACCTTTTGAGAGAGCCATACATGATTTGGAATTTGCTAGAATACTCTCTGTGCTTCGCTTATATCTTTTGAGTTATATTATTTTGCTCTAGTACTTCACTTATTTAAAGACATTACAACTGTGCACTTTCCAGACCCTCTCAGGCCATCAACAGTTTTGACCGTTCGATCTGGACTTTTGGACGTGGCTGGCCGTTTGATCTATTTGCAATCTCTCCTGAGCTTCGGTTGATGTATAGGGAGCGCTACAACGGACTGGGCCGATGCTCCCGTGACAAAATCGGTAGCCTGTTATTAATTGGGCCAACTGGGCCCTTGAATCTGGGGTGTCTGTGGTTTCAGCATGCATCATCATTTCTTCCCTAAAAAATGTGTTATCTATTCCCTCAAAAAAATGCATCATCTCTTTCTAATAAAACGTGCACGCGGAACCTCGAGTTTGATGACAACGGACTCCACCACGCGATGTTGACCTTTCGCCGGGCTGCCGATGCGAAGTCAGGCGTGTCTATGCCATTTTCCCTCGTCTGGCGCGAGCGACGGGGCCATTGTTGGGCGAGGCGAACGGGCGGTGACGGGGGATGCCAATGGTCACGTATCAATTCGATTCCACTCGATGCCGATTGAGGGAGTAATTCACCGACAAGGATTTAATGGCAATCGATGTCGTACCACTCGCGTGCCTCCGATAATTGCAAAGGTCAGTTACCACGTGCTCCCATTTCTTCTTCCAGTCCACACAAGTTCATATATTCCCGGCATCAAAGGATTCTTCTCCTCCACGACCCCTTCCTCTCCGTCCACGATGCAGGGATTAGGCCCGAGGGAGGGAGCGACCCTACTGCTAGAGAGCACGACCTCGCCGCTGAGGAGGACAGCCACCACGACCATTCGGTTGCATCAGCTCCCCCCTCCCACCAGCGAATTGATTGTCACACAGTAGTTGTCTCCGGGTTGAGGGCTTGCCGGAGTCGCGGCTCCACAGATTTTCTTTCCCACCTATAGCCCACTGTTTCTACATCCAATTTGACTCGATGAAGTTTTTCTTTCTCACGATTTGAGCAGGTCCCCCAATCGTAGTGTTGAAGACTGGTTCTGGTGGGTTGAGTTCATCTACGTTGCTGCTTTATCTTATCCTTACTATGTATTTTTTCCTTCTCCATCCTCTCTTCCACCGAATTATGAATAAGCAATTTTTTTCTTATTGCTGCTGTTTTTTCGTGCTTCCAAATTGGTGCAAGTACGATAAGAAAGGATTAGTGTTGTTCTAGTAGTGCTATAGGTTGGATCAGGGAATTCCTAAAGCTCAGGATTCCAATGGTTATCAGCAAAATGGTAGTGTATACTCTCATATCTCATCTTATTATCTTAACATGCATGTATATGTGCCTATGATTTGTAAAACTCCACGTGCTTTTGTAGATAATAAATGCTTGCTCTCATCAAAACACAACGACTAACTGCACTAGAAAACTAAATCATGTGGGTTACCATGTCCTCCTAATGTATGCACATGAATAATCGTAAGATTACCATCACATCTATGGTTTCTCAAGTAAAGAGGCTAAAACATTTTATTCCATGTGTCAATTATTCTATACCGTCTAGTTATATAATATCTGACATCGTTATGTTTTTCCTAAAGACTAGAATAAAGTGATATAT
This sequence comes from Triticum urartu, assembly GCF_056163025.1. Classification (NCBI taxonomy): domain Eukaryota; kingdom Viridiplantae; phylum Streptophyta; class Magnoliopsida; order Poales; family Poaceae; genus Triticum; species Triticum urartu. Next base: position 128,671,827 of record NC_141874.1, read on the forward strand.
TAGAAGCCCATTAGAGCATTCCTGATGAAAAGAGATCACATTAAATTATTTTTTAAATCTTAAACATGAACACATTATTAGTTTAAACAAACAAGATAGTATTTAGAGCTAACTATGTTTATTGCACATTCTTTTGGCAAAAAATAATTTTTTATGTTGTAAAGGGTGATTTTTTAAAAGAAATTATTATGTTAGTGGATCACTTGTAAGTTCATATAAATATACTTTGCCACATCTATCAAGGAATTGTAATTTAATATGTTTAAACTCCACCAAATATTTATATTATCCATTTTTTCAGATAAGTATATGCTATTCTCAACTGAAGGAGTCTTTACAACTAATGTTGCTACTATGTTATATGGGCTTTACATAGATTTTTAGCGTACTGGTTTTAATTAGTAGTTCTACTTGATGATATTCCTGCATGTTGCCATTTCAAATTTTCCTTCATATTTCTTGTGATGGTTCTCAGAACTAAGCATGTACATGCATGATGTGTTTCTTCTGCTGGTACGATTGATGTGTATGCAGCTTTGAAAACTTCGATTTACTTTGAAATACTCTTATGTTTTGTTAAAATGCACGGGTTTGGCAACACCCATCATCATTGATTATATATTGATGTTACCTTTTCCCACAATTCTCTATTTACATGAATGGATGAAAAAATGCATGAAGGCCATTAGCTTGTCCGACTTTGTAAAACCATGCCATTGTTGTTGAGTTTCAGTTAGATCCTTATGTAATAATAATTCGTCCGTTTTAGATTGAATCCAACCGCATTGAGGCACCACTCGAGCCATGACATGGATGGACCAGAGGGTCCCACTTTCATTCCGAGAACTATGACTAGAAGTCATCTTTCTACCAGTTTTGTTACATTAGCCATTGGAGAGAGAGAGAGGAGCTGATTGCAGGATACTAAAACCTTTCCTGGCTGCCAAAGCTCCCTCATCGCCATGCTGGACATTATCAACTTTTTTTAAAAGAAAGCCATTAATCACTTACCCATGTATATTATCCATATAATTTTGGTTATCTGGGAATAAGAAGGCACTTAGATATGGGTTATAAAGGTGGCATATTTTATCTAATATTCTTCTACCTGGCTATGTTAATTTATTCATGTATCATTTTGCTCTTTTGATAAGGAAGGCGTTGGTGCTGCTTATACAATGGAGTGCTATTGGTTGGGGGCTTGGTTTGCTGCAGAAAAACCTTGCTATTCATGCGAAGCTTTCCTGCTATTCTTCCTCATGTGTATTATTTCCTGTGTAACTATAGTTGTTGCCATCATTATGCTATTATGTAAGATTTGGACACCCAGAATGGGTACAATTAACCAAAAAGCAATTTTCTCTAAAATTTTGCTTCTTATCCACTAATGATCTGATAGAAATAAAACTAAAAAATATAATCGTTTGCAGAGTGCATCATGCATGTGTCCCTTTTCTTATAGTAATAATACCAATTAAATTCTTTTATTCTTTTGTAAACCGATTAGATTACTAATTTCAACATATTATGTATTCCCTGTATCGGTTTATCTAGGAAAAAAGTTCAATGTGCACTACTTTGAAGAAACACTTCATTTAAATTTTATTTTCACGTCATAAGTGCCTAGCAATCTATTGTAAAAACGGACGGACGCTGCAACGCCCGCCTTCCACGATCTAGTATCTTTTAGAGCACGGTGGTGGATTTTTTTTATAGAAACTATTGATCTCTCATGCTTCACTTAGATTATTTTGAGGGTCTTAAATAGCATGGTAATTTGCTTAAAATCCTAATATGCTTGGTATACAAGATTAAGAATAAAACTTTCTTATGAGTGTGTTGAATACTATGATAAGTTTGATACTTGATAATTGTTTTGAGATATGAAGATGGTGATATTAAAGTTGTGCTGGTTGAGTAGTTGTGAATTTGAGAAATACTTGTGTTGAAGTTTGTGATTCCTGTAGCATGCACGTATGGTGAACCGTTATGTGATGAAGTCGGAGCATGATTTATTTATTGATTGTCTTCCTTATGAGTGGTGGTCGGGGACGAGCGATGGTCTTTTCCTACCAATCTATCCCCCTAGGAGCATGCGCGTAATACTTTGCTTTGATAACTTGTAGATTTTTGCAATAAGTATATGAGTTCTTTATGACTAATGTTGAGTCCATGGATTATACGCACTCTCACCCTTCCACCTTTGCTAGCCTCTCTAATACCACGCACCTTTCGCCGGTATCATACACACACCATATACCTTCCTCAAAACAGCCACCATACCTACCTATTATGGCATTTCCATAGCCATTCTGAGATATATTGCCATGCAACTTTCCACCGTTCCGTTTATCATGACACACTCCATCATTATCATATTGCTTAGCATGATCATGTAGTTGACATCGTATTTGTGGCAAAGCCACTGCTCATAATTCTTTCATACATGTCACTCATGAGTCATTGCATATCCTGATACACCGCCGGAGCCATTCATATAGAATCATATTTTGTTCTAAGTACCGAGTTGTAATTCTTGAGTTGTAAGAAAAATAAAAGTGTGATGATCATCATTATTAGAGCATTGTCCCAGTGAGGAAAGGATGATGGAGACTATGATTCCCCCACAAGTCGGGATGAGACTCCGGACAAAAAAAATAAAGAAAAGCGGCCATAAAAAAGAAAAGAGAAAAGGCCCACAGAAAAAATGAGAGAAAAAGAGAGAAGGGACAATGCTACTATCCTTTTACCACACTTGTGCTTCAAAGTAGCACCATGATCTTCATAGTAGAGAGTCTCTCATGTTATCACTTTCATATACTAGTGGGAATTTTTCATTATAGAACTTGACTTGTATATTCCAATGATGGGCTTCCTCAAATTGCCCTAGGTCTTCATGAGCAAGCAAGTTGGATGCACACCCACTTAGTTTCTTTTTAAGCTTTCATATACTTATAGCTCTAGTGCATCCGTTGCATGGCAATCCCTACTCACTCACATTAATATCTATTTATGGGCATCTCCATAGCCCGTTGATACGCCTAGTTGATGTGAGACTATCTTCTACCTTTTTGTCTTCTCCACAACCACCACTCTATTCCACCTATAGTGCTATATCCATGGCTCATGCTCATGTATTGCGTGAAAATTGATTTTTTTTGAGAATGTCAAAAGTATGAAACAACTGCTTGGCTTGTCATCGAGGTTGTGCATGATTTAAATATTTTGTGTGGTGAAGATGGAGCATAGCCAGACTATATGATTTTGTAGGGATAACTTTCTTTAGCCATGTTATTTTGAGAAGACATAATTGCTTAGTTAGTATGCTTGAAGTATTATTATTTTTATGTCAATATGAACTTTTGTCTTGAATCTTCCAGATCTGAATATTCATACCACAATTAAGAAGAATTACATTAAAATTATGCCAAGTAGCACTCGGCATCAAAAATTCTGTTTTTATCATTTACCTACTCGAGGACGAGCAGGAATTAAGCTTGGGGTTGCTTGATACGTCTCCAACGTATCTATAATTTTTGATTGCTCCATGCCATATTATCTACTGTTTTGAACATTATTGGGCTTTATTATCCACTTTTATATTTTTTGGGACTAACCTATTAACCGGAGGCCCAACCCAGAATTGTTGTTTTTGCCTGTTTTAGGGTTTCAAAGAAAAGGAATATCAAACGGGCTCCAAACGGAATGAAACCTTCGGGAACATGATTTTCTCAACAAATAAGACCCGAGAGACTTGGACCCTACGTTAAGGCACGAAACAGGAGGCCACGAGGTAGGGGGCGCGCCCTACCCTACCAGGCGCTCCCCCACCACCCTCGTGGGCCCCCTGTTGCTCCATCGACGTACTTCTTCCTCCTATATATATCCATGTACCCCCAAACGATAAGAAAGGGAGCCAAACCCTAATTCCACTGCCGTAACTTTTTGTATCCACGAGATCCCATCTTGGGGCCTGTTCCGGAGCTCCGCCGGAGGGGGCATCAATCACAGAGGGCTTCTACATCAACACCATAGCCTCTCCGATGAAGTGTGAGTAGTTTACCTCAGACCAACGGGTCCATAGTTAGTAGCTAGATGGCTTCTTCTCTCTTTTTGGATCTCAATACAATGTTCTCCCCCTCTCTTTTGGATCTCAATACAATGTCCTTTCCCGGTGACAGTAAGGGTAGCAAGGCACGTATTGTATTGTTGCCATCGAGGATAACAAGATGGGGTTTTCTTCATATTGCATGAGTCTATCCCTCTACATCATGTCATCTTGCTTAAGGCGTTACTCTGTTTTTAACTTAATACTCTAGATGCATGCTGGATAGCGGTCGTTGAGTGGAGTAATAGTAGTAGATGTAGGCAGGAGTCGGTCTACTTGTCTCAGATGTGATGCCTATATACATGATCATGCCTAGATATTCTCATAATTATGCTCAATTCTATCAATTGCTCTCAGTAATTTGTTCACCCACCGTAGAATACTTATGCTCTCGAGAGAAGCCACTAGTGAAACCTATGGCCCCCGGGTCTATCTTTATCATATTGTTCTCCTACTAATTTGCTATTTACTCTGCATCTTTATCATAAAAATACCAAAAATATTATCTTTATCATATCTATCATATCTCACTCTCGTAAGTGGCCCTATAGGGATTGACAACCCCTGTTTTGCGTTGGTTGCCAGGATTTATTTGTTTTGTGCAGGTATGAGGGACTTGCGCGTAGCCTCCTATTGGATTGATACCTTGGTTCTCAAAAACTGAGGGAAATACTTACGCTACTTTGCTGCATCATCCCTTCCTCTTCGGGGAAAACCAACGCAGTGCTCAAGAGGTAGCAGCGACGTGCGGCGGCGGCTAGCGGCGGGAGGCGGCGTCGGCAGCGGCGTGCGGCGGCGCAGCTTGGGGCGGCGGCTGCTTGGGAGGAGAGGGCGGCGGGGTGGCACGCTATATAAAGGGGGGTGGTAGCCGACTTGGGCGAGGGGGCGGCGGGCAGCCGTGGCCGGCTCGGACTCCCGTCGGAGTCTGGCGTGAGCAAGGCGCGGGAAGGCGGTGCGGCGAGCGGGTCGGCTGGGCCTTCGGCCCAGTTCGGTTCGGAGAATTTTTTTAAAAATAATTTCGCCGCAGAGAAAAAATATTCAAAATAAAATAAGTGAAAAAATCCTGAAATTCCAAAATTAATTTTCATGGTCCTCTCCTAATGTTTAGGACCACATGAACATTTTTCTGGGCTAAAATGCAATTTTCAAAAATGCAATTTTTCCCTAATTTAACCGAATAAATATCAAATAAAATTTAAATTTAAATAATTTTATTCGAAATTAAATATCCATTATTTCCTCTGTTTTGAAGAAGTCATGGTATCTTCTCTCTTTATTTTATTTATTTGGAAATAATTGGGAAAATAATTTCAAATAAAACCACTTTGATCCAAAAAAAATTGAATATTAATTTGATCCAAATTACAAAATTTGAAAATTCAAAATCGAATTTTGTGAAAACCTCAAACTTTCTCAAATGGTCCTTGAGTTGCTTAAGGTCTTCTAGGATCAAAATGTCCAAATAAACCAAATTCAGAGTGCTCAAAATATGGATGTATATGATGACCTAATGATTAACATCCAAATTGAAAATTGGGATGTTCCAAACCTACCCCCCTTAAGATGAATCTCGCCCTCAAGATTCGGGTTGGCTAGCAAATATGTGTGGGTGGTATTTCTGTAGGTGGTCTTCTCTCTCCCAGGTGGCTTCTTCCTCGGTATGGTGGCTCCACTAAACTTTGCAAAACTTGATGACCTTACTGTGTGTAAATCGGTTGGCAAACTCAAGAATCTTGACGGGCTTCTCCTCGTAGGTTAGGTCACTCTCCAACTGAATTTCTTCCAGGGGCACTGTATCTCTAAGAGGAATGTCGACCATCTCTGCATGGCACTTCTTCAACTGTGAAACGTGAAACACATCATGAACTCCTGACAATTCTTTGGGTAACTCCAATTTGTAGGTAACTTCTCCCATACATTCCAAAACTCGGTATGGTCCTACAAACCTTGGGGCTAACTTTCCCTTGACTCCAAATTGTTTCATTCCTCGAAGTGGTGACACACGGAGATATGCTCTGTTTCTGACTTCATAGGCTACCTCCTTGCGTTTAGTGTCAGCATAACTCTTCTGCCTGGATTGAGCTACCTTCGGTCTATCATGAATCAATTTAACCTTCTCTTCAGACTCTATGATTAAATCTGGTCCGAACAATTGACGGTCTCCAACTTCATCCCACATCAATGGTGTCCTACATCTCCTTCCATACAAAGCTTCGAAAGGGGCCATCTTCAAACATGCTTGGTAGTTGTTGTTATATGAGAACTCTGCGTAGGGAAAATTATCATCCCAACTAGATCCATAATCTAGTGCACAAGCTCTCAACATGTCCTCCAGAATCTCATTGACTCTCTCGGTCTGTCCATCTGTCTGTGGATGAAAGGTTGTACTGAACTCTAGCCTGGTACCCAAAGTCTGGTGTAATTGATTCCAAAACTTCAAGGTAAGCTGTGATCTCTGTTTGATATGATGGTCCTCGGAACTCCATGCAGACATATGATCCTGGTCATATATATCTTGGCCAACTTCGCACTCGTATAAGTGGTTTTCACGGGGATAAAGTGAGCCACTTTGGTCAAGCGATCTACTACTACCCCGATGGAATCATAACCTGATCATGTCTTGGGTAATCCGGTGATGAAATCCATGCCAAGATCATCCCACTTCCATTCGGGTATCGGCATAAGCTAAAGTAATCATGCTGTCTTCTGGTGTTCTGCCATAACTCTCTGACATACGTCACATACGGCTACATACTCGGCAATATCCTTCATCATCCCTGTCCACCAGAAATGTTCCTTCAAATCCAAATACATCTTGGTGTTTCTGGGGTGAATCAAGTATGGCGAGTCATGAGCCTCCTGAAGTATTTACTTCCCGATTTCTGGGTCATTTGGCACATAAATACGATCCTCAAACCATAAAGTTTCGTGTTCATCCTCATGAAAACCTTTAGCCTTTCCTCTACTCATATTTTCCTTGATCACCGCAATCTCCTTATCAGTCCTCTAGGCTTCTCGAATCTTTCCCAACAACGTGGACTGAACTTCCAATGCTGCAACAAAACCTCTCGGAACTATCTCCAAATGAAGTTCTCTGAGATCGTCGGCTAACTCTTGCGGTAATCCTTCGGTCACGAGAGTATTAACATAACTCTTGCAGAACATTGGCCTTTCTTGGATGATAATGCAGCTTCATATCATAATCCTTTATGAGCTCCAACCATCTCCTTTGCCTGAGATTCAACTCCTTCTGCATGAAGATGTACTTCAAACTCTTATGGTCCGTGTATACATCACAACGGTTTAAAATAAGAAAATGTCTCCAGGTTTTGAGCGCATGTACCACGGCTGCTAACTCCAAATCATGCATGGCATAATTCAACTCATGAGGTCGAAGCTGACATTAGGCATATGAAACAACTCTTCTGTCTTGCATAAGTACACCTCCAAGTCCCTGGCGAGAAGCGTCGCAATATACTTGGAATTCCTTGCGTATATTCGGAAGAATTAGCATTGGGGCTGTAACTAAATGTTTCTTCAACTCCTGAAAAATGGCCTCACATTCTTCGGTCCATTTGAACTTGGTGTCCTTCTTCAATAACTCCGTCATGGGTTTCACAATCTTGGAAAAATTCTCAATGAATCTCCGTACCTTGTGGTAAAAGTTGTCTTAGGTATATCCTGTTCACGGATCTTCAGCTGGTGGTATCCTGATCGAAGATCGATCTTGGAGAATACTTTGGCTCCCTGCAGCTGGTCAAACAAATCACTGATCATCGGTAGTGGGTATTTGTTCTTGATCGTGACCTCATTCAGTGCATGATAATCCACAACCATTCTCAAGGATCCATCCTTCTCAACTAAGAGCATTGGGGCTCCCCACGGTGACGAACTTGGTCGAATATAAGCTTTCTCCAATAACTCCTTAATCTGCTTCTTAATTTCCTCTAGATCGTTTGCGGGCATCCGATACGGTCTCTTAGATATTGGTCCGGTGCCTGCTAACAGCTCTATCAAAAATTATATATCTCGATCTGGTGGCATGCCTGGTAGTTCCTCCGGGAATACGTCGGGATAATCCTTCACAACTGGCACTTCCTCCTGAACAACTCCTGAAACTGAATTCACTTGAGTCCTCCTTGGCGCATGCCTAGACACATACATGATCCTTTTACCCTCTGGGGTGGTGAGAAGAATTGACTTACTAGCACAATTGATATTTCCTATGTATATTGATAGCCAATCCATGCCTAGTATTACATCCAATCCTTGTGACTCCAAAATTATTGGGTCGGAAGGGAAAATATGCCTACCTATGGTCAATGGCAACTAAAAACATCCTATGCTGCCCATATACTCCGCTCCAAGTGAGCTTACTAACATAGGTGTCTTTAGGGCTACGGTGGGTAACTTAAACCTATCCACAAATTCCCTTGATATGTATGAATGTGATGCACCAGTGTCAAAAAGGATAATAGCTATAAATGACTTAATCAAAAACTTACCAATAACTGCATCAGGCTGCTCTTCAACTTCCTCCACGTTGACGTGGTTCACCTGCCCTCTTGTGAAAGGGTTGGGCTTCTTTCCAGAGCTTCCATTTCCGGTACCATTCTTTACCTCGAAACAATCATTGGCGTAGTGTCTAGTCTTCCTGCACTTCAAACAGGTAACATGGCTCAGATCCTTCTTGGCGGGTGTTGCCGGGATGGAACGACTCTGACTGTTGTTTCCTCCATTCCCATTTCCATTCTTAGGGCCACTGTGATTATGTGAACTTCCCCCATTGTGAGAATGGCCTCCATGGTTATGATGGGTATGTCCTCCCGAGTTTGGGGTGAAACGAGGCTTCTGCTGAGATCCAGAGTTGTACTTCCCTTGTCCATACTTCCGTTTGCGGTTCTCTATCTGCTGCTTCTTGCCTTCAATCATAAGTGCCCTGTCTACCAGCTCCTGATAGTTAATGAATGTTGCTACCATCAACTGCATACCCAGCTTGTCATTCAGCCCCTCCATAAACTTCTCTTTCTTCGCGGCATCTGTAGCCACATCATCTGGGGCATAGCGAGCTAACTAGCTGAACTCCTGCACGTACTGCACCACAGTACGATTTCCCTGGCATAAGTTGCGGAACTCACGCTTCTTCATGTTCATAGCTCCAGCTGAGACATGTGTAGTGTGGAAGGCTGCTGGAATTGATCCCAAGTAACATTGGCCACGGGGAAAGTGGCAGTGTAATTATCCCACCATGAGGTTGCGGGTCCATCCAATTGATGTGCGACAAAGCACACCTTCTCAGCATCTGTGCAACCTGCAGTGATTAGCTCCCTTCCAATCTTGCGGAGCCAATCATCAGCAACAAGCGGCTCAGTGGTACTAGAGAACACCGACAGATTCAACCTTAGAAAGCGGGCTAAGTTGTCGACTGGGGGATGTGGCGGTGGATTGTTGTTGTTGTTGCCTTGGTTCTAGACTAGCAACTGCATCAAGGCATTCTACTGTTGGATCAACCGAGTGAGCTTCGGTGGGAAGGCGAATGCGGGGTCACATTTCGGAGGCATCTGATAGGTTTAGAGGGGTGAGAACAGAATAGAGTGAGGTCTAAAGAGAGATTTCACTACCCATATGCACATGAGACAAACACATTCATTTCACACCACTCAATTCAAACAAGATTCATACAATCGATCTAAGCTACCGTTACAAAATCTTGTAGACTATTACTATATACATGGAAGTACTCTAATGGTAATATGGTGGTCGACTAGAAATTTTGATCGGTGGAAGACTCCATAATATATGATCCAGCTTCGTCTTCCTAATCATCATCACTGTCGGGGTCGGAGTCGGAGTTTGTGTCGTCTAGTATGATGTAATCTTCTGAACGAATGTCCACTCCAGGTTCAGGACCCCCATGAATATTCCTAGCTTCTTCTTCGGGTCTTCATTCTGCTCTAGTAGTACAACAATTTCTTCTTCATATCCATCGCGTGTAGACCTGAGTTCCTCTTCTATCTCCATGTTCCGGGTCATCACCTTCTTCGTGTCTATCATGTTGGCGCACATCTGGTTCTCGGAGCGTCGAATGTGCTGGTTCAACTCTTGTATGTAGGTTGCAATGGATTTATCCTTCCTGGTGCGAATCATCTCCCATTTCTCATCTCGGCGTCTACATATCTGGTAGGTGGTGTCCATAAGATCCTTGTTGTACACCTCGCCTATGTGTCCAATGGCGATGTGGGCGGCCATGCTCTTTCCTAAAATCCAGGTTGGTGCATCAAAGGAAAACTCGCTAGGCTCGGTAACTGGTGTAAAAGTCCTTCATAGAACACGAACTTGAATCGTCCAGCGCTCCTCTTTTGGTAAACTGGCAGTGAAGGTTCTGGCGAAGCTTAGTATGCCGACGTTCAGGTACCTAGTGACTTCCTTCAAGTGTCGTCCGAAAGGGGTGTCATCATCCGGTTGAGTGAACTTGTTCCTTGGGTCTGCCATCTATAGAATAGAAATGGAGAAGAGTTAGAAATGAGTAGAGAAGAGTATCATGTGGCTTTTCCTAGTGGTCGCATCCTACAGTCAGCGTGTGCTCTGATACAATCTTGTAGCGACCCGATCCCAATGGACCACGGTCTTTGTGCTTAAGTGTCATCCCTGGATCGGTATTGCTGACACACACAGTACTCAAGGATTTATTGCAGAGTTCTAGCACACACTTACTCTTTGTCTGAAAACTCTTCAACATGATACGTTGCAGCCGTGTAGGTCAACGAGTGTCTCAATAGAGTACTATTACAATAATATGGCTGAAGGCCATCTAAATAAGATAACTGCGAAAGCTTCAAAGATAACTGAGTCCATCCAACTCCACGGCAAAACTGAGTGCATAACAAGGACATATCGCACCTTACTCTTTGTCTGAAAACTCTTCAACATGATACGTTGCAGCCGTGTAGGTCAGCACAAATATGCTGGCAACATAACACTATAGAGCAATGAACAAATAACAGCTATCACTACATGCATATTTGGCTGGTGGAGGCTCTACGGTTATCATTTTAATAAAGCTAATTTTTCCCTACAACAAAGGAATATATGTTATTTAACTACCAAGTTTGATGAAATTATTGAGAAGGTACCCCCAACTCAATCCCAAATTAACATTAATAACCCAACAAAATTCGTTAAGTAAAGTGATGAGATCAACCAATAACTCAAATACCAGATACTCCAGATGTCCATAACCGAGGACACAACTAACCATGATTAGTTTATACACTCTACAGAGGTTTGCGCAATTTTCCCCACAAGACTCGATCTCCTCCGTTGTATTTCTCGCACTACATGATGTTTGAGAAACGAATGACCAAGACACAGTCTTTCCAAAGAGGTCCCCTTAACCGATAGATAGGCCGGTACACCTACAATTCCCCTACATCTGCTAGCCTATCATGGAAAGGATTCCCACAACTTACTCAACTATGCCAGAGCCCATAATGGCTTGTGGCTGCACACGGAAGTTTCTAGCATGAATAATCTTATGATCCCTTTGAGCCTGGGTGGCATTCCATAAGTTGATCACACGGGTTCCCCGGGATCTCTTAGGACAACACTGGATTCCCTAGGTACCCGCAACCAATCCACCCAGATGTGTATTAAAGTAACCACCTTAAGTTTCCCTTAGTTATAAATAACTCTCACATCTTTCATGAATCTCACATACCAATCCACGTCTACTAGCATAGCAAAGGAGTGCAAGCAGAACGCAATAATACCCGGGGTCTGAATATAAGACAATAGGTTCCTACCTCATCAACTACTTCCCAATACCCACATGTTATCAAAATCCTACTCATGCAATGTTTGAGGGTTGAAACTGATGCATAAAAACTGGGTAAATAAGGGATATGATCAAAGTGTTACTTGCCTTGCCGATGATCGGAAAACCCTAGAGATTTGTAGTAGTAAGCCTCGCACTCCAGAAACTCTATCATGAACAAACAATAGCATACATAAGCACTCAAGCATAAGATGCAGAGGTAAAACCAAAAGAAAAGATCTAAACAGAATGTTCAAGTGAAGAGCTTCGATTTGCAAAAAGAATCACTAAAATCGGAGTTACGAAACTCAAATTACGATCAAAAGAAGTTCAAATTCAAATCTGCTTGAAACCAAATTTTAAATTTTCAAAATAATGTTCAAGTTGTTTATCTGGATAGAGGGGATCAAGACGAAGATATTGGTGTTGGTTTCACTAGATTTGGATAAACGAGCAAAAAGTAGTGAGGGTTTGAAGATTAGGGACTAATCTGCGATGAAAATAATTACGGAAAGGTCCTTGACCGAAAATTAAACTAAAAAGAAAAATCTAACGAACGAACATTCGCTAACAGAAACTAACGAACAAATTCGTTCGTTAACCGAACGAATCGGGTGAACGTTCACTAAAACAACATAACCAAAAAAATAAACCGATCTAATACGCAAAATCAAAAAAAATCGGGGCGGGTTTTGTGGTTTTATACCGGCGAGGACGGCGGCAGTGGCGTGCGGCGGCGGCTAGCGACGGGAGGCAGCGTCGGCAGCGGCATGCGACGACGTGGCTTGGGGCGGCGGCGGCTTGGGAGGAGAGGGCGGCGGGGTGGCGCGCTATATAAAGGGGGGGGGGGGTAGCCGACTTGGGCAAGGGGGCGGCGGGCAGCTGTGGCCGGCTCGAACTCCGGTGGAGTCCGGCGTGAGCACGTAGCGGGGAGGCAGCGCGGCGAGCCAGACGGCTGGGCATTCGGCCAAGTTCGGTCCGGAGAATATTTTTTTACATAATTTTGCCGGAGAGAAATAAAATACAATATAAAAAAATCCTAAAATTCCAAAAGTAATTTTCACGGTCCTCTCCTAATATTTAGGACCACATGAACATTTTTTGGGCTAAAATGCAATTTTCAAACATGCAATTTTTCCCTAATTTAACCGAATAAATATCAAATAAAAATATTTTTATTCGAAATTAAATTTCAATTATTTTCTCTATTTTGAAGAAGTCTTATTATCTTATCTCTTTATTTTATTTATTTGGAAATAATTGGGAAAACAATTTCAAATAAAACCACTTTGATCCAAATTACCAATTTTGAAAATTCAAAATGGAATTTTATGAAAACCTCCAACTCTCACACATGGTCCTTGAGTTGCTTAATGTCTTCTAGGATCAAAATGCACAAATAAACCAAATTCAAAATTCTCAAAATACGGGTGCATATGATGACCTAATGATTAACATCCAAATGGAAAATTGGGATGTTGCATCCACCTATAGTGCTATGCTCATGGCTCACGCTCATGTATTGGGTGAAAGTTGAAAAAGTTTGAGAACATCAAAAGTATGAAACAATTGCTTGGCTTTTCATCGGGGTTGTGCATGATTTAAATATTTTGTGTGATGAAGATGGAACAAAGCCAGACTATATGATTTTGTAGGGATATGCGGCCACAAGGAGACTAGGAGATGAAGTCGGAGGAGCCACGAGGCGGCCACAAGGACGGAGGGTGCGCCCAAGGGGGTAGGGCACGCTCCCACCTTTGTGGGCCCCTCGTGCACCTCCTGACCTAATTCTTTCGCCTATATATACTCATATATCCCCAAACCAACAGAGGCATCCACGAAAACACTTTTCGACCACCGCAACCTTCTGTACCTGTGAGATCTCATATAGGGACCTTTTCTGGCACCCTGCCAGAGGGGGAATCGATCACGGAGGGCTACTACATCAACTCTATTGCCCTTCCGATGAAGCGTGACTAGTTTACCTCGGACCTATGGGTCCATAGGTAGTAGCTAGATGGCTTCTTCTCTCTCTTTGATTCTCAATACCATGTTCTCCTCGATGTTCTTGGAGATCTATTCGATGTAATACTTTTTTGCGGTGTGTTTGCGGAGATCTGATGAATTGTGGATTTATGATCAGCTTATCTGTGAATATTATTTGAATCTCCTCTGAATTCTTATATGCATGATTTGATATCTTTGTAATTCTCTTCGAACTATCAGTTTGGTTCGGCCAACTAGATTGGTTTTTCTTGCAATGGGAGAAGTTCTTAGCTTTGGATTCAAATTTACGGTGTCCTTTCCCAGTGATAGTAGGGGCAGCAAGACACGTATTGTATTGTTGCCATCGAGGATAAAAAGAAGGGGTTTTCATCATATTTCTTGAGTTAATTCCTCTACATCATGCCATCACTTGTACAGCGAGGTGCTATACAAATGGTTTTTAACCCCTTTCTGCGATGGTGTTCTGAACTGTCACCTAGTGAGTGACTACGATAGGGGGGGTCCTTCCCATACGTTCCAGAAACCATCTGGTATATGCCCTCCTAGCACACACGCTTGGCAAAATGAGGTCGTGTGCGACCGACGAGCGATCAAACACGACTATACGTATAGTAGTGCTAAAAATACAATTATACAAGTGAAATCGTTTCCGTTTGTAAGTACATCCCACACAGTCAGTCCCCGCTAAATGTTTCCGTTCGTATATACATCCCACACAGTCGCTCCAAGGAAAACGTTTCCGCTCGCTGGTACATCACACACAATTTTCCTTGTTAAAGCATTTGTGATAGTGCTGCCATTGCACACGATATTATTGTGTTATTGAATGCATCACACACAATGCGTAGAAGAAACTGTGTGGCAAAGGCTATCCATCACACACAGTTTTTATGTGGTAAACGATTGTGCAAGGTGGCCTAACACAAATAGTTTTCAAGAGAATGTCGTGTGTGATTGTTCATTGATCCAACACAGTTTATTCCTAGAAACTGTGTGCGTTGCCTGAGGTCATCACCCACGGTGTTTTCTCAATAATAGTTTGCAATAGAAAAACCCGATTAGCCGTTAGCAGGCTAATTGTCCTATTATTAATAGGACATTTATTAATCTAATTTACATTCATATTAAGCACATAATATATTTCATTTCCATATTAAGGAAGCATGATTTCAAAATTGAAATACATCAGAGTACAAGATGATATAGCTTCAGCACTCAGCTACCCCATTTCACAACTGCACCAACACCAAATTTCACACGCAACATCTAGAACCTTTTGAAATTAGCATCATAGACGGTACATAGACAAATGCATCTCGTCTGGAAAACTGCTGAAGCGGAAGGCGAATATTGAGCCTTCATTCATGTTGAAGGTCTTTGCAACTTTAGGCCAATGCATGTGGATGATTGATCGTCCATCCTTCGTCCTCTTCAAGAACACTTGAATATTGAACCATGGGTGTTGTATGAAAACCTTTCGCGCCTCCTGACCGTAGAGGTGGTTTGAGAGGTAATCATCAGTGAACTACTTTGGAAAGTCCTGAAAACAAGGATGTGCATAAATATCTTCTCTATATTGCAAATGGGGCAAAGGAATAAAAAAGGCAAGGTATAATAGTTAGTACCATCTTGTAGTGGGTCAAAACCTCATTTCCCCATATGCAAAAAGGGTTGAACAGTGGGTCAAAACCTCTGATAGAAGGACCTACATGTGCACGACCAAATTGTTAAAAACCTAAATATTAGAATGGTTCCTGCAATTGCACAATAATGTGCTATTAGACATTTGACCATTCATGTGATAACCTCGATTGTAAACCTCAGTGTCGTGGGAGTGAGTATGATAGTAAGAGTAGGGGGTATGTAGGAGGAGGCAAGGCCCTAGCTATGGCAAGGTTTTACATGCAAGTTTTATGAGTTTAGGCCCCTCTCGGAGGAGGTAACAACCCTACGTCTCGGTGCCTCGGAGGCCTATATATTGGATTATGTGTGAGAGTTACAGGGGTGCCAACCCCTATGCCAGAGGACGGGGGTGGCTTATATAGAGTGCGCCAGGCCCCTCCAGCCCTCGGTTACACATGGTTCAATGTGAGTTAAGACAGGGGCGTTACTGGTAACGCTTGCTATTAATTATCTTTATGACTACGGAGTGAATGCCTGACCGTTGCCATCCTGGGGGACTATTGGCCTTCTATGCTCCGAGTGATTCTTCATATGGTCGAGTGGCGTTACAATGGTTGAGTGGAATTGGGATATCCGAGTGGAATATTCCGTCGAGTGGACTCCATTTAGGGGTTGTTTCAATCGGCATCTTCTGTTGGTCTTTGAATGTCTTTGACTCTATGGCAGTGTCCTTGGGTAGGGTGTCTAGGAAGCGGCCTAAGACCCTACCCTATGTACATGTCATCGTCATTAGCCCCCGAATGGATTAAGGTCTGAGTGAAGAAGGGTTGAAGTTGGTTCTGACTCGATTCCATGCTTCAGAGGCATTTAATCAATGTCATGAAAGCACACTGGTTCTTTAACCCTGGATCAGTCGCCTTGATCGATTCCAACTCTTGAGTCCGTTGAGTGAATTATGTTTGTAAATCTTCGAGTGAATTAGAGGGTGATATCTTCGATGTGATTGATTGCTCTACGGTTCCCGGATCTCACGGGATTCAAAATTTTGGAGAAGCGCGTTGGACGGAGCGTGGCACAGTAAACGGAACGGGTACACAGAGACGCCTCGATCCCCATGCCAACTTTTTGCCACGTATCGAGCGAGCAGCTGTTACGGGATTTGACAGGATCGCTCGGGCCCATGGGTCAGCCACTCAGAAGCAGGTCCATAAAAGGCGTCGAGGCCGAAGTGATGCATTGTGCGCCCCATTCGATTCCTTTTCTCTCTGCTTCTCCACCTTGCTTCCCTCCGCTCTCGACGCTTCCGCCCGGCCTGCTCGCACTCTGCCGCCGTGGTGAAGGATAAGATTGCGGCCCTGGAGCATGCAAAGAAGGCGACAGCGGCGGCGAAGGGCAAGAAGACGGTGAGGGGGGTGTTGTCGCGGTCTAGTCTGCCGCCTGGTTGGATCCACGGGGACTGGATCTGATCCACCATCGTGAAGGAGGACCTGGAGAATCCTGCCAATGACGGCCTGATTGCTCATGGGTCCTAGAGGCTGCCGAGGAATGAATCCGAGCCCCAGTCGTGCGAGGGCGAGTGCGCCCTCCTCACCACCCATGTCGACCGAGGTTTCTCCTTGCCCCCACATCCGTTCTTCTGGGGTTTTTGAAATTTCTTTGGGGCTCAGATCCATCACTTTCCACCCAACACAATCTCATATCTCGCTGCATGTTTCTATGTGCGAGAACTTCCTCGGTTGTCTTCCGCACTGGGGCCTGTTCAAACATATCTTGACTTGCCGTTCACAGCAGGTAAAAAAGGAAAATCCAAGCGATGAAAAGACGCACGTGATCCAGACGTGCGGGGGGTTGGGGATCCAAACTAGAGGTAGAAGTACTTCCCCCCATGACCATTCCCGAGTCCGTCAGAGGATGGCTGTCGACCTGGTTCTACTGCACGGACATCCCGACCCCCGTTCAGTCGACTGGCCTCCCCCCTTTTACAATGGAGAGACGCCGCCAGCCTTCTTCTCTGGTTGTAACCGTAGAAGAGAAAGGTGAGGTGTCACTTTTAGTCGACGTGGTTGTTAATTTAGTCCGGGAGGGTGTGACCGACATGGATCTGATGGAGGTGTTTGATGACCCACAAGTATAGGGGATCTATCGTAGTCCTTTCGATAAGTAAGAGTGTCGAACCCAACGAGGAGAATAAGGAAATGATAAGCGGTTTTCAGCAAGGTATTCTCGGCAAGTACTGAAATAAGTGGTAACAGATAGTTTTGTGATAAGATAGATTGTAACGAGCAACAAGTAACAAAAGTAAATAAAGTGCAGCAAGGTGGCCCAATCCTTTTGTAGCAAAGGACAAGCCGGAACAAACTCTTATAATAGGAAAAGCGCTCCCGAGGACACATGGTAATATCGTCAAGCTAGTTTTCATCACGTTCATATGATTCGCGTTCGATACTTTGATAATTTGATATGTGGGTGGACCGGTGCTTGGGTGTTGTTCTTACTTGAACAAGCATCCCACTTATGATTAACCTCTATTGCAAGCATCCGCAACTACAACAAAAGTATTAAGGTAAACCTAACCATAGCATGAAACATGTGGATCCAAATCAGCCCCTTACGAAGCAACACATAAACTAGGGTTTAAGCTTCTGTCACTCTAGCAACCCATCATCAACTTATTACTTCCCAATGCCTTCCTCTAGGACCAAATAATGGTGAAGTGTTATGTAGTCGACGTTCACATAACACCACTAGAGGCTAGACAACATACATCTTATCAAAATATCAAACGAATACCAAATTCACATGACTACTCATAGCAAGACTTCTCCCTTGTCCTCGGGAACGAACGTAATTACTCACAAAGCATATTCATGTTCATAATCAGAGGGGTAATAATATGCATATAGGATCTGAACATATGATCTTCCACCAATTAAACCAACTAGCATCAACTACAAGGAGTAATCAACACTACTAGCAACCTACTAGCACCAATCCCGGACTTTGAGACAAGAATTGGATACAAGAGATGAACTAGGGTTTGGAGATGAGATGGTGCTGGTGAAGATGTTGATGGAGATTGCCCTCTCCCGATGAGAGGAGCGTTGGTGATGACGATGGTGATGATTTCCCCCTCCCGGAGGGAAGTTTCCTCGGCAGAACAGCTCTGCCGGAGCTCTAGATTGGATCCGCCAAGGTTCCGCCTTGTGGCGGCGGAGTCTCGTCCCGAAAAGTTCCTTGCCATTTTTTTCTCATCGAAAGACCTCATATAGGAGAAGATGGGCGTCGGAGAGCCACCAGGGGGCCCACGAGGTAGGGGGCGCGCCCTAGGGGGGGCGCACCCCACCCTCGTGAGCAGGGTGTGGGCCCCCTGGCCTTCATCTTTGGCATGGATTTTTCTTTATTTCTTTGAAGAAGTTCCATGGAGTTTCAGGACTTTTGGAGTAGCGCAGAATAGGTCTCTAATATTTGCTCCTTTTCCAGACCAGAATTCCTGCTGTCGGCATTCTCCCTCTTTATGTAAACCTTGTAAAATAAGAGAGAATAGCCATAAGTATTGTGACATAAAGTGAAATAACAGTCCATAATGCGATAAATATCGATATAAAAACATGATGCAAAATGGACGTATCAACTCCCCCAAGCTTAGACCTCGCTTGTCCTCAAGCGAAAAGCCGGTAACAATAAATATGTCCTCATGTTTAGAGGTAGAGGCGTCGATAAAAATAAAATACGGACATGAAGGCATCATGATTATTCTCATAACAGCAACATATATGGATTTTGTTATATGATTACTTATGTTCAAGTGATGATCTATTCACAATGCAAAAGTATAAATCATAAACCTTATTGGGCTCCGACAAACTATAATCTCAGTCATTGAAGAAATTGCAATTTATCATAACATCGGAAAGAGTCTATGTCAGAGCTAAAAAGCAAGTCCACATACTCAACTATCATTTAGTCCTCCATAATTGCTAACACTCACGCGATACTTGTGGTTACGGAGTTTTAATCGGACACGGAGAAAGATCGGAGCTTATAGTTTTGCCCCACAACCTTTTACCTCAAGGGTAATGTCAACAATAATGGTCCATGCTCCCCTACATCCAATTAGATATATATATATATATATATATATATATACATACATACATACATACATACATACATACATACATACATACATAAACACTATTCTGATCACGGGATCAGAATAATATCCTGATCACAATATGAACTTCCCGAGTAACGCGCCTAACCTTCCCCGAGTACTAGGTTGAACTTGAGCTAAAAGGTGTCCAAATGGGGCTTGCGATATACCATTGGAAAGGTAAGGACATCAGTATCATGACCCAAGTTAAATTTTTGGCAAAATGTAAGCGGTTTAAGAGCAGTTTTGAAAACCATTTTTTCTTCATACAAAAAATGTGAATCGTATTTTCGATCGCATTTTTAAACCGTTTATCGGAATGAGGCAAATAATATGTCGTTGGAAAGATGCTGAAAAACCGCTCCTTCCACATGTTGAAAGTTTTCTCTAATTCCCTACGATTAAATAGTAATTCGGAAAATCATAGAATTTCACAAATGGAACACCCGAGTTTGTATTTTCGATGCCATTTCAAAACGGCTAATCCAATTGAGGCAAATAATATGGCGTTGGAAAGCTTATGAAAATGCGCTACTTTTTCATGTGAAAAGTTTTTTCTAATTTTGAACGGTTTAAAAGTAATTTAGAAAACGGTACAAGTTCCACCGAGTTCGTATTTTCGAGCTAATTTTTTAACCATACGTCCAAATGCAGCAAATGATATGGCGTTGGAAAGCTTGAAGAAATGCGAAATGTTTTTGTATATATTGTTTCTCCTAATTCATTACGGTTTTATGTCAGTTTTGAAAATGGCTAAAAACGTATTTTTGCCGTAATTTCTACAAACTTTATCGGAATGGGGCAAATAATATACCGCTGAAAAGCTATGGAAAATTCGAAACTTTTTCATGTTGATGGTTTTCTGTAATTCCTTGCCATTTTCAAGTAATTTCAAAAATGGTGAGATCGTTCGTTCTGTCTTTATCGCGAAACAGATTCTTCGAAAATGCACCGTGTGAAGAACCTGAACTTCTCGGCATGTCTACTTGAACTTCACTCTGTTTTTCACTGTGAACTCAACCTGACCTGCCCCGCTAGTAGTACATTGAACTTCACTGTGAACTCGGTTGAACTTCTGCCAACATTGCCCAAACGGGGCTTGCGATATATCGTTGGAAAGCTATGGACACCAATATCATGACCCAACTTAATTTTTTGGCAAAATATAAGCGGTTTAAGAGCAGTTTTGAAAACCGTTTTTTCTTCGCACAAAAAACGTGAATCGTATTTTCGATCGCATTTCTAAACCGTTTATCGAAATGAGGCATATAATATGGCGTTGGAAAGTTGTTGCAAAACCGCTCCTTCCACATGTTGAAAGTTTTTTCTAATTCCCTATGGTTAAAGAGTAATTTGGAAAAATGTAAAATTTCGTAAACCGAACAGCTGAGTTCATTTTTTCGATGTCATTTCTAAACGGCTAATCCAATGGAGGCATATGATATGGTGTTGGAAAGCTTATGAAAATGTTCTACTTTTTCATCTTAAAAGTTTTTTTTCTAATTTTGAATGGTTTAAGAGTAATTTAGAAAATGGTCCAAGTCCTACCGAGTTCGTATTTTTGAGCTAATTTTTTAACTGTGCATCCGAATGCAGCAAATGATATGTTGTTGGAAAGCTTGAAAAAATGCGAAACTTTTTGGTATGTATTGTTTCTCCCAATTCTTTACGGTTTTAAGTCAGTTTAAAAAATGGCGAAAAAAGTATTTTTGCCGTAATTTCTACAAACTTTATCGGAATTGGGCAAATAATATACCGTTGAAAAGCTACAGAAAATGCGAAACTTTTTCATGTTGATGGTTTTCTCTGATTCCTAGCCGTTTTCAAGTAATTCCGAAAATGGCAGGATCATTCATTCTGCCTCTATCACGAAACAGATTCTTCGAAAATGCACCGCATGAAGAACCTGAACTTCTCGGTGCGTGTACCTGAACTTCACTCTGTTTTTCACGTGATTTTTTTGCTCGTAGATCTTCATCCACTACTTGTAGCTCTCCATCCCACTCACGGGAATTGAGCAGGTGATATACCTATGGAAAGCTGCTGTAAACACGCAACTTTCCCGTGTTGATCATTTTTTCATACTCGCGACGATTTTGAAAGTTTTCATCTGAAATTCATTTAGCGTAGTAGTTGAACTTCCTTCTGTTTTCACGTTGAACTTCTGGGATGTATTTTTGTTTATAATTTTCTTATCCATTCGTTAGTGTTAGACAAATAATATTCCTTTTGTACAAACGTCTCTCACAATAATTTTTTTAACTTTCTCCGACCAAGGACTTGAACTTACATAAATGATATTACTATCATTTCGAGGTAAATTAGAAAATGGCGAGATCGTGATTTCTGCGCTCATCGTGAACGGAAATGCACTGCGTGAAGTAGTTGAACTTCTGGAGCATGTTTGTTTGAACCTCACTCTGTTTTTGACGTGCTGTTTTTTGCACTGCGTGAAGTAGTTGAACTTCTGGGGCATGTCTGTTTGAACTTCACTCTATTTCACTTTATTGTATTTTTCTTGTAGGAAATACACACCATGTAGTACGTGAACTTCCGGTTGTTATCGCTTTGAACTTCTCTCTGGTTTGAGAGAATTATTTTGAAACACAAAAAACAACATATTTTTTATGTATTTCGGATGTCTAAATACACGATGATC
The DNA here is from genome assembly GCF_056163025.1 of Triticum urartu. Classification (NCBI taxonomy): domain Eukaryota; kingdom Viridiplantae; phylum Streptophyta; class Magnoliopsida; order Poales; family Poaceae; genus Triticum; species Triticum urartu. Next base: position 128,694,190 of record NC_141874.1, read on the forward strand.
ATCTCTCACAAGAATTTTTTGAACTTTTCCTCACCGAGCACTTGAACTTCTAGCAACCATTTTTTTGTTTATGAGTTGTTTTTAAAAGTACAAAAAATGGCGTTGTGTTTTTTATATTTTTGAACAGGTAAATCCTAGGTTTTAATAAACCCCGAACTTCTGTGTTATTTTAATATGAACTTCACCTCTTTTATATTTTGAGTAAAGAATTGTATTCGATTTTTATACGGAAAAAATCAAACATAGAAATACAAGGTGAACCTCTCGCGCACAAATTTTTGAACTTCCCCGGACAGAGCACTTGAACTTATTTCAACAAACCTTGTAATCTTTTATTTTTCTATACTTTTATTCTCACCTGAAATGCATTCCTTGCAGTACTTGAACTTCTCGTTGTTTTCACTATGAACTTCTATTGCACTTTCGTGTATACGTCGAATTACATGCAATTGAAGGTCAGACGTCATTTTTTGCCATTTTAAAACATGTAATTGGAGGTCGGACGTCCCGCAATATAAATTATGAACCGTGCACGGAGGTGAATGTGAACTTCTTGCAACAAATATGAGTTTTTTCATATACTTCGAACTTCTCTGTTATTGTAATTCCATTTTCTTAGTCATATTCTTATAAAGGAAATATGTTTTTAAATAAGCATCAAATATTTTTTTTGTAAATTGCACTTCATAGTTTTATTTTTCTTTAGAGACGGTAATAATTTGAGTTTCCCCTATACATCAAACTACTCCTCTATTTTAATTTGAACTTCGCCATTTTTATTCTTTACTTGCAAGGAAAGTCTGAGTTTCTTTATAAATATCGAACTTCTCTAATTTGTAATTTGGACTTCTTGGTTTATTTCTTTCAGTGACGGAAAAATCCTAGTTTTGTAATAAATATTGAACAGGTCCGTTATTTAAATTTGAACTTCTGGAGTTTTTTTAAAATGGTGATAATCCCGTTTTTACGTTTTTTGAACTGCTGTATGTTTAAAATTTGAACTTCTTATTTATTTTATTAGAAACGGTGAAATATCAATTTCGAAGTGCTCTCTTATTTTTGTACTATTGTGTAAATTTTTTCTGAACTTCTTATGTTCTTCCCATCAACAGATTCGGATTTTCCATTTTTTATACATCGAACTATTGCGTTACTCTATTTTTTCATTCTTAAATAATGAGGAAACCCATAGTTTCTACAATCATCGAACCACTTTTTGGAAAATAGTATGCTTGTTGGCAATATCAATGAACACGTATAGAGCAGAGAAGCGCAATTTATTTCACGAAACATTTTTGAGGAGTTTGTAAAGAGTAAACTACATTACCTTTTTTTATTAGTTTTTGTTTTTGTTCGAGAACAAAGAGAACATTCTTTTTACTGTTAATGTTTTGAAGTGAATTTTATAGACTTTAATTTAGTTTATGCTCTTTTTAAATTTGTTTGTCACTTCAAGTTCTAAAAAATCGCAAATCTCCCATGTTTTTCTCTAGCATGTTTAATTATTTGAACTTGCCGAGATACGCATAACACACTTGACCTTCTCGAACACAACGTTTTGACCTTCGCAAATAGAAATTTAAAGCGAAATTTTTGCATAATAGTACGAGACAAACAGAGCAACACCCCACACACTGATGCTCATAAGTTGTTTTCCCCTTCTTTTAGAGTACACATTGAATGGCACACGTGTACTGGGATGAACTTCTCTCTTTTATGTCTCATAGGAACACATGTACGCAAGAGAAAATTTATGGACCGGGGAGCACCCATTTTTGATAATGACGGAGTGTGTTGCATCCACCGTTCGGGCGTCGGAAAATCGGCAAGGGGATCCTGTCCAGGATCTGCCGACCTTAGTTAGAGATTGTCTTCCACGACGGCGGCATTGGAGCAGGATGACGCCGAGGCCAGGCCTCGCGCGTGAACATCAAACTCTTTTTTATTACGTCTTTGTTTCTTTTTTTAGAAACAGGGAAATACTATTTTTTTTAACAATTTGAACTTTTTGAAACTTTCTGGATGGAACTCAAGTAAGCCAAATACAGAAGCAATCAAACGAGAGAAGGGCATAGTTTCAATTGTTTCCTCAGCATGTTGCCATACGGACATTTTCATATTAAAAAAGATATATTGTACCTCTCATTCCTCAGCACACTTTGAACAAAAAAGGTAGAAGACCACATTTTTTGGATGGTTAGTGCTCCCTCGAGTTAGGGGGAATAACTACAGAGTATCAAAATTGAATGTTTTATGTTGATACTTCAGGCGAACGAAACCACCTGCTCCTTTGAATTGCTTGGTCAGCAGGATAACACAACGGACATCGACGGGTATCTGTGCTCATCTTTTTTGTAGTTTTTGGTGAAGTTCGACTTGGTCTGCAGGATAAGCACGAATGGGATCACTGATAGCTGAACCGGAAGGAGACTATTCCTTCCTTTTTATAGAATTTCACACGGGACAATTAGGAAGAAGACACCAAGAACTCTGCTGTTTGCTGTAGTTGACCTGCTAGTAGCGTACGAATTGAACTTTAGTTAAACTACTTTTTTCTGCTGCCGACGATGATGACGCAGCCGCTGGTGATGAACTATTTGAGTAGTGTACCATCGTTTTGCCAATCTATCAAGCCGTAGGTCTTGTCGCTTGTGCCGTAGTGAAGGATGAGCATAGGGGAACGAGGGGCATGTCTCGCGGCTCTGTTTTTGCAGGTGCCGCCATGAGAGACCAGCGGCATGGGTGGTGGCTGCGGAATCCCGCAGGCCGGCAGTGTGAGTGATTGGGCGGGACCTTGGAGGACGATAGCAAGTTGCGGCGGGATCCCAGAGCCCTGCGTCATGCGTGGTTGCAGTTGAATGCCGGAGTCCAGCGACGTGCGTGGCTGCGGTGGGTGACGGGGGCTCAGCCTTTGAGTTCGGCTCCATGGGCGTGGTCGACGACATGCTCCACGAGGGCGCCGACCTGGCCTCCCGCATCATTGACCGCGCGCAGGGGCTCACCACCGAGGCCTCTTTCTCGGAGGTAGCTAGATCCATGGTTGAAGCAGGGGAGGGCCCTAACCGCGGTGCTGTAGGTGGTCGAGGCCAGCCGGCGGCGCGGGAGGTGGTCGGGGCAAACCGGTGGCGCGGGAGGTGGCCGGGGCCCGGCGGCGGCGCGGGGTAGGGAGGGAGGCGGCGGTGGCACGATGTAGTTCGGGGGAGGTGCCAGATGGGATCCGGGGAGGTTAGGGGAGGGGTCGTGGCGAGGGGGTGGGGTGTGTTTCTTTCTTACCGATCGGGGATCTCAGGAACAGCTAATCGCGTCTATATAGGGCTTCCCGTGATCTGAATAGTTATTCTAATCCCAGGATTAGAATAGTGCCACCCTATATATATATATCATGTTCTTTCCAACATGCTAAGCTTGCCAAAGGATAAAATGAAAAGGAAAAGGTGAAGATCACCATGACTCTTGCATAAGGTAGAAGATAATAATAAAGGATAGGCCCTTCGCAGAGGGAGGCAGAGGTTGCCATGCGCTTTTATGGTTGGATATATAAAATCTCAACGCGAAAGAACGTCACTTTATATTGCCCCTTGTGATATGAACCTTTATTATGCAGTCCATCGCTTTTATTACTTCCACATCACAAGATCGTATAAAGCTTATTTCTCCCACACCAATCAATCATACATATTTAGAGCAATTTTTATTGCTTTGCACCGATGACAACTTACTTGAAGGATCTTACTCAATCCATAGGTAGATATGGTGGACTCTCATGGAAAAACTGGTTTAAGGGTATTTGGAAGCACAAGTAGTATTTCTATTTGGTGCTAAGAATTTGGCTAGCATGAGGGGGAAAGGCAAGCTCAACAAGTTAGAGGATCCATGGCAACATACTTTATCTCAGATATAAGAAAGACATAACTCATTACGTTGTCTTCCTTGTCCAACATCAACTCTTTAGCATGTCATATTTTAATGAGTGCTCCCAATCATAAAAGATGTCAATGATAATATATCTATATGTGAAAACCTCTCTTTCCTTATTACTTCCTATTAATTGCAACAATGACCAAAGCTATGTCTGCCAACTCCCAACAACTTTTAATCATCATACTCTTTCTATGTGAAGTCATAACTCTTAATAAGATCAATATGAACTCTTTGCTTCTTTTTATTCTTTTTCTCTTTTCTTTTATTCATCCAAGATCATGGCAAAATAATCAAGCCCTTGACTCAACACTAATCTTTATTATATATAGCTCATGGACTCGATTACAAAGAAAGATCATAAAGCAAAACTCAAAACTAGATCATGCCATAAACTTTATTCTACTAGATCAAGATACTACTAATAGGATCAAACTAAGAAAAACTGTAAAGATAAAAGTTGTGATGGTGATACGATACCGGGGCACCTCCCCCAAGCTTGGCAGTTGCCAAGGGGAGTGCCCATACCCATGTCATTATATCTCCTTTGTCGGTGAAGAAGGTGGAGGTATTGTTGATGATGCGGGCTTGTCATCCATCTTCCAAGGCATAGGTTCACCATCATAGAAGGATGATCGAGTCTCCGGAATCCTCGAATCTGCAGCCAAACTCATTCTTTTGAATCTATATTCATACTTACAGTTTTGGTTTTGCAGGTCATAGATTTGGGCTTGGAGGTGCTCGATCTTCTCATATAGCTTGAAGATGGCCTCCTCGGTGTTCTTGGCATCCGTCTTGTAGTTGTTAGTGAACTCCGCGAGCATCGTGTGGCTAGCGTTGATTCCACGCTCCACCATCCCCTTGCACTTGAAAATTTGTTGCTCCATTGCTTCGAGCCTCGTCTCCACGCTTCCGGTTCCCTTTGGTCCCTCAACATCGCGGATGTGCAACAACCCATCACGCATCTCAATGGTCTGAGGGTGTCGCAGCACCTCCGCGAGGTAAGGGTTGATGACCTTCTCGAAGAACTTGTCCTTGGAAGCACTTGGGGACGTCATGATAATCTAGATTTGTCAGAAAACAGCTCGAAACAAAGACAGGAGATTTTTGCGTGATACGGGAGTCAAAACCTTCGGGAGAATATATAATGAATATTTACCAACCAAAATACGTATCGTGCAAGAAAATGGAGTCCGGAAGGCACACATGGTGCTCACGAGGTAGGGGGGAGCGCCCAGGGGGGTAGGGCGCGCCCACCAGCCTCGTGGGGCCCTCGTGTCCTTCCCGGACTGCTACTTATTTTTCTATTTTTCTAAATATCCAAAACGGAGAAATATTGCCTTAAAATTTGTTTTGGAGTCGGTTTACTTACCGTACCACATACCTATTCCTTTTCGGAGTCTGAAACGTTCCGGAAAGTGTCCCTTATGTATTCCTCCGGGGTTACGGTTTCAATAATATTGGTTTCAACATTTATGGGATTACTTGAGATATAATGTTTGATTCTTTGTCCGTTTACCACTTTCGGATTTGTGCCCTCGAAGTTGTTGAGCTTTATGGCACCGGAGCGATAGACCTCTTCGATAACATAGGGGCCTTCCCATTTAGAGAGAAGTTCCTGCAAAAAATCTTAAACGAGAGTTGTATAGCAATACATAATCACCTACATTAAACTCACGCTTTCGTATCCTTTTGTCATGCCATCTTTTAACTTTTTCTTTAAACAACTTGGCATTTTCAAAAGCTTGGGTTCTCCATTCATCAAGTGAGCTAATATCAAATAACCTCTTCTCACCGGTAAGTTTAAAATCATAGTTAAGCTCTTTAATAGCCCAATATGCCTTATGTTCTAGTTCGAGAGGTCAGTGACATGCTTTTCCACAAACCATTTTATACGGAGACATACCCATAGGATTTTTGTATGCAGTTCTGTAAGCCCATAATGCATCATCACGTTTCTTGGACCAATTCTTTCTAGACCTATTAACAGTCTTTTGCAAAATTAATTTGAGATCTCTATTGCTCAACTCTACTTGACCACTAGACTGTGGGTGATAAGGAGATGCAATTCTATGATTAACATCATATTTAGCAAGCATTTTACGGAAAGCACCATGAATAAAGTGTGAACCACCTTCAGTCATTAAATATCTAGGGACTCCAAACCTCGGGAAAATAACTTCTTTAAGCATTTTAATAGAAGTGTTATGATCAGCACTACTAGTTGGAATAGCTTCTACCCACTTAGTAACGTAATCAACAGCAACTAGAATATGTGTATATCCATTAGAGGCAGGAAAAGATCCCATATAATCAAAGCCCCAAACATGAAACGGTTCAATAACAAGTGAATAATTCATAGGCATTTCTTGACGTCTACTAATATTACCAATTGTTTGACATTCATCACAAGACAAGACAAACTTAGGGCATCCTTGAAGAGAGTAGGCCAATAAAAACCAGATCACAATACCTTATGTGTAGTTCTATCTCCGGCATGGTGTCCTCCATAAGACTCGGAATGACACTTGTGTAGGATCTGTTGCTGTTCATGCTCAGGTACACAACGTCTAAAAACACCATCTACTCCTTCTTTATAAAGATGTGGGTCATCCCAAAAGTAATGTCTCAAATCATAGAAGAACTTTTTCTTTTGTTGGTATGTGAAGCTAGGTGGCATAAATTTAGCAACAATATAATTAGCATAATCAGCATACCATAGAGTACTGCGAGATGTACTTATAACATTTACTTGTTCATCAGGAAAGCTATCATTAATAGGTAGTGGGTCATCAAGAATATTGTCTAACCTAGACAAGTTGTCTGCAACGGGGTTCTCAGCTCCCTTTCTATCAACAATATGCAAATCAAATTCTTGTAGCAAGAGAACCCATCTAATAAGTCTAGGTTTAGCATCTTTCTTTTCCATAAGATATTTAATAGCAGCATGATCAGTTTGAATAGTCACTTTAGAATCAACAATATAAGATCTGAACTTATCACAGGCAAATACAACTGCTAAAAGCTCTTTTTCAGTAGTAGCATAATTTCTTTGAGCATTGTCTAGAGTCTTACTAGCATAATGAATAACATTTAATTTCTTAACAACTCTTTGCCCTAGAACAGCACCTACAGCATAATCACTAGCATCACACATAATTTCAAAGGGTAAATTCCAATCAGGTGGCTGAACAACAGGTGTAGAGACTAATGCTTTCTCAAGTGTTTCAAATGCTTCTACACAATCATCATCAAAGACAAATGGTATATCTTTTTGAAATAAATTAGTCAGGGGCCGAGAAATTTTTGAGAAGTCCTTAATGATCCTCCTATAAAATCCGGCGTAACCAAGGAAACTTCTTATACCTTTGATGTCCTTGGGACATGGCATCTTTTCAATAGCATCCACCTTGGCTTTATCAACTTCAATACCTCTTTCAGAAACTTTGTGCCCCAAGAAAATACCTTCATTAACCATAAAGTGGCACTTTTCCCAATTCAAGACAAGATTAGTTTCTTCACATCTCTGCAAAACTCGATTAAGATTTCTCAAGCAATCATCAAAAGAGGAACCATAGACGGAAAATTCGTCCATGAAAACCTCACAAATCTTTTCACAAAAGTTAGAGAATATAGCCATCATGCATCTTTGAAAGGTAGCAGATGCATTACATAAACCAAAAGGCATATGTCTATAAGCAAAAGTACCAAAAGGGCATGTAAAAGTAGTCTTTGATTGATCTCTAGCCGACACAGGTATTTGAGAGAAACCATAATAACCATCTAGAAAGCAATAGTGTGTATGTTTGCATAATCTTTCTAGCATTTGATCTATAAAAGGTAAGGGGTAACGATCTTTCTTAGTAGCTTTATTTAATTTGCGGAGATCAATTACCATCCTATAACTTGTGATAATTCTTTGTGGAATCAATTCATCTTTATCATTAGGAACAAAAGTAATACCTCCCTTCTTAGGGACACAATGGACAGGACTTACCCACTCACTATCAGCAACGGGATAGATTATACCTGCCTCCAGAAGCTTTAGTATTTATTTTCTTACCACTTCTTTCATTTTAGGATTCAGACGTCGTTGAGGATCATGAACTGGTTTGGCATCTTCTTCCAAATTTATTTTATGTTGACATAGAGTGGGACTAATGCCCTTAAGATCATCAAGAGCATATCCAATAGAAGCACGGTGCTTCTTCAGAGTTTTCAATAATCTTTCTTCTTCATGCTCTGAAAGGTTAGCACTAATAATAACATGATATATCTTCTTTTCATCAAGATAAGCATATTTAAGATTATTAGGCAAAGGTTTGAGCTCAAACACGGGATCACCCTTGGGTGGAGGAGAATCCCCTAAAATTTCAACATGCAAATTGTGATGCAGAATAGGTTCCTGTTTAAAGAATACTTCATCTATTTCCCTTCTTTCATTCATGAACATATCATTTTCATGGTCTAGCAAATAGTGTTCTAAAGGATCACTAGGAGGTACGAAAATAGAAGCAAGACCAATAATTTCATCCTTACTAGGTAATTCTTCCTTATGATGTTGTTTACTAAATTTAGAGAAATTAAACTCATGAACCATATCATCCAAGCCAACAGTAACAACATTCTTTGTGCAATCTATGGTAGCATTGACAATATTTAAGAAGGGTCTACCAACAAAGCTATCTTGCAGAGAAGTAAGAACAAGAAAATCAGCAGGATATTTAGTTTTCCCGCACAAGACTTCAACATCTCTAACAATTCCAATTGGTGCAATAGTATCTCTATTAGCAAGTTTAATAGTAACATCAATATCTTCTAACTCAACAGGTGCAATTTCATTCTTAATCTCTTTGTATAAGTCATGAGGTATAACACTAGCACTAGCACCCCATATCACATAAGCCATGATAACAATGATATCCTATTTTAACAGAAATAACAGGCATGCCTACCACAGGTCTATGTTTATCCTTATCACAAGGTTTAGCAATTTTAGCAGTTTCACCTTCGAACTGAATAACATGCCCATCAATATTATCAAACAAGAGATCTTTAACAATAGCAATATTAGGTTCTACTTTAACTTGCTCAGGAGGTGTATAAGTTCTAATATTGCTTTTACGAACAACAGTTGAAGCTTTAGCATGATCCTTTATTCTAATAGGGAAAGGTGGTTTCTCAATATAAGAAGTAGGAACAATAGGATCATTATAAGTGACAGTCTTTTCTTCAACTTTAATAGGTGCAGCTACTTTTACTTCTATGGGAGGATGATATTTAAACCACTTCTCCTTAGGGAGATCAACATAAGTAGCAAAAGATTCACAGAAAGAAGCTACTATCTCAGAGTCAAGTCCATATTTAGTGCTAAACTTACGGAAAATATCGGTATCCATAAAAGATTTAACACAATCAAACTTAGGTGTCATACCTGGCTCCTTACCTTCGTCGAGGTCCCAATCTTCAGAGTTGCGTTTAATTCTATCCAATAAATTCCATCTGAATTCAATAGTCTTCATCATAAAAGAGCCAGCACAAGAAGTATCGAGCATGGTGCGATTGTTTTCAGAAAGCCGAGCATAAAAACTTTGCATAATTATTTCTCTTGAGACCTCATGATTGGGGCATGAATATAACATTGATTTAAGCCTCCCCCAAGCTTGAGCGATGCTTTCTCCTTCGCGAGGCCAGAAATTATATATATAATTGCGATCACGATGAACAAGATGCATAGGGTAATACTTTTGATGAAATTCCAGCTTCAATCTTTTATAGTCCCATGATCTCATATCATCACATAGCCTATACCATATCAATGCATCTCCCTTCAGAGATAAAGGGAAGACCTTCTTCTTAGCAACATCATCGTGTATACCTGCAAGCTTAAATAATCCACAAACTTCATCCACATATATTAAGTGCTCATCAGGATGCTTTGTTCCATCTCCTGTAAAAGGATTAGCTAGCAGTTTTTCTATCATACCCGAAGGATACTCATAAGGAATTTCATTTTCAATAGGTTCAGTAGGTTGAGGAGCAGCACTTTGCTCTACTGGACGAGGTGAAGGTACCCCAAACAAGCCCCTCGGAGAATTACTTTCCATAGTAACAAGTGACAGTAAATTTCAGCACAGTATATAAATTTTTCCTTACCAAAGGCGCTACACTCCCCGGCAACGGCTCCAGAAAAGAGTCTTGATGACTCACAAGTATAGGGGATCTATCATAGTCCTTTCAATAAGTAAGAGTGTCGAACCCAACGAGGAGCAGAAGGAAATGATAAGCGGTTTTCATCAAGGTATTCTCTGCAAGTACTGAAATAAGTGGTAACAGATAGTTTTGTGATAAGATAGATTGTAATGAGCAACAAGTAACAAAAGTAAATAAAGTGCAGCAAGGTGGCCCAATCCTTTTGTAGCAAAGGACAAGCTGGAACAAACTCTGATAATAGGAAAAGCGCTCCCGAGGACACATGGGAATATCGTCAAGCTAGTTTTCATCATGTTCATATGATTCGCGTTCGATACTTTGATAATTTGATATGTGGGTGGACCGGTGCTTGGGTGCTGTTCTTACATGAACAAGCATCCCACTTATGATTAACCTCTATTGCAAGCATCCGCAAATACAACAAAAGTATTCAGGTAAACCTAACCATAGCATGAAACATGTGGATCCAAATCAGCCCCTTACGAAGCAACGCATAAACTAGGGTTTAAGCTCTTGTCACTCTAGCAACCCATCATCTACTTATTACTTCCCAATGCCTTCCTCTAGGCCCAAATAATGGTGAAGTGTTATGTAGTCGACGTTCACATAACACCACTAGAGGCTAGACAACATACATCTTATCAAAATATCAAACGAATACCAAATTCACATGACTACTCATAGCAAGACTTCTCCCTTGTCCTCAGGAACGAACGTAATTACTCACAAAGCATATTCATGTTCATAATCAGAGGGGTAATAATATGCATATAGGATCTGAACATATGATCTTCCACCAATTAAACCAACTAGCATCAACTACAAGGAGTAATCAACACTACTAGCAACCAACTAGCACGAATCCCGGACTTTGAGACAAGAATTGGATACAAGAGATGAACTATGGTTTGGAGATGAGATGGTGCTGGTGAAGATGTTGATGGAGATTGCCCTCTCCTGATGAGAGGAGCGTTGGTGATGACGATGGTGATGATTTCCCCCTCCCGTAGGGAAGTTTCCCCGGCAGAACAGCTCTACCGGAGCTCTAGATTGGATCCGCCAAGGTTCCGCCTCGTGGCGGCGGAGTCTCGTCCCGAAAAGTTCCTTGCCATTTTTTTCTCATTGAAATACCTCATATAGGAGAATATGGGCGTCGGAGAGCCACCAGGGGGCCCACGAGGTAGGGGGCGCACCCTAGGGGAGGCGCCCCCCACCCTCGTGAGCAGGGTGTGGGCCCCCTGGCCTTCATCTTTGGCATGGATTTTTCTTTATTTCTTTTAAGACGTTCCGTGGAGTATCAGGACTTTTGGAGTAGCGCATAATAGGTCTCTAATATTTGCTCCTTTTCCAGACCAGAATTCCAGCTGCCGGCATTCTCCCTCTTTATGTAAACCTTGTAAAATAAGAGAGAATAGCCATAAGTATTATGACATAAAGTGAAATAACAGTCCATAATGCGATAAATATCGATATAAAAGCATGATGCAAAATGGACGTATCAGTGTTCCTCAGTCGACGCATCCAACCTCTCCAAGCTCGTGATCACCCGATGTGGATGTACTCGGGCCCCGAAGACACAACTCGAATCCACCCGGAGGAGGTTGATGAGGAGAAGGTGGCCCGGTGGCTTAGGAGCATTACTGGGAACAAGGATAACCCTAGGGGATCCAGGAGGATTCTGCCATTCCACGCTGACAACACTCCAGAAGAGGTCAGGCGCGATTTACCGAGTGTTTTTTCTTTTCGACCTCTGATTGTTCTTGAATCTGACTGATGTTTGTAACTTGTGTCTTGTAGATTTTCACCAAGATGTACTCAATGCTGAGCGGGGAGCAGTACCAGGAAGGAGTTGAGAGTGATGGCGAGAGTGGTGATTATCAGTATGCGGACAACAGCGAGGGGAACAGTGAGGACTCTAGTAGCAGCGAAGAAGTCGACCCGCCGCTCCGCTCAGAGCAGTGCTCCAAGCAGTCGCATGACCCCGCGAGAGGGCGCGACAAAGTGGTCTCACCGAGTGCAAAAATACCAAAGCACACTCGGACCTTGACTCGAGAGCCGTCGGAAAAGGCCACGAGACAGCCTAGAGTCATTCCACCGAAGCCCCGGAAGGCTCTGCCCAGGACCAAGGTGGCGATGACTGTTGCTTCGGCGTAAGTGTTTGTTATCTTTGACTTTTGTTTCCACTGCAACTTTCTTCTTTAGTTTGACCGAGTGAAATTTGTAACTTTCAGTGCTACCACTTCTGCAACATCCATGGAAGTCGACGAGGAGCGAGGTGACGCAGAAACCGCAGACATGGCCACTTCTCGGGCAGGTTAGATCCCACAGCTAAGCCTTTGCTTTTCCGACTGTTTTGGTAAGCGACTGAAACCCTTTTGCCAAGTGTTTTGTAGTGCCGACAAATGTTATTCAGCTTCCGAACGATGATGATGATGATGAAGAAGTTCCTTCAATGAATACAGGGAGAAGGGGCAGGAGTTTGAGCAGGAGGGTGGCTGCCAGCAAAGCACCTCTCCTAGCATCTGAACATGAAGTTCAGCAACTTGGTGATCCAGTATGTACTACTGTCTCGTTTATTGATCCCTTGTCGACTGACGAAAGTGCAACTATCCCTGGGTGGTTTTGGTAATTCCTAGAAACATATAGCTCATTGAGCTAACATTATTCCAAGATTAATATTTCAGGAAAAGCTCAATGAATGGCATGGCATGGATTAGGAAAGTGGATCCCTCAAAATTCTAAGGACAAAAAGTTTGGCTCAAGCGTGAAGCTCAAGAATCTACATTTTATATTTTAGTGATCCAAGATCACATTGAGTCTATAGCTAAAGCCAATACTATCAAGGAGGGATGAGGTGTTGCTTAATGGCTTGCTTGCTCAAAGTGCTTAGTGATATGCTCCAAAATCCTCAACTACTCTCCCACATCCACATATGACCTAAACCAAAAAGTCAAACTCGGCCCCACCGATTATTTCTATCCGGCGCCACCGAGTTTCAAATGTCATAACCACTGCCACAAACCCTAGGCAAATCGGTCTCACCGAGATGGGATTGTAATCTCTCTGTTTCCCTTCATAACGTTTCGGTCTTACCGAGATGAGCGATCGGTCCCACCGAGATTGCAATGTAAACTCTCTGTTTCCCTTTTGTAACATTTCGGTCTCACCAAGATGAGCAAATCAGTCCCACTGACTTTACCTGACCAACTCTCTTGTTAGCTTATTACCAAAATCGATTCCACTGAGTTTGTGTAATCGGTCACACCGAGATTACGTTATGCCCTAACCCTAACCATATCGGTCCTACCGAGTTGCATCTCAGTCCCACCGAAAATCCTAACGGTCACTAGGTTTGCTGAATCGGTCCGACCAAGTTTAACCATTCGGTCCCACCGAGTTTGGCAAAGTGTGTGTAACGGTTAGATTCTGTGTGGAGGCTATATATACCCCTCCACCAACTCTTCATTCGTGGAGAGAGCCATCAGAACATACCTACACTTCCAATACACATTTTCTGAGAGAGAACCACCTACACTTGTGTTGTGGTCAAGATATTCCATTCCAACCATATGAATCTTGATCTCTAGCCTTACCCATGTTGCTTTCCACTCAAATCTTCTTTCCACCAAATCCAAATCTTGTGAGAGAGAGTTGAGTGTTGGGGAGACTATCATTTGAAGCACAAAAGCAAGGAGTTCATCATCAACACACCATTTGTTACTTCTTGGAGAGTGGTGTCACCTAGATTGGCTAGGTGTCACTTGGGAGCCTCCGACAATATTGTGGAGTTGAACCAAGGAGTTTGTAAGGGCAAGGAGATCGCCTACTTCGTGAAGATCTACTGCTAGTGAGGCAAGTCCTTCGTGGGCGACGGCCGTGATGGAATAGACAAGGTTGCTTCTTCGTGGACCCTTCGTGGGTGGAGCCCTCCGTGGACTCGCGCAAGCGTTACCCTCCGTGGGTTGAAGTCTCCATCAACGTGCATGTACGATAGCACCACCTATCGGAACCACAACAAAAACATCCGTGTCTCCAATTGTGTTTGAATCCTCCAAACCCTTCCCTTTACATTCTTGCAAGTTGCATGCTTTACTTTCCGCTGCTCATATACTCTTTTGCATGCTTGCTTGAATTGTGTGGAGATTGCTTGACTTGTGCTAAGATAGCTAAAATCTGCCAAGAACTAAAATTGGGAAAAGGCTAGATTTTTATTTGGTCAAGTAGTCTAATCACCCCCCCTCTAGACATACTTTCGATCCTACAACTGACCAGCCTTTGGCGTCGACTGCTCCGGCTCCCGGCCCGATCGTACAACCTCAAGCTCCAACTCCACCGCCCACTTCATCGGTTCCCTCGTCTGTTCCGTTTGCTCTGCACCACATCCCGGAGGACCAAGTGGGAGCTGCCAAAGAAGCTATGATCCAGACTGGAGTGATGATGGACCGACTGAAGGTGGTGTATGACACCAGCAAGGCTGCCTACGACGCCAGCTCTGCTCTTCAAGCTAATGTCCGAGTAAGTGGGATTGTAAGTTGATCTCCGATTGGTTTTCCAACTTGATTCTTGTTCTGTTAGGATATGTTATCTGAAAATTGTTGCTTTATTATTCATAAGATGTCAGTCTGCACCTTGCATCTGTACACCCACTGGGTGTTTCTTGTAACTGCGTAGCTTCTTTCACTCGAATTAGACAGATCATGTCGAGTGAGTTCTTGTTCTAGTGGGGGCACGCTTAGTGCACCCACTAGGTGTAGTCCCCGAGACCGCTGTTGACTGTGGGCAGTCGACTGTGGTCTTAGAACATATGCTTTTTTACTCCTTCCACTCGGGCTGGGCGGACCATGCTGAGTGGGAAATCAAACCAGTGGGGGCACGCTAAGTGCACCCACTGGGTGTAGTTCCCGAGACTGCTGTTGAATGTGCGATTCGGCAGCAGTCTTAGAACTCTTTTTGTTGTGGCCATTTAATCTTGCACACTTTCCACTCGGAAGTAACTGATCTTCATTTTCGTCAACTGACTTGTCTTTTTGTTGATTGCAGAGAGCTTGTGAACTTGGGACCAAGTACGCTGATTTGGAGAAGAAGCAGATCCAACTCAATCTCGACCTAGAGTTAGCCAAGGAGAACCTGAATAAAGCCCAGGACGAAGCAGCTATGATGGGAGGTAACAATTTGTTGATTGCTTGCCTTGCCATCTTTTCCTTTTCATCCTTTGAACCGAGTGATTCCACTTGAACAGATGTGCGTAGTGAAAACCGTCAACTCCAAGCTCGTCTGGAGAATGTTATTTCTTTAGACAAAATGAAGCGGGCTTTGGAGCAGAAGGACCTCGATCTTGCGACAGCGCAGAAGATGGCGCGTGAGAAAACTAAACTTGCTGACAAGATGCTGGCTTCAGTCGGAAAGTTGGAAGAGGAGAACGCCAAGCTAAAAACTGTTGTTGACGAGGCGAATAAAGAGGTTGTGCAACTGAAGGAGGATAAGGTGGCTTTTGCTGACAAAGTGGATGTTCTCACTCGGAAGAGGGACAAACTGGAAATTTATCTGGGTGGTCTTGCCAAGAAGATGTTTCTCATGCTTGAAGGTACTTTCCCTTGTCCCATTGATTACAAAGAACTTCTTCACCATGTTGCTGCCAATTCATTACCTTTCAGTGCATGCAAAATTCTGTCAGAATTGAGGAGGAAACTGGGTGGATGGAGACAGGACTGGACCCCGTCAACTCTCTCGTTAAGGACGAGGCTGCCATGAACGTGCTGCGACTGGCATCTCGTCTTTCTAGTGTCTTGTACTACGTCACCCGACTGAAGGTCGCACTGTCCCGGATCGACAAGGAGTTATAGCCATAGGATGTGCTTCTGACGACCTCGAGTCACTGATGACTCGACTCAACAGCATCCCTGGCTGAGTGCAGGCATGGAAGAAGTCAGTGATATGTCTCCAACGTATCTATAATTTTTGATTGCTCCATAATATATTATCTACTGTTTTGGACATTATTGGGCTTTATTATCCACTTTTATATTATTTTTGGGACTAACCTATTAACCAGAGGCCCAGCCCAGAATTGTTGTTTTTTGCCTATTTCAGAGTTTCGCAGAAACGGAATATCAAACGGAGTCCAAACGGAATGAAACCTTCGGGAACATGATTTTCTCACCGAACATGATCCAGGAGACTTGGACCCTACATCAAGAAATAAAGGAGGAAGCCACGAGGTAGGGGGCGCGCCTACCACCACCCCCCAGGCGTGCCCTCCACCCTCGTGGGCCCCCTGCTGCTCCACCGACATACTCCCTTCCTCCTATATATATACCTACGTACCCCCAAACGATCAGAAACGGAGCCAAAACCCTAATTCCATCGTCGTAACTTTCTGTATCCACGAGATCCCATCTTGGGGCCTGTTCCGGAGCTCCACCGGAGGGGGCATCCATCACGGAGGGCTTCTACATCAACACCATAGCCTCTCCGATGAAGTGTGAGTAGTTTACCTCAGACCTTCGGGTCCATAGTTATTAGCTAGATGGCTTCTTCTCTCTTTTTGGATCTTAATACAATGTTCTCCCCCTCTCTTGTGGAGATCTATTCGATGTAATCTTCTTTTTGCGGTCAGTTTGTTGAGACCGATGAATTGTGGGTTTATGATCAAGATTATCTATGAACAATAGTTGAATCTTCTCTGAATTGTTTTATGTATGATTGGTTATCTTTGCAAGTCTCTTCGAATTATCAGTTTGGTTTGGCCTACTAGATTGATCTTTCTTGCAATGGGAGAAGTGCTTAGCTTTGGGTTCAATCTTGCGGTGTCCTTTCCAAGTGACAGTAGGGGCAGCAAGGCACGTATTATATTGTTGCCATCGAGGATAACAAGATGGGGTTTCATCATATTGCATGAATTTATCCCTCTACATCATGTCATCTTGCTTAAGGCGTTACTCTATTTTCATGAACTTAATACTCTAGATGCATGCTGGATAGCTGTCGATGAGTGGAGTGATAGTAGTAGATGCAGGAAGGAGTCGGTCTACTTGTCTCAGACGTGATGCCTATATACATGATCATACCTAGATATTCTCATAACTATGCTCAATTATGTCAATTGCTCAACAGTAATTTGTTCACCCACCGTAAAATACTCTTGCTCTTGAGAGAAGCCACTAGGGAAACCTATGGCCCCAGGGTCTATCTTCATCATATTAATCTTCCAATACTTAGTTATTTCCTTTGCTTTTTACTTTGCTTTTATTTTACTTTGCATGTTTATCACAAAAATACCAAAAATATTATCTTATCATATCTACCAGATCTCACTCTCGTAAGTGACCGTGAAGGGATTGACAACCCCTTATCACGTTGGTTGCGAGGAGTTATTTGTTTTGTGCAGGTACAAGGGACTCGCGCGTAGTCTCCTACTGGATTGATACCTTGGTTCTCAAAAACTGAGGGAAATACTTACGCTACTTTGCTGCATCATCCTTTCCTCTTCAAGGAAATCCAACGCAGTGCTCAAGAGGTAGCAGTCAGCTGCTCGCTGCAGTGCTGATGTGGCTTTATCACTCGTACGTGTTCATTGTAAGGACGCCAAGGAAGAGAAGGTGAAGGCTCTTCAGGTGGCTAACACCAAGAAGCTCCAATTTCAATATTTCATGGAGACCTACATCGACGCTGCCACTTGCATTGCAGAAGGCATCGACTTGGACACTTTCATTGAGCCAGCAAAGCCTCCTCTTGCTGAGTGAAAACTTGATAACTTGACTTTATTTTCCTCTGAATGCCGAGTAATTTTGTAATCGTTAAACTCTTTCGGGCTTGATCCAGAGCACTTCTGCTAGTGGTTCAGAACCTTGCTGGATTTATCCAAACTTGGTTGTTTTATTTGAATGCAGTTGCTTTGTCCCTATCGTCTTCAGAATTTTTGACTAGGATCGCAACTGAGTTCCCGAGTGAGAGGATAGCTCTTCACTCGGAATAGACGTTGTACTTGTGACGCAGCTCAGAGTGCAACTAGACATTGTACTTGCCGGGCAGCTCAGAGTGCAACCGGTCGTTGTACTCATGATGCAGCTCAGAGTGCTACCGGGCATTGTACTTGTGGCACACACTACTGCAGGATGCTGCTAACGCGACACTACGATCAGAGACCCTTCGACGAAACTGTGTGTGATGCAATAATCGCAAACGGTGGTGTAAAAGACCATCAAAAAGGGTGCAAAACGTTTGCGATGGAGGATGCATCAAACACGGTCCAGATTTTAGTTGCGTGTGCGATGCAGTGAATATGGTTCAGTTCAATTTAACTGTCTGCAATGATGAGGAACAAAAGAAACGGGCATCCAGATGAAGGTGTGTGCGATATACAACATACGGTTCACTAGGATGAACTATGTGTGATCAGGCAACACAATGGAAATGGTTCAACTGAACAAGATGTTTGTTATACACGGCAAACAGGTCCATAATCAGAAATGTGTGTGAAGACCAATAATAACATAGACGATTGCTGCTAATAAGCCGTGTGATTTGCTCTGTCTACAGAAGAATAACATGTATAAGGACTTGATTCCATAAACAGATTGAACGTCGAATTACATACATTCCAAAATGCCTATGAAACTCAAATAATGTATAAAAAGGCAAAACAGACTGTGATTAATTTCATATTTTTAGGACGATGCTACTATATATGGTTGCATGTTGCCTCTGTGAAATAAATCAAGGCAGGAAGAGACATCGTATGTCGTTTCACACACATAGGTGACAAGGTCCCTCTCGGAACCATGAGCCTTTTTGAGAGAAGCTCTGGTTTGTAAGAAGATTGTACCAAAACTTGTCCCAAATTGGACTAATTTTTTACTACAACGTGTTGGTGCTATGACATAACACCATGCCAAGTTTCATGATTTTGAGGCGAGTTTTGGATTTACAGTCATTTTAGAACCAGGTTTCGCAATGTTTACTGTCGAGTCGGCACTGCCCTGGATAGGCTTTTTCCTGGTGGGTCCCAAATGATAAATCCAAATCTGTGACTACCATGCAGCTTTTCTCATTGAGCATTACAGCCCTTGGTGTGCAAACTGGAAATAAGTTTGTGGGTGCTGGTGGGCACTAAAAACTTGCGGTTCTGTAATGAACAAAGATCTCAAGGATCCCGCGAGAGTGATGTTCTTTGCCTATGTTATGAATGCTTATAGTATTTATGCCTTAATTAAAGAAATGGCAAGCCATTGGCCCAGTATGAAAGAAAATATGGGTCAAAGCCAAGTTGAAAAGGGCAACAATATCTAACTCCAGCTAACAAACAGTACAAAAGCACAAGGATTAATTGCTCATCAGGTTTAGATAAAATCTAGATTGAACAAGACAATGACATCTAACTCAATCAAAGTTTCCGGCAGTCACAATCAAATGGATCGGTCTGATCCATAAAATCAAGATCAACGGCCAGAAATTCTACTGGTCCATGTTGACAAGCTGTTGTAAATAGAAGCCGAGCACGATCAGAAGCCCTTAGGTCCACATGAAACTTCTTTTTATGTTGTTCAACACCTGCAGCCGTAAGAAATTTCTTGTTGAAAAACTTAATCCTCACGGACAATAGTGCCCTCGCATTCAACATGAAGAATGTGAGAAAGCTAGTGTTTGCATTGTTGGATGCATATCCTTCCAGTGTTACTGTCTTCAAACGAATGTCGTGAGATCTGAGAAAATCCCGATGCTTCTTGAACCATTGATTGGTTATACCTTTTTCTCCATGTGTTAGTGCCTAAATAGAGATGAAGATTGAAAACAGTTTCTAAAAAAGATTATGTTGAAAGAGTGATAGCTGAACGATTAATTATAGTACATTATATATGGGCTTTCAATGTGCCTGAAATCATCACCTTCATATACAAATTCTCCAGACATGGAAAGCATTACAGCAAGGCAATAATGATGTTGAGATCAAAACACCACATGGTGATATATAAGGTCTTGACAGAATCCACCACCACTGATAGGATGGACACGCACTTCATTGAGCATGGAACATAATATTAGCACTGAAAGTGTACTCCAAGATGATACTTAACTTATGCGCACAAATGAAAAATGCAAATTACAAAAGTGCATGTAAACAATATATACAGTATGTCAATAGGTGTGGAGGCAAACACCATCTCGAACCATTCAAATGGATCACTAATTGCACCCAAGGTCTCCAGTTTAGGTGCAGAGACCACAGTTATTTGTGAAGGTTTATAACAACAATTAAGGAGCAACCTTTAAAGTGAAGGGGCGTCTTCGATGATGAGCTCCTGTCCTTCAAAATGAACTCCAATACTTATAAGGTGAGACGACATTATTTTGAGACAAGGGATATGGATTCCTATTCCAAAAACAAGCACCAAACGTTGCAGTGCAGGGCAGCTAGAGTGGATGATGCTATCAAGTGAGGCCACCGACAGATCAACCAACACAAGTGCAAGTTTTTCAGCACCAGTAGTCGAAGCATTTGTACCAGATAGTCTGCTAGGTGGCACTGGGTCAAAGCGGCGGTGTGGACAGAGGAGGAAAACCATGAGATGGGCGTCGGTGGTGAGGGCACAGATGCAGCTCTTGGTGGTAACCTATCGCTGTAATGGTAGAACTCAAGCTGCTGGAGTTTATCGAATTGACGGGATGTCAGCCAGGCGGCCATCGTGCAGGGTATGTCCAGCAGGTAGCATGCTGGGATGCAGATGCATTGAACGGAGGCCCCGTGGGAGGAGATGATGGCTCCGAGGAGTTCAGCATCATCATCGACAGATAGCTGACGACAGTCGATATTAAGAGGCGTGGTGCACCACAGAGTGCGCCACTGAGATGTGAGGACTTGTGTGCGGCAACCATCCTTGGTGGGGAGAAGGTAGATGATCTCCCCAAGGATTCTATCTGGGAGATCGCTGATGCAGTCCGCCAGAGATTCTACTAGTTCCTCAGGTCCAGGGGCGCTTCTGGCCGCACAGCCAGGTCCAAGATCTACATCCAGCGGTGGCGCTGGGCGGAGTCTCATCTGTGTACATACCAATCTGAAAGAAAATAACATGTAGGACATTCGAAATCAATTCTCAAGATTAGGAATAAAAAAGGCACAAACATATATGTAGGACATTCAAAATCAATTCTCAAGATCTGGCCACGAATTATTAGCACGCAAGCTAACCCTAGTCAGATTATTAGCAAAAATCATTTGTAAGGAACAAAGAATTAATCACTAACTCTATACGGATAACATTCAAACAATCAATACGCTACGTGCATCTAATGGATCTTAATTACTTTAATTTCATGGACTGAGAGAACATAACCATAAGATTTGTATTCCAAAAAAATTATAGAGGGGCGAGGTGGGTGGGTGGGTGGGGGATTAACCAGAGAAAACACTTCATATGTTTGCCGCACAAATGGGTATATAGATGACTAACCGGTTTTCCATCGGAGTTGTAGTTGTTGCCGGAGTTGCTGTTGACCTCTGGCTCCGGCTGGGGGGGGGGGCACGACGGCGCAGACAAATTCAAGGTCATGATGCTGCCTGTGCGAGACCTCGTCGGAGGCGACGGAAACCTCTATGGCCAGCTTCACACATTGTGCGGGTGCTTCACCAGCCCTGGCGTCGCCACTCCCTCCGATGGTGCGCTTCGGCGGCATCGTCATACACTCCGGAGTCCAGACGTTGGTGACCACTGTGGACTAGGGGTGCGGCCGCCTATTATGGCCGGCGACTCGGACGTGCAATTAATACAGACCAGTGGGAGCGAGGCAGGCTGCGGTCAAAAGTTGTCTCGCCTCCCGATGAGCCTGCGCGGCGGATGTCTGCCATTCCTACCATCATTTCACACAACTACTCGCATGCCTCCCCGCCAATACACACACCTGCACGCACGCCTCCCGGTATGCATGCGCGGCGGACTACTCGCATGTGTCCCGTCAACTCATGCATGCTCGCACGGCACACGGGCGTGTGGCAACACACATATTTTTGGTTTATTTTCTATCGCTTTACTGCTTCACTGAACCGTTTGCGTTGAAGAGATGCACAAATCCTGCATTGAACATCTCACACGCTTCCCGGTGAACCTGCGCACCGGACGAGTTTTGGATTTACTAGAATTTAAAAACCAGGCATCTCAATGTTTTGCTGGCAATCAACGGTGCCACGGTGTTTGAAATTCATTCCCATTTCTTGCATGGGACCTAAGCATGCACCCAAGGACACATATTTGATTTTTCAACCAATTTATATGCACTCGAGCATGTGCATGTAGTTCGAGTTTGAATTATGCACATAAATGCATTGAAAACTCAGTTAATGCATAAAAAATGTCCAAACGAACCCCGAAAAATCACAAAAATTGACACAACACTCCTGTTTCTCTATGTTGACACGAGAAAAAAATTGAAAGCACTAAGAGGCAATGGATATCGTTTCGTCCCCAAAGGTGGGACGTTCCCTACCAAAACCATCATGCTTGTTGTGAGAAGCTCTGGTTTGTGAGTAGCATATACCCAAACCTGCCCCAAATGGGACAAAAATTTTACCACGGCATGTTGACGCCGCTCCATGATATCATGCCAAGTTTCATGAATTTCAGACGAGTTTTGGATTTACTAGAATATAAAAACCAGGCATCTCGATGTTTTGCCGGCAATCAACGGTGCCCCGGTGTTTGAAATTCATTCCCATTTCTTGCATGGGACCTAAGCATGCACCCAAGGACACATATTTGATTTTTCAACCAATTTATATGCACTGGAGCATGTGCATGTAGTTCGAGTTTGAATTATGCACATAAATGCATTGAAAACTCAGCTAATGCATAAAAATGTCCAAACGAACCCCGAAAAATCACAAAAATTGACACAACACTCCTGTTTCTCTATGTTGACACGAGAAAAAAATTGAAAGCACTAAGAGGCAATGGATATCGTTTCGTCCCCAAAGGTGGGACGTTCCCTACCAAAACCATCATGCTTGTTGTGAGAAGCTCTGGTTTGTGAGTAGCATATACCCAAACCTGCCCCAAATGGGACAAAAAATTTACCATGGCATGATGACGCCGCTCCATGATAGCATGCCAAGTTTCATGAATTTCAGACGAGTTTTGGATTTACTAGAAATTAAAAGCCATGTATCTCAATGTTTTTCCGGCAATCAACAGTGCCCCGGTGTTTAAAATTCATTCCCATTTCTTGCATGGGACCTAAGCATGTACATAAGGACACATATTTGATTTTTCAACCAATTTATATGCACTGGAGCATGTGCATGTAGTTCAAATTTGAATTATGCACATAAATGCATTAAAAACTCACTTGATGCATAAAAATGTCAAAACGAACCCCGAAAAATCACAAAAATTGACAGAACACTCCTGTTGTTCTATGTTGACATGAGAAAAAATTTGAATGCAATAAGAGGCAATCAATATCGTTTCGTCCCCAAAGTTGGGACGTTCCCTACCGAAACTATCATGCTTGTTGTGAGAAGCTCTGGTTTGTGAGAAGCATATACCCAAACCTGCCACAAATGGGACAAAAAATTTACCACGGCATGTTGATGCCGCTCCATGATAGCATGCCAAGTTTCATGAATTTCAGACGAGTTTTGGATTTACTAGAATTTAAAAACCAGGCATCTTAATGTTTTGCCGGCAATCAACAGTGCCCCGTGTTTGAAATTCATTCCCATTTCTTGCAGGGGACCTAAGCATGCACCCAAGGACACATATTTGATTTTTCAACCAATTTATATGCACTGGAGCATGTGCATGTAGTTCAAATTTGAATTATGCACATAAATGCATTGAAAACTCGGTTAATGCATAAAAATGTCCAAACGAACCCCAAAAAATCACAAAATTTGACACAACACTCCTTTTGTTCTATGTTGACACTAGAAAATTTTTGAAAGCAATAAGAGGCAATAAATATCGTTTCATCCGCAAAGGTAGGGCGTTCCCTATCGAAACCATCATGCTTGTTGTGAGAAGCTTTGGTTTTTGAGAAGCATAAACCCAAACCTGCCTCAAATGGGACAAAAAAATTACCATGACATGTTGATGCCGCTCCATGATAGCACGCCAACTTTCATGAATTTCAGACGAGTTTTGGATTTACTAGAATTTAAAAACCAGGTATCTCAATGTTTGCGGCCGAGTGACGGTGGCAGGGTGTTTAACATTCATTCCCATTTCTTGCATGGGACCTAAGCATGCACCCAAGGACAAATGATTTGATTTTTTAACCAATTTATACGCACTTGAGCATGTGCATGTAGTTCAAATTTGAATTATGCACATAAATGCATTGAGAACTCAGTTAATGCATAAAAATGTCCAAATGAACCCCGAAAAATCACAAAAAATAACACAGCACTCATGTTGTTCTATGTTAACACGAGAAATTTTTTGAAAGCAATAAGAGGCAATGGATATCGTTTCGTCCCCAAAGGTGGGGCATTACCTACCGAAACCATCATGCTGGTTGTGGGAAGCTCTGGTTTGTGAGAAGCTCTGGTTTATGAGAAGCATATACCCAAACCTGCCCCAAATGGGACAAAAAAATTATCATGGCATGTTGATGCCACTCCATGATAGCATGCCAAGTTTCATGAATTTTAGGCGAGTTTTGGATTTACTAGAATTTAAAAACCAGGTATCTCAATGTTTGCAGCCGAGTGACGGTGGCAGGGTGTTTCACATTCATTCACATTTCTTGCATGGGACCTAAGCATGCACCCAAAGACAAAGATTTGATTTTTCAACCAATCTATATGTACTGGAGCATGTGCATGTAGTTAAAATTTGAATTATGCACATGATTGCATTGAAAACTCACTTAGTGCATAAAAATGTCCAAACGAACCTTGAATAATTCCAATTCTTTTATGACACACATATAATAGCATGATCACTTCAGATAAATGGTCTAGCAATTCAAACACCGTCCATGGCTGTTGTGACCCCATTGTGTAATTCAAATCAAGACGAAAAATCAAGTAGATCCCACACAGTTTATTATAACCAACCATGTGAGATGGGGCACAAAATATCTTGGAGCACCGTCGGAGTATAGTACGCATACGGCTTACGCGAGAAGGTGCGATGGCTACAGTCCATAGCCCGCTCTGAATAAGGGAGCGTGTCTGCTGACACTTTGTGTGCCAGTTTTTTGGCTGAAGCGATTCCAAACTTTTGGCTTCTGCAGAAATATCTACCTCCCTCCTTACCAAAAGTCACATTTTCCCCTGTTTCTGCCTTCCTTTCCAAGTTGAAACCTTCACTCCTTGCTTGCAGCGCCGCCGCCGCCTCGCTGGCGACCCTCCTTCACGTTTCTCGGCCTCGCCTATCCTGGAAGGTAATCCACACCCGACCCCCATCCTCGTCCTCCTTCCACATCCCACATGCCCCGACGGCCGGCGCGAGTGTGACACCTTCCACCCAAATCACCGACCCCTCCACCAAATAAGCGTCGGACTAAGCCATGGTGCACGCAATATAGCCAGGACCTCAAGGAGCATTTGGCAGTGCAGAAGCAAATCGTGGCCACACGCGCGGATGAGCTCACGGTGGCTGCCACTCATGCCGACCCCAAGATGTTGGAGGAGCACCTCGTCGTCGAGGCCACCGTTGACGCCTCGTGTGCCGACGCTGCGATGCGGCTGGCTGCTTTAAACGACAATTCGTGGCATTTTCTCGAGGCCACCATCGGTGCCTTGGACAAAGACTATGAGGTGTTTTCTCAGCGTGCACGTGCTTACCTCATCTCGAGAGCCAGTAGGTTGGTGCCCGGAGTGGCTCAGGAAACTCACCACTACAACGAGGGCACCCACGATGCGGAGGCCTCGCCCTCTTCCATGTCTAAGGACCCAATCGCCATCGATATCTCTGACAGTGAGGAGTAGCTTGTCTTATTAGCTCACTATAAGGACCCATGTTTAGTTTGCTAGCTATTGCCTTTCCTTAACGAATTCTAGTGAATTGTGCTATCTACTTTTACCATGCAATCTTGCTATAGTGTATATGTTCTATATGTCATGCAGTGTGGTGTTCGGTTAACTGCTTGGTTCAATTCTGCAAATGTGATGTTCAATTCTTCAAGGTGCAATATTTCCAAGTTGTTAAGCATGCTTGGTTTGGTTAACTGTCTGATCTTCTATTAGGAGTATGTTATATTGTGCAATGTGGTGCTCAGATAACGTTTGGTTCATTTCTTTTGGTGTTTAGTTAACTACTTGGTTCAATTCTGCAATGCGATGTTCAATTGTTGTGGCTGCATTCTGTTATTGTATACCATGTGAGGAATAAATTGAATTTGGCTGTACTAAATACATGAGAAACAAATACAATTGCTATATTTCCAAGTTGTTAAGCATGCTTGGTTTGGTTAACTATATGATCTTCTATTAGGAGTATGTTATATTGTGCAATGTGGTGCTCAGTTAACATTTGGTTCATTTGTTGTGGTGTTTAGTTAACTGCTTGGTTCAATTCTGCAATGCAATGTTATATTGCTGTGGCTGAATTCTATTATTGTATACCATGTGAGGAATAAATCGAATTTGGTTATACTAAATACACGAGAAACAAATACAATTGCTATATTTCCAAGTTGTTAAGCATGCTTGGTTTGGTTAACTGTCTAATCTTCTATTAGGAGTATGTTATATTGTGCAATGTGGAGCTCAGTTAATGTTTGGTTCATTTGTTGTGGTGTTTAGTTAACTGCTTGGTTCAATTCTGCAATGCGATGTTCAATTGATGTGGCTGCATTCTCTTATTGTATACCATGCGA